>NC_051183.1:143932340-144235958 GCF_013339695.2 Rhipicephalus sanguineus
GGAAAAAATGACGCGGCGGATGTCAGTGTGTTCGTGACCCGCCAAAAAGGGGAGCCATTCCGCTCGGCCAAATTTTCGGATCCGTGCATGAAGCTACTCCGCCGTCAGTACGACAACATACGTATTTATATTGTTGCTTTATACTACTAGCTACATTCCACCAAATGTTTAGTTCATTTGGTGCCGTGGGCCAAAGGGCAAATTGTTTTTAATTCGGGGATGTGAGAGGGGTAAAACGCGACAAAAAGGCATTGAATTGCCTTAGAGAGTGTCTTATTAAGAGAACCATTTGTTTACGCTCATTATCTATAATATTTTTTTGTTTAGAATGGTACGAAAGTACAAGAGAATATCATCTAGAGTTTGCTGGGAGGAAAACGACATGAAAAATGTACAGATTGCTTTTCAGGCGTTTCGGAGCAACACAACGTCGGGTTCTGTTTGGATTCAATGCGTGGAGTGCAAAGACTGGGCTCATGAAGACTGCGGCGAGCCTACGGATTGAATTCGAAGTGCTTCTACTGCAAGAACTCAAAGGATAATTTTTTTCACACTGTCTCGTTTTTCCTCACGCAGCGTCTCGTTTTGCCCCGCAGGTTGGGGCAAAAAGAGACATCTGGTGCAGTTTTTGTTTCTTTTTAAAATAAACTGTTGAACAGACGCAACATCGCCATATTTATGTAGCACATACCTTGTACCCAAAAGAAAGTTCCTGTTTTATGGTAAGAAGTGAGATAAAATAAATATTCGCTTTTTCAAATTTTCGTCGCATTTCGCCCCGCCTTACCCTAATCCACAGAAAATACATTTTCTGTCTGCTACAAGGGTACATATGACCCTTTTAATTAAAGTAAACTTGCACTTATACCGTTTTTATTTAGGAACGTCCTGTTCTGCCGGTTATATACTGCTAGTGGTTGACTGCCTCAAGAAAAATTGCAATTTTTTGTAAGGTACCCACCTAAATGAAGCGCTAATTCATTATGTCTACCTTGCGACATGATATGTCACAAACGGTAATAGGAAAACATTGCCCTAAAATTTACTATGCAAACTGCGTTAAGAACTCACCGGTTTTTAAATCTAGATTGTTAGCTGATAAATGGATAGGCCAAGCCTTATTTGTAAATGACAGATACCCGCCATGTTAGCTTAGCACGTAAGGCACCTCGCGCCTAAGCTCTGAGAGTGCGCTGGTTCTATAACCGGCTACGGCGGCCGCATTTCAATAAGGGCGAAATGCGAAGTACACCCCGGCTCTTAGGTATACATTTTAAAAAGTGAAGGAGGAAATGGGGGGTTGAGGTTACTCCTTTAGGGAAGTAACTAACCTGCCAAACCCATTACTCCTTTTTGGGGGTAACTGCGACGGGACGAACCGTTACTCCCCGTAGAAGTTGCTCCTTCAGGGAGTAACTGACTGGAGCAACGGATGCTCTTTGTGAAAACTCCCACGGGAGCAACGGTTACTCTTTCTCCATACTCCTCAAAGGAGGAACAGATAGTCGTTTTCGATACTCCCGCGGGAGGGACGGTTACTCTTTCCCAATACTCCTGAAGGGAGGAACAGATAGTCTTCTTCAATACCCCCAACGGAGCGACACTTACTCTTTTCAATTACTCCTCTAGAGAGCAGCCGTTGCTCCTTTCCTGAACTCCTAAAGGGAGGAACGGATGCTCTTGGTCAATACTCCCGAGGGAGGAAAAGATAGCCTTTTTCAATACTCCCAGGAGAGCGACGGTTTCTCTTTACAATGAGGAATGGATGCTCTCTGTCAATACTCCCACGGGAGCAATGTTTGCTCTTTCTGGACACCTAAATGGAGTAACAATTACTCTTTCCCATTAGTCCCGCAGGGAGAAATGGACATTATCTCTCAATACCCTCATGAGAGCGACAGTTACTCTTTGACAACATTCCTCATCGGCATGCAGTTAATCATCCTCAATGCCTCTCGATGGAGTAACGTTTGCTTGTATTGAGTGCTCCTCAAGAAACCAGCAGTCCAGCTCTCCCATCGGCAAATGAAAAAAAGTTTTGAGGAACATGATTTTCATCGGGTCGCGCCAAGTCTGACACAAATGCTCCAGGAGAGGGCAGAAATCCAGATCTATTTGTGAGAAAAATACTTTATTGAAATCAGTCTGGCTGTTCACTGGCTCAAGATGGTTAGAGTCACACGGACGAGTGACGTCGGCCGCAAGACGCTCTGAACTTTCAGAACTTGATACAGGAGATCGAAGGTCCGCTGAGCTTTCTTGCTGAAAACAATATTCAGCACCCAGTATAGCGCGATTTGTGTGGCAATGGCTGCCAAGAGGCTAGTCTCCTTAATATCAAGGCCCTCCAGGCACACAATAAATTCCGTTGAAGTCAACAAGCTTCCATTGTATGTCACTGTCGCCACATGATGCGTCTTGGTGGGGTCCTACAAAACAAAAGGCACATTTTAACACAAGGCTTGTTGCTTCATTATTACAGCAGCTGCTTCATGTAGCAACAGATAAAACCTAATGCTTTACGACACACTGACAAATAAATGAAATTGCAACTTATTTGCAAAACGTGGTTCGACACTGGTAAGAACATTCTTGACAAGTCAAAACACTTGCAGTAAGGCTACAGGTTTATCCACAGGTTAGAGACTGGTCTCGTTTACACGGAAGCCAATTAATTGGTTCTGAAAAAAAACAGGGGCATTTGCTGTTTGCAGGCAGCACGTCATGCTAGCATACTTTATAAAGTAGAACCCTGCTGATACATTTTTCAAGGCCATGTGCAAAAAGAATGTAGGAGCCAGGAAATGGGGAAAAAAGTAAAAGTGAGAGTCGTAGTGAAATCGACAATCATATCTCAGTGGTTATTGATGAAAAACAAACAAAATGTGCAGCGTTGGCTCCTGTGCCTTTTTTCCATCTGATCAGCACAATGCGAGCAAATTCATTGTGGTACGTGGGAGTTGAGCTGTTAGAATGAATTATCGACTTGAGAGACTTACTTTCCTGCACTAATTAGATGCCCATTGTGCCACGTGGCTCCTACCATGATAACTTGAGTGTACATTTTTTCCGAATAAACCCAGTGTCTTTGGGTGGCCAGCACCTAAAACGGTATCTTGAAGCGACCTTCCGTCGTGATCCTTTCACATCCATAAACAAGATTATCGCTGGATGCACCGGCGGTAATGCAACGAGCAATGACGTTCTCAGCTCACTTGCTCAGCATTTGCGGCATAGTGCCACGTTGGTGTGGCTTGTAAATGGCCGCATATCTCGCAACAGTGAAAGACCAAAAACACAGCCCTTTCTCCCAAACTTCATCACCACTGCACGCATTGGCACACTCGGCCATGATCTCACCAATCCAGAGAATTGAGGAGTTAAGAGCTGCATTAGCGACGAAAACATTATTGTAAGCGATTCCATTGGAGGCATAAAAGAGCCGAGCATGCACAGCATGCTAGCATGACTACAGCAATGACTTGCAAGTAAACAGAGTGCGAGAAGACCATGCCGTCTCTGGTCTTGGTGGCCTTAATTTTGCCAACACCTCGCACAAAAAACATTTTAGAACTATGTGACCTTACAGATGGCTGTAAATTGCAAAAGATGATTGAATAATTGATGATTGAATAAATGTTTAGGGGCAAAATAGACTTCAAATATTCCCGAAAAAAATTGTGAAGTTAGAGAAAATATGCGATTTGTCGCATGTTTGACCGTATTTTTCATACTGATGCGGTCCAAGTAAAAATCCTCGTCATGCGGCGTTTGATAGAAGACTTCGTCGTTAAGTAACGAAGCAAGTCTAATGAAATAATTTTTTGTTTTAAGGAAGAAAATAATTTTTGAATTTGGCCCTCCGAACGCGCCCTGCATTTCATTTTGTTGCCACTTCGCCGCAAAGCACGTGGTCGCCCTTCCAGCTGACACTCGTCACAGGCAGCGGCAAGATGCGAGATGTATGTCAGTGGCTCGTGAGTGCTCGAAAGTCTTGTCGCGTTGATCTCAGGGCGACGAGTAATCAATTCGCGTTACAATGTGAGCTTGCTTGGCGGGCCCAATGGGAAGTATGGACGCCCGAGAGCAGCCTATGGCGTCGTTGGCACAATGTGCTAGAGGCCGTCTGCACAACTAGCATACACATACTGAAAGAAATAATGCACATTGTATACACGTTTTTTCGGGGTATACGTCTTGTGCAGACGGCCTCTAGCACATTGTGCCAACGACGCCATAGGCTACTCTCGGGCGTCCATACTTGCAACTAGCAATTGAGCAAAGAGGCTTATCCATTTGCGAGGCCTGTTTTTTAAAGGAACTGACTACGAGCAAGACTTCGATTTGGGTGAGTTGGTACATACATAGCTGGGGAAAAACAGCGCAAAAAAGGACGAGGACGCAGGAACACAGTACACTGTACGAGCGCTGAACTTACAACTGACATCTTTATTGCACCAACCGCTCGTTTCTACAGCGCATCAGGCCGAGCACGCCATTCCAATCAAACCGCCAATCAAAATCATCAGGTATGCAAACTACATTGTCACTGAAAGCTATCACATGTACATGAATTACACCATGCGCATGCATCTTCCACACTCAGATAAAATGAACAAACCAGTTCCTAACAAGGATGAACAAGCAACAAAAAAAAACAACCAGCAATACCTTCCACGTTTTCTATGATGAAAGAAGTGAGGGCTGAATTCGGTGCAACAATGTTGTCATCAAGGCTTAGATGGGACCAAATTTGGCAATAGCGTAAAATTTAGCGCTGCCGGATTTCTATAGAGTATGGACGAAGCTCAAAAATGTAACCCAACTCTGCAGTAATCGATGACAAACGCTGCTGCAACCGCTACAACATGAAGGTCAAGCACTCACCGTTAAACCGATGGTGGAGACGTCAACTTCAGAGAACATGTCCAACTCCTTTATATGTTCCATTGAATCCCGCCCGGTCCACGACTCGTCGAAAGTGATGACGGCATTTCTGTCGCCGTATGTAACGAGGCACTTCGATGACATTAGGCGACAACGGCGCAAGACAAAGAACAGTTCTCAAGCCTGCCGCGGTACATGCATTCGCTCACACATACACGGTGTAGTGTCTCTACGACTCGATTGCTCTAGTCCTGAAACACCCAAAAGTGAAACAAAGCCGGTGATTAAAACAAAACGAACTTATTTACTGATACACCAAAATAGGAAACGTCCACGCAGCTCAAAAGGTTCGCTGGCGACTGATGTTTTCCCGGGTCCGCCGGATTCTCCTCCTTGCACCACAAACCAACAAGCCCAAGTCGACACCCTTCTCACCACAAACAGAAACACACACAAAAACAACCACCGACACTGGTGCACGTGTCCCCCGTTTTATGGCCCACTTCGGAGGGGAGAACAGTAGCGGTTTCAGTCAGGCGCGCTTTCAATGTTCCAAGGCCACGGACGCGGGGGCCGTATGCTAGACGCGTGGCTCTTCCCAGCACCCCAAAACAAACTGTCCGCGCCACACGGCACGTATCCACGTGCGGTCCTCGCTGCCATGACTGCTGATTTATCAGTAGCTCTACTGATGTTTGTAATTTCTGCTGATTCAGTGAAAAGGCGACGGAATCTACTGCTTTTTTTCTTTTTACAAAAATGAAAGGAACCTCTACGTTTTTTTACTAAGTTTACATTAATGTGATATCATCAGACAAACAAGAAATTTCTTTCTTTGCGATGTTCTCAAACGAAGCACTACTTTTGACTGACGAGCCATAGACACCATAGACTTTCATAGAGTAAGTATTACAGGAAGCTCTATGCTATGACCAAATACCAGCACGTCGTGAGACAGAAATATGAATGCACAACACGCCCCACAGCTACGAAACCACAAGCAATATATTTGGCTCTCGGGCCAGTGCCCCATACCCCATGCGAAGAAGTATGGACCCTGGAATAAAGGTAACATGGGCTACGGTGCACCGGCCTGGCCGTATACATGCCGTCGGGTAAACAGGGCCCACCTTTACCGTTCAATAAAGGTCATCCTGTCATCTCTCTTAACAATTTTATTTTAGTTATTTATTCATCCACTTATTGCTTACAAGAAACGAACGAGCATTGTTACGGCCACTAATATACATTTTCCAGGAACTCACACTTCGCAATGCACTTAACGTGAAAATATGCTCAGTAGTGAAAGGAGATCTACCCGCTCACCCCCTCACCCCCGCGTACCTCCCTCTCCTTCTCGAGGCATGCGGGAGTAAGTGTTGCTATTCGTCCTCCCGTTCCTCTCATTCTGACGAAGGACCAAGCAGTTACCCTCCGAACTTTGCGCTCGGCACGCATGCTTCTGCAGTTCGTCCTTCGAGGGAGTAAAGCACCCTTTTCCGGATCAACTGCGCAGGTGCTCCCGAAAAATTTTTATAGTGTAGGTGCAAGGTGAAAAAACCCATGTGGTGGACATTAGTACACTGTCCCCCATACGGCATGCCACAGAATCATGTCGTTGTTTCGCACATTAAACCTCTGTAAATATAAATAAATGACAGTGATCAACCGAGCAATAAGTTAGGATCTACGCGCAATATGAATGAAGTATCAATCAATTAAGCCGCCGCAGAACAAATGCGCCTGCCTACTCTCAGCGGCATTAAATTGTTTTTGCTAGTAAAACAAAGTTGGTATAGCATGCGAGATCAAAAAATTGAAAATCTTGTAACTGAGGTGCAATTAACCAGCTGTATTTCTCGAAAATCGCACATATGATTCCATCGATAAACTATTTTCCTATGGATTCTAGTGTCACACGAATACAATCCAAAGGCCAGAATTGATCACACTGAGTCGTATTCATGTACCATCAAGAAGTTTTTCAGTACGCTCACTGCTGGCGCTTCTTCTCCGACATGCAAGCGACTACTACAACTTCGACAGGGAATACAGAGCGTATACTCCCCGGATGAGACCAAACGCAAACTGGCTCATACTGTTACAAGCAACTCGCAAGGTGCTCGCACTTACAGGACCATGGAAGCCATGAGAAGGGAGATCACGGCGAGGACCTTTGAAGCAGCCATTCGAAGTCCTCTGTTGTCGCAGCTCTCCGTTGAACTGTGGCCGGTGGAGGTAAATTCGGCCGCCTTTTATACACCAGTAAACCGACCCCATTTCCCAACTTTGCAATCGGCAACATATTGTGCTCGACGCATAGCGATGAAACGCATACAAATGAGAAAGGCGAATAATTCAGTGCAAGTGTGCGTGATTATTGATGGCTGTTTGGCGTATTCAGACACTTTCTATTTGCAGCGTTTCTGTTACCGTATCATCGCGTTTCTTCGTAAACTAGGCTTGTTTTTTGTACAACGGCGAAAATTCTGATACAGTGGATTGTTTTCGGCTCGAGGATGTTACAATAGAGAACAATCGCGTCGTTTTGTCGTCAGAGAATGTTGCATACATAATAACTATATGTTACTGCTACCTTCTGCGTTTTCTGCGAACTTGCAGCACGTTCGATGACAACAGCGGCCGCAGCCACACCGTATCTTCTTTTAATGCAAAACCTAAAAGAATTGAAATTCTACGAAAACCTTTGGAAACCACCTCAGCCTGTTGTAACAAAAATAAAAAAAAAGGGTTCAGGTGAAGAAACAAAAACCTCAGGCGAAGCTTGCACTAAGCCGCGAGAGGCTTGAAACTGCGAGAGTGGACATGTCTGAGGCCTAATCTGGTTGTTTCTAGGTTGTTTCTAGGCCTTAGCTAGGTGATGGAGGTTGTTTCTAGGATGTTTCTAGGTCGTAGCTAGGTTTTAGCTAGGGGATGCTAGGTTGTTTCTACGTTCATTCTCAGCGCAGGAAGGTTCGAGTTAAACCAGAGACAGTTACAGACACGACACGATGTCCAAACTCTAGCGACAGATCCTCGCGCTGAAACCAATCGTTTGCACCTCTCATAGATCTGCGGGCACGTCGTAGTGACGCAGAAATATAGGTAATTTGACTATCGATAGCATCAACAGTTTTCTTGAAACTATCGAGAATGTAAACGAATTATCGATAGCGCTACTATCGACAAACTATCGATAGTGCAAATGGCAGTGGCACCCTTAATATTATTAGCGATATTACTGCCGCGCGTGTTCATTGCTTTGTTTTGATGTATTCGGGTTTCACCCACAAAGCAATGTTTAACCGCGCCGTAATATTTGAGAAGCTTTACGATGGTTTGAGATGATTCTGTTAAGATTACGCGCCGGACACGAATAGTCAAGTTTATTCGAGAGCCTAAGCGAGCACCAGCGATAACGCTGGAAGGTTTCAATGACTGATTTATAAAAGGCGACGCGTTCCACCGATGATCAGATTACTTGACGGCCAACGAATGTTCTCGCCGCTTTCAGTCTGCAGCGTGTATCGCTAGTATTTTGAGTTTTGAGTTTCTATGCACACGCTCGCCCAAATAAAGAGCTGAGTACTTCCCAGTCTTATTGCAGCATTCTTCACCGTCACAACCACGTGAGAATACTATCGATAGTGGTTTGAAGCTATGTGATGCTGTTGATAGCCGGCCATATTGCCAAATTATTGGGATGCCCTACTATCAGCTTCGCTTAATTTATGAGCAATTTTTGTCGAGAAAAATAAATGATTTCCGCAGGGAAAACGGCGGAATATATCCATTATTAAAATCATATAAAAGTACCAGTTAAAACTCGCAATTAGCAAACCTAGTTCTTGACATTTTTTCTTTATTTTGAAATCACAAAATGCAGTAACATTTCAAGCCGCGATGTTTCACCTCATGCGACGGCCGCCTTTCCGGTAAAGAGACTAAACAGTTTCACTTTCTAATCATGTGTCAGCAAAGCAATCTGCTGAAGAACACAAGCATGTCAACTTTCTTGCCCTTCAGCCTGCTACTCCGGCTGCACTGTGTACCACGCGCGCGGGGAACCAAGCTTATTCGGCGATTAGTTCGGGCTGTCGATTTTATACAATCGATAGTACCATCAAATGTTGTACTATCTATTGCGCTATCGATAGTACATTTTACCATCGGTAGTTCGATAGTGACTCAGCTATCGATAGTATCGATAGTACTACAGTTTTGCATGACTGGCACGTCGTCGTTGGCGTATGCCTTCCTCGCAGCCGCCGTCGCCTCTCCCGTTCCCACCTATTGTCTCCTTGTACGTACTTGGGGTCTTCGGCTCACCACCGCCGCTTCGCAGCCTTTTGTTGGACTGACTGTTGCCTCCTTCGATCT
The DNA here is from genome assembly GCF_013339695.2 of Rhipicephalus sanguineus. Classification (NCBI taxonomy): domain Eukaryota; kingdom Metazoa; phylum Arthropoda; class Arachnida; order Ixodida; family Ixodidae; genus Rhipicephalus; species Rhipicephalus sanguineus. The sequence goes on from NC_051183.1 coordinate 143,941,608, forward strand.
TTCTGGAAGTTGTGTGTAGTGAGACTTTCCCAATTTCTGTGGCACATACCCGTTTATGATGATGAGAGTTATCTGATAGGCCGTACAGTGGTACATACCCGTTTGATGACGATAGTTTCCTTCTTTATTTTTACTGGACCAGTGGCGAGTAGTGGGATTTACCTAATTTCTGTGGCGCATACCCGTTTATGATGGCGATAGTTTTTTACGGGGTGAAGAAGGCACGATTTGCTAAACAGCTTCGTCGTTCAAAGAATTGGGGGGCTCGTGAGCTTCGCCTTCAAGAGAAGAACGCGATAGCGTAATCGTGCCCCGCTGGCATCCTCTTCTCGATCGCTAGGCCGGCTCCGCATCTCGGTGGACAATTCAGCCGTGTCGCAAGGAAAGGTCCGCGTCTGCCCGTAACATTGGCCCTTTCAAACTATCCTGGAATACCTACTGGAAGTACAGTTGCGAATTGGCCCCTACGCCATAATTCTTCCTTTTAGGAATTCCCAAAGTACCCACTACGCGTCCGCAAGGCAACACGAGGATTTGCGCATCTGCCCACTTTGTTGTTGTCGTTGCTGCTGATGATCATTAATTACGCCTGAGCGCTTTGTCATGAGTAGGCCTTTAAACAAGCCACTCGTTGAGCAGCTCATATGTTTTGACGCCTGGTGAAATTGTACGCTACTGCCACAGAATATTACATGTTTTAAAGACACTCCTCGCACCACTTGACATTCATATAGTGTTTTTTTCTGAAGCAATTTGGAGCACGGGTGTGGCTCGGTGGCAGAACACTTGCTTGTCACACAAAAAGCCTGGGTTAGATTTCTACTCGCTCGTGCCGAAGATCTTTTATTATTCGTTTATTTGCATCTTTTTCGATTTTTCGGTCACGGACAACGCTGATTGTTCGCTCACAACCAGCGATATCGACGTCGACACCGCAATTTCTGAGAAACTAGATCTTTAACGTTATCGCGTTAAATTGACTGTTCGATTAGCCTTGGCTGTGCGAGAAATACCGTGCACTAGTACCATTCGTTCGCCCATCGAATCATCCTCTCTTGAGCCATGGCGGTGATGCAGCGCTGTCATTACGGCTTGTTCAACGACAGCGCTTCCTAACACTCGCGTACTGCGCGTTACTTCTTGCCCATGTCTGAACTCGGGAATTAGGGCTACCGCGTACTGTCGGCTGTTATGACGCTCTCGGTTCTGACTCTTCACCGGCTCTTGGGTGTAGAAACGCTAGTACATCTGTTGATATTAGCACGAATTATGCAATTTTTGGTGAAACGCTGACTGGCTGGAGGAAATGACATTCTCCGTTTTAGCGCAGCGGCATTCGCCATGCATTACATAGCACCATAAATCCTCAGAAGAATACTTTTACACTTTCAAGCCAATCATTACGTAAATCCCACTACTCACCACTGGTCCACTAAAAATGAAGACAACTATCGTCATCAAACGGGTATGTGTCACTGTGCGGCCTATCAGATAACTATTATCATCATAAACGGGTATGTGCCACAGAAATCAGGAAAGTCTCACGTCTCACTACACTGTAAACCATATTACACCCATATAGGTGCTTTTTGGTGTCTACCACTCACACCCATACACCCCACGGAAAAGGCGTAACAGGCAGGATTACACCCTTCTTATGGGCGTACTTCACAGACTTACATCCTTTATGCATCGATTTTCAAGAGTGTAATATGAAACCTACAACCTTATGGCAAAAATAGAATGGAGTGTTTATTCAAACGTACACCCTAACACCCTTCCAAAAATAATTTAATAATAATGATCGTTGGTGTTTAACGTCCCAAAACCACGATATGATTATGAGAGACGCCGCAGTGGAGGGCTCCGGAAATTTCGACCACCTGGGGTGCACCTTAATCTAAGTACACAGGCCTCAAGCATGCTCGCCTTCATCGAAAATGCGGCCCCCGCGGCCGGGATTCAATCCCGCCACCTGCGGGTCAACAGTCGAGCACCATAACTACCAGGCCACCGTGGCGGGTCGCTTTCAAAATGTAAATAAAGTGGTCCCCCCCCCCCCATTTCCTCCCTTCCTTCTGAAGCACTATAAATCAAATCACATAGCTAGTTCTTCCAGGGTAGAATTATAGCTATAATTCACACTCTTCAAAAAATCGAGTGACCCTCGCTCCATTAAGACAGATTCGGCGACAACGGAAGGCTGATGCAGAGGATTTACATATATTATATTCATAGCGCACGTTAACTGGTATGCGAGACACATAGTACACACGCTCACTGAATTCAATACACATTTCATTCATACGTATACAACCCATAGTAAACACTCACTCAAATGAATACAGAATTCACTCATACGCATACAACCCATAACTGGAACAAGTCACTACAGCCGCGTATATATACACACGTGGCAACACATACCCTAATAGAAAGTGCACGCGCTTATATAGTCACTGAATTACGAACGGCCCTGGTGAATCAAGCGATACGTCATTTTTCTTCAACACTTTATATTTAATGGCTGCATCACAAGGTACGCAGACATTATCATATTGTAGCTATCACTTGGCCAAGCACATTTTTTAGTCTAAAGTTGCGTAATAATGAACTTTATAATTACAAATTTGATTAAGTTCATGTGAAAACGACCACCTTCAAAAATTGTATAGGTGTAACATTTCAAGAAACACCCCACATCCTGCCAGTTATTTAGGGTGTTATATTTGAGCATATGCCCTTCATGCGCCATTATTGCCAATAAGGGGGTGTAAAAGGTGTTCGTGTTGTATTTACACCCTTTTAATAAAAATGTCAGAAATAAGGGTGTACCAAGGGTGTTTCCGTGATTGAAACACCCTTGTGGGTTTGAAAAGGTTTACAGTGTACACACAACTTCCACTAAAAAGGAAGGCGATAGTTAGTCCAACAAAAGGCTGCGAAGCGACAGCGGCGAGCCGAAGACCCCGAGTAGGTAAAAGGAGAGAATACATGGGAACGGGAAAAGCAACGGCGGCTGCGAGAACACCCCGAAGCGATGGGAGGCCTACGCAAACCACGACGTCTCCGTAGATCTGGGAGAGGTGCTAACGCTTGGTTTCAGCGCGAGGTTCTGTCTCTAGAGTTTGGACATCCGTGTCGTGTCTGTGACTGCCTGTGGTTTAACTCGAACCTTCCTGCCTTGAGAATGATCATAAAAACAACCTAGCGTCACCTAGCTAAAACCCATCTACGACCTAGAAGCAACCCAGAAACAACGTCCATCACCTAGTTAAGACCTAGAAACAACCTAAAGGCAACCAGATTGGCCTTCAGAATCGTCCAGTTTCGCTGTTTCAAAGATTACGCGGCTTAGTGCAAGCTTCGTCTGATTTTTTTGTTCCTTAATCTAAACCCTGTTTTTTTTACTTACGTTCCAACAGGCTGAGGCGGTTTCCAAAGGTTTTCGTAGAATTTCAATTCTTTTAGGTTGTTTGCATTAAAAGAAAATATAGCGTGGCAGCGGACACTGTTTTCATTGAACGTGCTGCAAATTCCCAGAAAAGGTAGAAGGTAGCAGTAACATACACCTTGGGTTTCTGAGATATAGTCTGCCTGTACTAACCAACACCTGCAAGACAAATCTTCGCGTTCTACAGGCTGCACAAGCTCAGGCACTCAGAGTTTGCCTAGGTCTGCCCAAATGTGCGCCAACAGAGGCGACTATTCCCATCGCCAAGGATATACCAATACAAATGCACATTGCGTTAGAAGCCTTGGGAGCTCACATAAGGCATTTTGCTCGAGCTCCTAACCACAACCTGGCAACACTGCCCTCAGAAAGACCGCTAGCATCATACTGCGCAACAATCTGGAGCTACTCCGCCAACCTACCGTCAGGCTTTAGCCCCGCATCCAAACCATCGATTCCACCTTGGTGTTTAATTCGTCCTGCAGTGCATCTCAGTGTACCAGGAATCAAGAAAAAATCTGATTTGTCATCGCCTGTCCTGAAACAGCTATCTCTGCTTCTACTGCACGAGAAATACACCGACCACATACATGTTTACACCGACGGCTCAACGACCATCCGTGATCCGTCCGGGGCAGTAGTTGTCCCAGCGAAAGGTGTAACTGTTAGCTTTAAGACCGACCACCCAACAACATCACCGGCTGCTGAACTGACAGCTCTTCGCGCTGCACTTTGTGTTGTCAATCGCGAACAACCGCAGCGATGGTCAATTTTTAGTGACTCCAAAGCAGCCCTACAATCTCTCTTGTCAGCCCTGCGGCGTGGACCATATGAACAACTGGTATTCGAGATAAGACACCTCATTCATACGTCATTCGAGAACGGACACCAAGTGACATTTCGATGGTTGCCAAGTCACTGCAGCGTGCTTGGCAACGAACATGTCGATAATGCTGCTCGGTCAGCTTTGCAAGGAGACAAGGAAGAGGCTATACCACTTTCAAGGTCTGATGCTGCTGCCATGCTTCAAAGGATCGCAAAGAATATTTCGCAATCAACACTGAATACGTCAAGAAGCCAAAACTATCGGCAACACCACCTCAACGAGTTGCGGCGACTTCAAATACCATCTGGACTCCGCCGAAGAGAGGCCACTCTGCTATGCCGCTTATGGCTAAGAGTGGTTTTCACGAAGTCATATTCGCTTCGAATAGGGATGGTCGACAACGCTCTTTGCGACGCCTGCGGCACCGAGGAGACCTTGCAACATATCTTCTGCGACTGTCCTCGCTACGCTGCGCAGAGACGATCCCTGGTATTCGCTCTCGCTCATCTTCACAACAGACCGTTGACACTAGACACGATTCTCCAATGTCATCCTGATAAGTCATTGAGAGTTCAAGCAACCAAGGCATTGCTCAAATTCCTAAGGACAACAGACTTACACGAGCGGCTGTAGAGTTTTTAATGATACCGCATATCGCACAAGACTGCCGCTCTACGCTGTGACGTTATGTGTGTGCGCGTGTGTTCCCCCCTCTTTCTCTCTTTCTTTACTCTTCTTTCGATCTCCCCCATCCCTTCCCCCTGTACAGGGTAGCATACCGGTTATGCCAAACTGGTTAACATCCCTGTCTTTCCTCTCTCCCGTTTTCCTTCCTATGATGTATGGAACATTCTCTGACGACAAAACGACGCGATTGTTCTCTATTGTAACATCCTCGAGCGGAAAACAACCCACTGTATCAGAATTTTCGCCGTTGTACAAAAAACAAGCCTAGTTTACGAAGAAACGCGATCATACGGCGTTTAGAAACGCTGCAAACAGAAAGTGTCTGAATACGCCAAACAGCCATCAATAATCACACGCACTTGCACTGAATTATTCGTCTTTCTCATTTGTATGCGTTTCATCGCTATGCGTCGACCACAATATGTTGTCGATTCCAAAGTTGGGAAATGGGGTCGGTTTACTGGTGTATAAAAGGCGGCCGAGTCTACCTCCACCGGCCACAGTTCAGCGGAGAGCTGCGACAGCACAGCACTTCCAATGGCTGCTTCAAACGTTCTCGCAATGATCGCTCTTCTTATGGGTTCCGTGGTCCTGTAAGTGCGAGCACCTTGCATGTTTCTTGTAATTGTATTAGCCACTTTGCGTTTTGTCTCATCCGCGAAGTATACGCCCTGCATACCCTTTCGTGGTTGTAGCAGTCGCTCGCATGTCGGATAGAAGAAGCGCCAGCAGTGAGCGTACTGAAAAACATCTTGACGGTACATGAATACGGCTCACTGCTAAATCATCGCCTTTGTATTGTATTCGTGTGACACTAGGGTCCATAAGAAAATAGTGTTTTGACTGAATTATATGTGCGATTTTTGAGAAATGCAGCTGGTTAATTGCACCTCAATTACAAGATTTTCAGATTTTGGATCTCGCATGCTATATTAACTTTGTTTTACTAGCAAAAATAATTTAGTGTCCCCGAGAGTAGGCAGGCAGATTTGTTCCGTGGCAGCTTAATTGCTTGATACTTCATTCATATTACGCGTAGATCCTAACTTATTGCTCGGTCGATCACTGTCATTTATTTATTTTTGCGGGGGTTTAATGTGCGAAACCACGACATGATTCTGTGGGATGCCGAATGGGGAACAGTGTACTAATGTCCACCACATGGATTTTTTCACCTTGCACATATACCTAACAGCCCGGATCCACTTCGCATTTCGTCCTTATTGAAATGCGGCCGTCGTAGCCGGGTATGGAACCCGCACACTCTCGGAGCTTACGCGCGAGGTGCCTTACGTGCTAAGCTACCATGGCGTGTATCCGTAATTTACAAATAGGGCTTCGCCTATCCATTTGGCCGCTAACAATCTAGATTTCAAAACCGGTGAGTTCTTAACGCAGTTAGCAAAGTAAAATTTAGGGCAATGTTTTCCTATTACCGTTTGTGACATACCATGTCGCAAGATAGGCATAATGAATTAGCGCTTCAATCAGGTGGGTACCCTACAAAAAATTGCAATTTTTCTTCAAGCAGTCAACCACTAGCAGTGTATAAGCGTCAGAATAGAACATTCTGCAATAAAAACGGTATAAGTGCAAGTTTACTTTAATTATTAGAGTCATATGCACCCTTGTAGCAGCCAGAAAATGTATTTTGTGTGCATTACAAAATTCGCTGTTGTGTTGTTAGCTTGAAAGGTATTAAATGGCTATTTATTTACCATCACTGACATTAATTTTCCTGATAAGTAATTTCCCCTGCGCCAGAACGTTTGTACCTGGCAGTAATAGAAATCGCCCACAGTAAACAAAATAAAATTAACGTTGCGCGCGCGTCTCTTCAATTCAGGGTAAAACTATTCAGGTGTAATTTTCTTTAGTACTGGCCATTAGGTCTTACTTGCATGAAGCTCTCAATAGGCGGACGCACATGAATGAAAAGGCGTAGCCCCGATCAACCAAGCTTTGTTTTCGCGCTTGAAAGAATGTATATTCGCTTAGATGATCGACCATAAACTCGAAATGAAGCATGCCATAGAACTATGAAGGGAAAATAAGTTAATAAAACACCAAAGTGCTATAACGCTCAAAAATTAATTTTTAGAGCTCTCTAACAATATAGAGCTAACATTGGCCAATTCTGAGAGTGCTTTTATAATGTTATGGTGAAAGATGTTTATTTGAAGATGGGCTGATGGGCAAAAGGGGCTGAATGGCTGCCGCCTGGCACCGATACACTCGCAAGACAAGCGCTCTTCGTCCTCCTCTTCTTTTCGTCCTGCCTGTCGCGTTAGCGTAGCACTCCTCCCTCCACAGACGAAGCCCGCCGGGCGAGTAACGGCTACGTGAACGCGGAGTCGCGCGGACGACAGCGCTTTAGGCGCGCGACGTGAACAAGCTGCGTCTGCCGAGAACGGTAGCCGTGGTTTAGGAGACGAGCTATCGAGTACGTGAGGTCACTGAGGCGATCGACGATGACGAAGGGGCCGGTGTAACGTGCCAGAAACTTTTGACACAGGCCACGCTTGCGAAGCGGCGTCCAGAGCCAAACGATGTCGCCTTTGTCGTAAGATACGTCCTTGTGCCGTGAATCGTAGGTGATCTTGGAACGGTCCTGGGATGCCAGCGTACGAACCTGAGCTACGCGCCGTGCCTCCTCTGCGCGGCAGAGAGTCTGGGCAATAGAAAGGTCCACATGAGTATGAAATGGTAGAATGGTGTCAAGGAAGAGTCGAGGTGGTCGAACGTAAAGAAGATAGAAGGGGCTGTAGGCAGTGGCTTCATGCCTCGCCGTGTTGTAGGCGTACGTAATAAAGGGGAGGATGTCATCCCAATTCTTATGCCTTGAATTGACGTATGTACATAGAAATCATATTGGTGAGCGTTCTGTTCGTGCGCTCGACGAGACCATTTGTCTGCGGGTGATAAGGGGTCGCGTGGCGAAATCGACAATCACAGAGACGCAAGAGTTCTTCGACCACGTCGGCAACGAACTGGCGTCCACGATCACTCACAATAATGCGAGGTGGTCCATGGCAAAGTATGACTGTAGACAGGAGGAAACTCGAAACATCGATTGCCGTGGCTGTTGGTATTGCTGCGGTCTCCGCATAACGCGTCAGGTGGTCAACACAAACGATGACCAAACGGTTGTTGTTTGATGAGCGCGGGAAAGGGCCGACAAGATCCACTCCGACCATTTCGAAAGGTGTTGAGGGTGGTGTCAAAGGGTGAAGGAGTCCGACCGGGGCAGTGTTCGGGCGCTTGAATTGTTGGCATTTGTCACAACTGGCCACATACTCTTCTATAGTCCTTCTCATTCTAGGCCACTAGAATCTACCTTGAACGCGGTGATACGTTTTGGCAAAACCCATGTGTCCAGCGGTCCCGTCATCGTGCATAGCCCGGAGCACGTCTCGTCGCAACTTTGTGGGGACCGCTAATAGTAAGCGTGCACCATCAGCCGCGTAATTCTTTTTATAGAGCAGGTCATCTTGCATAACAAAGCCATTGTTGTTTGTCACCTGAGCAGCTGAGTCGAAAAGGGCATCCAAGTGCCGGTCGTCACGCTGTTCTTTCCTGAATGTGGCGAGGTCGGGAAAACGTGTATCGTCAATGGCGGCTAGGAATTCATCAAAATTGTCGGCGTCACAAGCAGTTGTGGGTAGCGGGAGCCGCGAAAGACAGTCGGCGTCGGCATGCTGGCGGCCACTCTTGTAACGGACCGTAAAGTCAAATTCCTGCAAGCGTAGCGCCAACCGAGCAAGGCGACTAGACGGGTCACGGAGACCAACTAACCAACATAGCGAATGATGATCGGTAACAATCGTGAAGTGATGGCCGTAGAGATACGGGCGGAACTTCTGGACAGCAAAAACTACAGCGAGACACTCTTGCTCCGTTACGGTGTAATTCTGTTCGGCCTTGCTCAACGAACGGCTGGCGTACGCAATGGCATGCTCGGCGTCACCAAAACGCTGGATTAGGACGGCACCGAGGCCAATTCCACTTCCGTCGGTGTGCACTTCCGTTGTGGTAGAAGGGTCAAAATGGTGGAGTATGGGTCCGGAAGAGAGCACGAACTTTAGCTGCCGAAACGAAGAGTCGCAATCCGTTGTCCAGGTGAAAGGCGTGTCCTTGCGTAGTAATGAGGTCAGAGGGTACGCAGTTTCGGCAAAATTGGGCACAAAACGTCGAAAGTACGAGCAAAGACCTAAGAAACTTCTTAACTCGCGTTGCGACTGCGGTTGCTTAAAATTGCTCACTGCGGCAACCTTCTGTGGGTCTGGCCGTACGCCGTGCTTGTCCACTAGATGTCCGAGTACTAGCGCCTCTCGTAGGCCAAACTGGCATTTCTTTGAGTTGAGGGTAAGGGCAGCCTGTTCGAGGCACGTCAAAACAACGTCAAGTCGCTGGTTGTGTTCTGCAAAAGTGCGACTGAAAATTACGACGTCATCTAGATAGCATAAAAAAATCTCCCATTTCAGGCCACGCAGAACCGTGTCCATGAACCTTTCGAACGTCGCGGGCGCGTTGCACAAACCAAACGGCATAACGTTGAATTCAAACAAGCCGTCTGGTGTCACAAAAGCTGTTTTCTCTTTGTCAGTGGAATGCATCGGTATTTGCCAGCAGCCCGATCGGAGGTCCACAGATGAAAAGTAGGACGCCGAGTGGAGACAGTCAATGACGTCGTCGATACGGGGAAGCGGATACACATCCTTTTTCGTCACGGAATTGAGGCGCCGGTAGTCGACGCTAAACCTCCAGGATCCGTCTTTCTTTCTCACAAGTATGACCAGTGCAGCCCAAGGGCTAGAAGAATCTTGAGTGACGCCCTTGGCCAGCATGTCATTCACCTGGTCAGCGATAACCTTACGCTCCGACGCGGACACGCGGTAAGGCTTCTGCCTTATTGGATGCGCTAACCCGGTGTCGATCCTGTGACGAGCCCGTGTGTTGGGAATGCGCACTTCCTTAGCTTCCTGGCTGAACTCAAACAGCGATGCATGCTTCCTGAGGACGCTGACCAGCACCTGATGCTTCTCGGAGGTCACTGACTTGTTAACCATATTCAGGAAATGTGATGAGTCTTGAGGAACACCAGGGCTAATATCAGTTGCTCGGGCTTCTTCGTGCGATGTGTCATTATTTAAAGCTGCTATATCGATGCTGGTATCCACTTCAAACGATGCAAGCCTCATACCCTTGGGTAGCACAACAGACTCGTCAGATACATTGGACACCCAGAGTGTGGTTGTTCCGCGGGCCAAAGAGATGACACATCGAGGTATGAATGCACTTTTCTTCGTTATGATCGAAGACACCGGTTCGGCAATAGCAACAAGTGCATCAATGTCACCACTATCAGCAGTTACCCGAACTCTGGATACGGAATGTGCCGGGAGGACGACATCTTCAAGGACGGCGAGGGTGCGCGAACAGGTAGAAGGTCGGTCGGCAAGAGGGGGCAGGAAAAGCTCGCCGGTCCCACAGTGATGCGTGGCACCGCACTACTGTAAGAAGTCGAGGCCAAGAATTACATCATGTGTAGACTGAGCAAGAACTGCAAATTCGGCTTGATATAACTTGTCGGAGAAATAAACGTTCACTGTGCACACACCAAGGGGTCGGAGCAATTGTCCACTTACAGCACGAAATGTGTTAGCGTTGTCCCAGTGAAACATTACTTTACGACCGAGTTTGGTTTTGAAATCCAGATTGATGACAGATACACTCTCTCCCGTGTCTACTAAGGCTGACGTAGCAACATTGTCCACTAAAACACTAATCTTGTTGTGATGCATGGTGACTGGCGGAGGCATAGGGGAATGTGGCTGAAGATGACCGGCGACCTCACCTCCATCGGTCGCGCCGCCTAGTTTCCCGGCGGTGGGGACGTGAGACGTCGTAGAGAAGATGGAGACCTGTGTTGCCGTCCAGGCGGTGGCGTCAAGCTCCGCACGGAAGCTGGCGAGTCGCTGCGGTAATTCAGCCGATAGGGCGTCCTGCTATCAGGGCCGGGATGCCAGTTGGCTCTGTCAGCAGGGTGATTGTTGCGCCGATAGAAAGTGCGTGGTCGCTCAGTTGATGGGGCTGACATGCGACGTCGCTGAGGACAAAATCGGGCGACGTGGCCGCGGACGCCACATTGGAAGCAAATGGGGCGCTCACGAGACATGCTGAAATTGCCAGCGGGAGCATACATGGCGCGGCCGTCCCACGTTTGAGAAACTGCAGATGGGCCGCGTACGAAGCCGTCGTGGCCCTCGTAACCGAGATGGGCGTTCACTGCAGGACTTGGTACCATTGGACGCGGTGCGAGGTTGTATGCATCAACGGAAGCAGCGTTGATGGACGTCACACTCGGATCGCACGAAGGAAGAGGCTCCCGAGCCCGAGGAGACGGAACAGACGCCGCGTCACGTCGGTCGAGCTCTTCCCGCACTACTTGGCGGATAATTGACGCGAGGTCAGACGGGGCTGGAGCGACGTCAACGCTGGCGACAGACGTTACGTTGGCCAAGCGGCCGAACTTCCGTGTGATGCGCCGAGCTCTCAAGGCTTCAAATGTGCGGCAGTGAAGGATGACGTCACTCACGGACTCTAGATTCTCCTTCGCGATGAGGTACTGATAGACGTCCTCTGCAATTCCTTTCAGAAGGTGACCCACTTTGTCCTCTTCAGTCATCCGAGGGTCCAGGACCTTGCACAACTTGAGCACTTCCTCAATGTACGTTGTGCAGGTTTCCCCAGGAACCTGAGCGCGTTGCGTCAGCGTTTGCTCGCACGCTTCTTTTTGGCCGCTGGATCTCCGAAGCACTTCCTAATCTCGTCGACGAACTTCGGCCACGTTGTCAAGCTCTCCTCGTGGTTTTCATACCACACAGACGCGGTTCCCCTAAGGAAGCGGCCGACATTGGTAAGCTGACCGGTGGCATTGCAACCATTGAACCGACTTGCCCGTTGGTAGAAGCTCAGCCAAGCGTCCACATCCTCACCGGCTTTTCCTGCGAACGTTCGTGGCTCGATGTAGGGTTGCCATGGGTGACCTGAGGCGGCCGGTGTCGGGAGACCGGAAGCGGGTGCCAGATGCTCGTTGTCCGTTTCGGAATCCATCTCTGGCGGCAGACCAGCAATTCGTCTACTTCGGCGAATCACGACGTACTGCGTCTCTTCAGTCGGCGCTTCGTCGTTCGCAGGGAGCGCCATTATCGTACCTCGCACCTCTCACCAAACTTTTATGGTGAAACATGTTTATTTGAAGTTGGGCTGATGGGCAAAAAGGGCTGAATGGCTGCCGCCTGGCACCGATACACTCGCAAGACAAGCGCTCTTCGTCCTCCTCTTCTTTTCGTCCTGCCTGTCGCGTTAGCGTAGCAATATTGAAGGATATTGACGTAGCATTCGCGCATCGCAAACATTTTCTTCACGAAAGATTATCATTTGCGAAGAAAAAACAGTATATGTGAGGCCTTCTCTAAGTCTTTTTCTGAGTTTAACTAATGTCAAGCAAACCAAGCACTACTCCGGCGCAACAGTGAAAACTCCTGTAATATGATTATTGCACTTATTTGCTACCGTGACGGATTGCAGGAACAGCCCCCATATATTAGAGGCGCAGCACCGCCCCTCGCCAACGGCATGTACGTGCGTGCGTTGCTAGTGCACGACCCCGTAACACATGGAAGCACTAAAATTTCGTGATAAATGCGGGGAGTCAGTGCTCGTGTTCCCAACACTCCTCAGGCTATGCATAAATTGTCCCGTCTCACATTTCAATATATGTAAGCAAATTCTACAGATTTTTATATTCTACAGATTTCTATATATGTAAGCAACAACCACAAATTTTTTGTCGCGAACGAAATTCGTCTAAATAATGCATGCCCTACTTTCAGAAGTCGCGAAGTGTATTGTACGAAATGCTCTTGATACACATGGAACGATCACTATTTTAAATAACCTATATTAATCCCAATCTGACTTTTTGTGTGCTGAAAGCACAATTTGATCATGAGCAATGCCACAGGGGGAGACTCCTTAATAATTATTATTTTTCAGCCGCCTCTGATATTAAACCTGTACTTTATGAGATGTACACGGCATTTCTACATTTTTCCCTATTAACGGCTGGACATTGTGGCCGGGCCTTCATGTAGCAGCACGGAGCAATAGGTGCAGAATGGCGGTAAAGTGGCACCTATAGAAGACTGCCATGGCATTTTGGGGGACGTAGTGATCTGGCAACTGCTAACGCTAAGCCAAGGACTCCGTCATTGTTCAGCATGAGCGCTGACGGCGTACACATAGTCCACACATTTCCACATTAGTGACTAATTTTGGTATTCTGTTGTCTTGAGGGGGCGACGCGTTTTGAGATTTCTGCTGCAGAGATAAACAAAAGACGACGTAATAGGAAGCAACATGCGTACCCTTGAAAGCTTCAAGCACGCAGAGTCGAGTCACAAACTGTGCACGACCGTTCCCGGGACGTTTTCAATTAGGGTAGCATCAGTTATGCTGAATTCTCCTGTACAGCGCAAATAGCGGCAAAGTGTGAAGACATGGTCGTCATGATTCCAATATTCTTACACATGAATACTTTATTTCGGCATTTTGTGCGAAGCAGCAGGCATTCAACTCATCTGGCTCACCGGGAAGAGTCCGATGCTGTTTTAGCGCTGAAACCTAAATCACAACTGTTCTAGAGGCCTCGATAATTTCCTAAACTGTTTAAAGGTTGGCGATTTCGACATTGAGATGGGAAGCGCCCTCGTTACCTCCCACCGCAAGCGACACCCACATCTGGCGAACAACTACTGAATTTACACAAAGGCGTCAACCGGCGTTGTACCATTTGGCGCAAAGCCAATTAATACGGCAGCGGTAGCTCCTTCCCGTGACATTCATTCTCCCATTGAGTGGGATTTGCCGGAATTTATCTTCCCGCGGAGGTCTGGACGCGCCGCAGAGCAGGGCAAACAACTTCCGAGGTGGGTCAGATAAGACGCCTCTAGAGAGAATGTTCTGCGAGAACCTTTCCAAGAGAAGAAACTAAAAAGGACCCATGTAGTGTGGTTATTTTAATATCCACATTATGTGAACGGCCTACGTTAAGTAATTAACTGTCACTGATTAACTCTCACTAAAGCTGCAAGAGCCCTGCTGCGGCTACATTAAACCTCTAAATGTATAATTATGTAATATTCGCAGAGAATCGTCGGGTCATAAAAATAAAACCAATGCTGCCGAAGTATTCCTGGTCATGTTCAGATCGTACGCTTCAATGATATTTGACTAATGCTTACAAATAAGGCCAATAACACGGTAAGGGTAGCAACTTCAAGCCATGTACATATAGATAAGCAGGAACTGTGTATTTTGTAAAGGTTAGTAAGTAAATTAGGCACTGCTCTAAAATATGACAGGGCTTATTGATATATCACTGGTGACAAGTAAAATTTGTGGTTACACATTCTTTTAAATATTTGGACGTACCTTGTACATGACGTCATTAGCATTCATATGTTTCTTTCAGTGCACTTTTGATGCCCACAGAACATCTTGATATCGGAGCTCAAGGTACATGCGGCAACCACAAGACAGTAAGCATACACAAAGGAAATAAATTCCGACATGGCCTCATTTTTTTCACCTGACTTTCCACTGACTACAAAAATAAGGCAAGCAAGAAGAACATATAGATTGCTTCACATACGGATCTTCTGGTAATAAATTTTCGAAATTTCCCCTAGAAAACGTCATTTTTATTAAGTATACCTCACTAAACTTGCAACACTAAACATGTGTCTGTCATTCTATACCCACAACACATATACACACTTCTTGTATTCAACATATCTAAAGATACAAGAGCAAATACCACTTATTGAATCGAAAATGCGACGGGAGGAGGAGGGGAATATATGTGATAACGTCTCTCGACGCGCGCAACAACAGTATTAACACTGCGCGCGTTGCATTGTTCTCTCTCTCTTTTTTTTAAATATCAAGGCCATCGCAGTTGATGTAGACCTCCCAATAATACATAGTCTTGCGATTCCCCTCCGTTCCGCTCCGCGAGTCCCGTAAATCCCACGTCACTGGTAAAGTGCCCGCCGACCATACACTGCATGCTTCAGGCACTGCGCAGCGCAAGCAATGTGTTCACGCAAATGAAGTGCCGGACGTTTGATTTTTTCGAAATCAAAACGTAGGCATGCCAGTCGCACATCGAAACGGCTGCCGGCCGGTACAGCGGTAGTAAAGCTAACCCTAAATGCTCGTGTAGCCAACAGCCGGTCCGAAGTGCCGCCTCTTTCGCGTTTCCTGATGTTTTTACTGAGGAACAAGGGCTTCATGATGCTTAAATAATTCATCAACCACTCATCCAGTACCCTTTCTCACCCATCGTAATATCATAAAATGGCATATCTCGTGCCATTGACAGGCTCCCTCAACAAACCAGCTATCCTTAATATTTCAACAGTCGCTGGATACAGGCTGTATACCCGAAGATTGGAAATCTGCCTTAGCAATTCCTGTTTTTAAGTCAGGTGACACCGCGGACCCTACCAATTACGGACCGATTTCTCTAATATCCATTTGTTGCAAATTACTTGATCAGATTTTATATACGCACATTAAATTTTACCTCAACCAAAACAACTGGCTTCTCAATAATCAACATGGATTCAGTCAAAATCGCTTATGTCAAACTGAACTGTCTGACTTGTCACAGATGTTCAAACTTCTATACACAATCAGCTTTACATAGACGCCATCTTCATTCACTTTTCCAAAGCATTTGACCGGGTGCCTCACAATCGCTTAAAACTTAAAATTAGAAACTTACGACTTGACTACAACTCGACACCACGGATTGAGGAATCTCTTACAAACAAATTTCAGGTGATCAGTTTATAAAATTGCTTTTCTAGCCGTGCTGATATCAAATCGGGAGTTCCCCAAGGCTCCGTTCTTGGTCCATTACATTTTTTTAATTTACCTAAATGACATAGCTACTAATCTGACATGTCAAATACGCCTTCTCGCAGACGATTGCATCATTTGTAAAGCCATGATCTGCCACGATGATGTCATTTCACTCCAGTCCGACTTAAATAGGCTGTCAGAATGGTGTAGCATATGGCAAATGGAAATCAATATTTCAAAGACTAAACACGTGCAAAGACTAAACACATGTAACATTTGCCCAATATTCTCAATTTATTACCTCGTTGTCTTTTTTTCATCCAACTTAAGCTGGAATGCGCACATTGAACACGTCACCTCTAAAACGTGCAAAACCTTAGGCTACCTCTAACGACACTTACATCTTGCAAGCCCTGATACAAGGCTTCCTGCGTACAATTCCCTCATCAGGCGTTATTTAGAATATGAATTCATTATTTGGCACCCACATCATGCTTACTTGTCTAACCAACTCGAATCAGTACAAAATAAAGCAGCCCGGTTCATCTTGTCTTCATACTCTTGTCATGAAAGTGTATCCGCCTTCAAGAAATCACTAAATCTTCGAACTCATGACTTGCGCAGAAAAGTTACGCGGTTGTCCTTTTTTCATATTCTTTATCGTGGTAACACCCCATTTTCTCGAGCTAATCTTTTGCCTGCTCCCAATGTATCAATTCGGCGAGACCACGTTCATAAAATAAAACCTATATTTGCCCGGACCAATTTTTATGAAACTTCGCCGTTAGTATTACCGATTTCATTATGGAACTTTTTATCCTCATAAATCGTGTCGCTTAAGAATCATCGCCATTCCAAACCGCCCTAATAGCGCTTTTGGAAGGAAACCATCCGCAGCCTAGACGTATCCGCATATTTCGTAAAACACATCTTCCACATTAAAATTGTATAATGCAACATCATCATTACAGTTGTGCATTGCTTGTGTATCTTTTTCGGACCTCTTATTTCTTTTTTTTTGCCTCCTATGGATTGTGTTTCATCCTTTACAGTTTATCTTGTGTAGCTGTGTTCATTGCTTGACGAGAATGATGACACTGGAAATTGTATAATTCTAAAGATATGGCATTTAAAATATTTTCCGGTTTCTATGTACATTTTCTCTTGTATATTGTCACGTGGTCGTGACGTCGACGAAGACAACAGTCAGCACGTCCGAGATGAAACTGTTTATTTGGCCGAACTTGTGGCCGAGAAACTGAGAACTACAACTACAGCAATACACGCTGTACAATGATAGCGGCGAACAGGGCGTCGTCCGTCGATCAACTGACAAGCGGTCAAGCGCGTCGGCTTTTATACAGGCGCTATGGAACTTTCAGCAATATCGCTGGTGGCGGCGTATCTCTCGACAAAGCGGGAACATTCGCGTGCGGCGCGCAATCTTAACAAAACGATCTACTAAAATCGTGAAGCTTCTCGAACAGTGCTTCGCGGCCAGCGTCGAGCGTTGATAACCGTCCTTGCTGGTCAAACTCGAACACATCAAAATAAAAGAAGAAGCGGGCGTGGCATTGCCCCCCTCTGAAAAAGCATCGTCCCGATGCTTGCAACAGAACATGGAAAGAAAAAAAAACAAGTGCATATACAAATAAATTACAAAAGGAAAAAGTAGAGTCCCCAGGTTCGCTAACGCGCAAAAAACGGCTTAAGACGCACGACATGGACGACTTCAGGTCGTGCGCGGCGTCGCTGGGAGTTCGTATTGCCGTCCGGGACGACCTCGTAGTCAAGAGCGCCGTGACGTCGAAGCACCTTGTATGGGCCGAAGTATCGCCGAAGAAGTTTTCACTGAGCCCACGTCGGCGTATCGGCGTCCAGACCCAAACACGGTCACCGGGTTGGTACTCCATGTGGCGTCGTCGAAGATTATAGTGACGGCTGTCGACCCTGTGCTGGTTCTTGATGCGCAGGCGGGCAAGCTGTCGAGCTTCTTCGGCGCGTTGCAAATAGGCGGCAACGTCGAGATCGTCTTCGTCTGTGGCCGTTGGTAGCATTGCGTCGAGCGTCGTTGCCGGGCTCCTTCCGTAGACCAGCTTGTACGGCGTCATTTGCGTCGTTTCTTGCATGGCCGTGTTGTATGCGAAGGTCACATACGGAAGGATGGCATCCCACGTCTTGTGTTCGACGTCGACATACATGGCCAGCATGTCGGCGATGGTCTTGTTTAGCCGCTCGGTGAGGCCATTGGTCTGTGGGTGGTACGCTGTGGTCCGGCGGTGGCTTGTTTGGCTGTATCTCAGTATTGCCTGAGTTAGGTCAGCAGTAATCGCCGTACTCTGTCGGTGATGAGGACCTCTGGGGCACCATGACGCAGGAGGATGTTCTCAACGAAGAACTTCGCTACCTCGGCGGCACTGCCTCTGGGTAGGGCCCTTGTCTCGGCGTAGCGGGTGAGGTAGTCGGTAGCTACGACGATCCATTTGTTTCCGGTATTGGACGTCGGGAACGGCCCCAGTAAGTCCATCCCGATTTGCTGGAACGGCCGTCGAGGTGGCTCGATAGGCTGCAGAAGTCCGGCTGGCCTAGTCGGCGGTGTCTTGCGTCGCTGACAGTCCCGGCAGGTCTTGACGTAGCGAGTTACGTCGGCGACAAGGCGCGGCCAGTAGTACTTTTCCTGTATTCCTGCGAGCGTGCGAGAAACACCCAGGTGTGCAGACGTCGGGTCGTCATGCAGAGCCTGGAGGACCTCTGATCGCAATGTCGAGGGCACGAACTGCTGCGCTGTCTTGGAATGCGCGGCGATTGTACTGCCTAGTGCGCATATCGAGCGTCTTCTCGATGGTTGTCGCCTCCGAGAGGAATTCTTGGACGGTCTTGGGTGGGTTCCGCATCAGCCCAGCGAATAGCTCCTGCCTGACTCCTCGCATGAGAAGGCGAACTTTTTCTCTTCGGGCATGGTAGGGTCTGCGTGGCGGAACAGCCTGGTCATCTCTTCCGTGAAGAGCGCCACGTTTTCATTCGGCATCTGCACGCGGGTCTCGAGCAGAGCCTCAGCCCTCTCTTTGAGGACGACGCTCTTGAATGTGGTGAGGAACATGTCGCGAAAAATATCCCACGTTGTCAGGCTTCGCTCTTGGTTCTCGAACCAGGTCCGAGCGGCGTCTTCCAAAGCGAAATAGACATGCCGTAGCTTGTCTTCGCTGGTCCAGGCATTAAAAATGGCGACTCGGTCGTAGGCTTCGAGCCAGCTTTCCGGGTCTTCGAACGACGATCCGCGGAAGGTTGACGGCTCCTTGGGCGTCCGGAGAAGGATCGGTGCGGGCGGCACAGCGTCTGTCATCGTCGCTGTGGTCGAGGTCAGGATCTTTGTTTGCCGGGTCTTTTCAGGTAGAGGCCCGTGCTCTGGCGGTAGACCTTGTTGCCTCCGGCTTGCTCGATGATCCGGGTTTTCTTTGCCGTCGTCCTCCTCGCGGCTTGGGCTTGGGTCAGCGCTTCGCGGGGGCGTCCGGATCATGGAAGAAGCAGCACCTCTACCAGATGTCACGTGGTCGTGACGTCGACGAAGACAACAGTCAGCACGTTCGAGATGAAACTGTTTATTTGGCCGAACTTGTGGTCGAGAAACTGAGAACTACAACTACAGCAATACACGCTGTACAATGATAGCGGCGAACAGGGCGTCGTCCGTCGATCAACTGACAAGCGGTCAAGCGCGTCGGCTTTTATACAGGCGCTATGGAACTTTCCAGCAATATCGCTGGTGGCGGCGTTATCTCTCGACAAAGCTGGAACATTCGCGTGCGGCGCGCAATCTTAACAAAACGATCTACTAAAATCGTGGAGCTTCTCGAACACTGCTTCGCGGCCAGCGTCGAGCGTTGATAACCGTCCTTGCTGGTCAAACTCGAACACATCAAAATAAAAGAAGAAGCGGGCGTGGCAATATGTTCCCACCCCTTTTGTACTCACACTTACCTGTGCAATGACCTCTTGGGTCCTTAGGGTACTCGTATGAATAAGTAAATAAATAAATGTAAGCCCGACGAGTACAGCCACAAAAAGCACCTTATTCCGCAACGCAGTCGACTATAAAAGCTTTGAAGTAAGCGGTGGGAGTGTTTCACACGCGCGTTGGTTGTCTTGTAAGCATGACATTGCTCTCCATTACATAGTCAAATGAAGTTATATTTCTGATATTGGTCACTGTATGTAGATCAGGCGAAACGTAATTGAGATCTGGCTACGTCGTGTTAGGTGCGCACGAGATAAACCCGTGCGATGAAAATAATTTTAGCTTGGTTCATGAAGACTCGACTTCACGGACTTCCACCCTACTGTTGCTTCTGCCGCGATGTTCTTTTAAATTCTTCTACCAGTTCTGGGGACTCTAATCACTTCAAGTTTTCTTGTAAATACCAAGCGAGTATGTGTAAACAGCATTTTAACTTATTATACCGTACCTAGCACTTTTCGTTCCCCATACCATTCTATGTTTCCACTTGAAGATTTCTATTCGTGATATGTTTCTGCACAATACGAGCAGTATTGTATAACCTGCATTTACTTTCGCAGCACACAGTGCATGCCAACAGCTACAAGCAATGGAGGAACAAGCACAGGAGGCACTGCCACCGTTCGTGTGTCTGGCTCTGGAGCCAGTGCTGGAGCTGCATCCTCTCCTGTCGTTGCTACCCTTGGCGTTGCTGCGACAGACGGTGGCGGTCGCGGTGGCGGCGGCGGTGGCGGTGGCGGTGGCTGTAGCGGTGGCTGTGGCTAACCTGCTGCATAAAAAGATCGTTATCATACAGTCCATGGTTGGTTCACAGGATATTGACTATTTTCAATTATTCGCCACGTTTTCTCTCTGTCGAAGTGAAAACTGCTGTTCACTTGCTAGGCTTCTTTCTTGGTACGTCCTTCACAATCAATCCAGTTTCTGCCTGAAGTGCAGTACGAAAGTTCCAGTTGGCGCGTTATCGACTCGGCTTCGTAACAGTGTAACATCACGATGTGATACTGAATTGTATTGTGCTAAGCACATTGTACTGAGACAGCTTCATTTTGATCTGATAGTTTAGCAGAGGGCTACCGAATAAGAACTCGATAGTCTGTGGGCAACGATTCAATTAGTTCTGGCATCAAACAGGCACACTGAGTTGGCGAAGCATATGTTATACACAAAAAGCAAGGTCATTCTTCAGTGTACAAAGGGTTCCTGCATTTTCAAATTGCAACAAAAAGAGCTTGATTTCAAGAGCGGACGCCGGTGAAGAATGCAAGGCGTCAGGATGTCAAAGTTCAGTACATTTTGCAGTCCTGTAGGCGTTAATGTTTAGCGTCAAATGTTCTATCATTTTCCTATTATTACGTATTGCTAGAACCTCAAGAAAGAGAAAAGCATAACGATATAGGGAAAACGTATGAAAGTCTTCAATTTTCGTTATTTCGACAGAGATTGTGCTAGGGGATGTGCACAAGAGCACGCTAGCTGTGTAAAATAGGTTCCAATTGTTGTATAGCCACGCGATTTCCCATAAGAATGCAGTCGGAGAAAAATGTGGTAAACGGGTAAAAAACAAAACAACGAATCATAGCATATATTAAAAGGAAGAACTGAACCTAGGCAGGCCACATCGTGAGAAGGATGTACAACAAATGGTCAGTCAGAGCGTATGAATCGACACCAAGAGAAGGGAAGCGCAGCCGTGGGCGGTAAAGGTGAGGTGGAGCGATGATATTTAAGGAATTTGGAGGCATAAAATGGAATCATATCGCGCAGAGCAGGGTGGATGGGCGATCATTGGGACCTTCATGTGAACCTTCATGTCTGATGATGATGCTGATGGCGTGCACTTGCACATCCGCATAGTGGTGATCGAGTATTCCCGTCAAGTTATGCTTTATAAATGCTAGAGATGTCACAATTGAAGAAAATAAGCTTTCACAAGGGCAAGATGACATTCACCTTTTCAAACTACACCCCTTCGAGAATTGTCAATTTTAGCAAACGATATCGTACAACCTAAAAGGCTTCAATTAGAGTGCAGTTAGAAAGATTATGTGCACTTGTTCGGGGATAATAATGAAAAGGGCTGAAGAGGCGGTGCAAAACAGTTACGAAGAACTGTTTGAACGATCTACCTGCCTGCGTTTGGATGCGCTCCTTGCGGTTTCCTCAACTTGGCATAAATATGACTGTAGGCATACCAGGCATCAGTGTATGAAGAATATCGGTGGGAGGTCTTAGTATGAATAGCATGATATGTCTGTTAAGTACGTCACGATGGGTATACGGGTAGGCGACACGCGTTTTGGTATATGTGTAGTGTTTACAGTCTATATCAACCATGGAACAGCGAAAATAGGCACTGAAAATGTTATGGAGTGGTACTACCGTTGGTCATAGCTGTCGATTTCCACGCGCCAATCACAAAAGCAGATAAACGCGGACAAGCATGTGCAACAACCATCGCAACTAACCATCCGGTATAGATCGCAAATAAACCGTCATCGCATCAGCAGTCTTCGTAATGGTTCTCCATCATCAACTGTGGTTTGAGCGTTAACTATCTCCTCTGATAGCAATGTAATATACATCACATAGAGGCTACTATGAATCAGCAATTTATAGTCTAGCTTTGTTCAGCCCCGCAGGAATAAATGATATCTGCGCTGTAGTGCGAGCGCCCTCGTTACCTCCCACCGCAAGCGACACCCACATCTGGCGAACAACTACTGAATTTACACAAAGGCGTCAACCGGCGTTGTACCATTTGGCGCAAAGCCAATTAATACGGCAGCGGTAGCTCCTTCCCGTGACATTCATTCTCCCATTGAGTGGGATTTGCCGGAATTTATCTTCCCGCGGAGGTCTGGACGCGCCGCAGAGCAGGGCAAACAACTTCCGAGGTGGGTCAGATAAGACGCCTCTAGAGAGAATGTTCTGCGAGAACCTTTCCAAGAGAAGAAACTAAAAAGGACCCATGTAGTGTGGTTATTTTAATATCCACATTATGTGAACGGCCTACGTTAAGTAATAACTGTCACTGATTAACTCTCACTAAAGCTGCAAGAGCCCTGCTGCGGCTACATTAAACCTCTAAATGTATAATTATGTAATATTCGCAGAGAATCGTCGGGTCATAAAAATAAAACCAATGCTGCCGAAGTATTCCTGGTCATGTTCAGATCGTACGCTTCAATGATATTTGACTAATGCTTACAAATAAGGCCAATAACACGGTAAGGGTAGCAACTTCAAGCCATGTACATATAGATAAGCAGGAACTGTGTATTTTGCAAAGGTTAGTAAGTAAATTAGGCACTGCTCTAAAATATGACAGGGCTTATTGATATATCACTGGTGACAAGTAAAATTTGTGGTTACACATTCTTTTAAATACTTGGACGTACCTTGTACATGACGTCATTAGCATTCATATGTTTCTTTCAGTGCACTTTTGATGCCCACAGAACATCTTGATATCGGAGCTCAAGGTACATGCGGCAACCACAAGACAGTAAGCATACACAAAGGAAATAAATTCCGACATGGCCTCATTTTTTTCACCTGACTTTCTACTGACTATAAAAATAAGGCAAGCAGGAAGAACATATAGATTGCTTCACATACGGATCTTCTGGTAATAAATTTTCGAAATTTCCCCTAGAAAACGTCATTTTTATTAAGTATACCTCACTAAACTTGCAACACTAAACATGTGTCTGTCATTCTATACCCACAACACATATACACACTTCTTGTATTCAACATATCTAAAGATACAAGAGCAAATACCACTTATTGAATCGAAAATGCGACGGGAGGAGGAGGGGAATATATGTGATAACGTCTCTCGACGCGCGCAACAACAGTATTAACACTGCGCGCGTTGCATTGTTCTCTCTCTCTTTTTTTTAAATATCAAGGCCATCGCAGTTGATGTAGACCTCCCAATAATACATAGTCTTGCGATTCCCCTCCGTTCCGCTCCGCGAGTCCCGTAAATCCCACGTCACTGGTAAAGTGCCCGCCGACCATACACTGCATGCTTCAGGCACTGCGCAGCGCAAGCAATGTGTTCACGCAAATGAAGTGCCGGACGTTTGATTTTTTCGAAATCAAAACGTAGGCATGCCAGTCGCACATCGAAACGGCTGCCGGCCGGTACAGCGGTAGTAAAGCTAACCCTAAATGCTCGTGTAGCCAACAGCCGGTCCGAAGTGCCGCCTCTTTCGCGTTTCCTGATGTTTTTACTGAGGAACAAGGGCTTCATGATGCTTAAATAATTCATCAACCACTCATCCAGTACCCTTTCTCACCCATCGTAATATCATAAAATGGCATATCTCGTGCCATTGACAGGCTCCCTCAACAAACCAGCTATCCTTAATATTTCAACAGTCGCTGGATACAGGCTGTATACCCGAAGATTGGAAATCTGCCTTAGCAATTCCTGTTTTTAAGTCAGGTGACACCGCGGACCCTACCAATTACGGACCGATTTCTCTAATATCCATTTGTTGCAAATTACTTGATCAGATTTTATATACGCACATTAAATTTTACCTCAACCAAAACAACTGGCTTCTCAATAATCAACATGGATTCAGTCAAAATCGCTTATGTCAAACTGAACTGTCTGACTTGTCACAGATGTTCAAACTTCTATACACAATCAGCTTTACATAGACGCCATCTTCATTCACTTTTCCAAAGCATTTGACCGGGTGCCTCACAATCGCTTAAAACTTAAAATTAGAAACTTACGACTTGACTACAACTCGACACAACGGATTGAGGAATCTCTTACAAACAAATTTCAGGTGATCAGTTTATAAAATTGCTTTTCTAGCCGTGCTGATATCAAATCGGGAGTTCCCCAAGGCTCCGTTCTTGGTCCATTACTTTTTTTTAATTTACCTAAATGACATAGCTACTAATCTCACATGTCAAATACGCCTTCTCGCAGACGATTGCATCATTTGTAAAGCCATGATCTGCCACGATGATGTCATTTCACTCCAGTCCGACTTAAATAGGCTGTCAGAATGGTGTAGCATATGGCAAATGGAAATCAATATTTCAAAGACTAAACACGTGCAAAGACTAAACACATGTAACATTTGCCCAATATTCTCAATTTATTACCTCGTTGTCTTTTTTTCATCCAACTTAAGCTGGAATGCGCACATTGAACACGTCACCTCTAAAACGTGCAAAACCTTAGGCTACCTCTAACGACACTTACATCTTGCAAGCCCTGATACAAGGCTTCCTGCGTACAATTCCCTCATCAGGCGTTATTTAGAATATGAATTCATTATTTGGCACCCACATCATGCTTACTTGTCTAACCAACTCGAATCAGTACAAAATAAAGCAGCCCGGTTCATCTTGTCTTCATACTCTTGTCATGAAAGTGTATCCGCCTTCAAGAAATCACTAAATCTTCGAACTCATGACTTGCGCAGAAAAGTTACGCGGTTGTCCTTTTTTCATATTCTTTATCATGGTAACACCCCATTTTCTCGAGCTAATCTTTTGCCTGCTCCCAATGTATCAATTCGGCGAGACCACGTTCATAAAATAAAACCTATATTTGCCCGGACCAATTTTTATGAAAATTCGCCGTTAGTATTACCGATTTCATTAGGGAACTTTTTATCCTCATAAATCGTGTCGCTTAAGAATCATCGCCATTCCAAACCGCCCTAATAGCGCTTTTGGAAGGAAACCATCCGCAGCCTAGACGTATCCGCATATTTCGTAAAACACATCTTCCACATTAAAATTGTATAATGCAACATCATCATTACAGTTGTGCATTGCTTGTGTATCTTTTTCGGACCTCTTATTTCTTTTTTTTTGCCTCCTATGCATTGTGTTTCATCCTTTACAGTTTATCTTGTGTAGCTGTGTTCATTGCTTGACGAGAATGATGACACTGGAAATTGTATAATTCTAAAGATATGGCATTTAAAATATTTTCCGGTTTCTATGTACATTTTCTCTTGTATATTGTCACGTGGTCGTGACGTCGACGAAGACAACAGTCAGCACGTCCGAGATGAAACTGTTTATTTGGCCGAACTTGTGGCCGAGAAACTGAGAACTACAACTACAGCAATACACGCTGTACAATGATAGCGGCGAACAGGGCGTCGTCCGTCGATCAACTGACAAGCGGTCAAGCGCGTCGGCTTTTATACAGGCGCTATGGAACTTTCAGCAATATCGCTGGTGGCGGCGTTATCTCTCGACAAAGCGGGAACATTCGCGTGCGGCGCGCAATCTTAACAAAACGATCTACTAAAATCGTGAAGCTTCTCGAACACTGCTTCGCGGCCAGCGTCGAGCGTTGATAACCGTCCTTGCTGGTCAAACTCGAACACATCAAAATAAAAGAAGAAGCGGGCGTGGCATTGCCCCCCTCTGAAAAAGCATCGTCCCGATGCTTGCAACAGAACATGGAAAGAAAAAAAAACAAGTGCATATACAAATAAATTACAAAAGGAATAAGTAGAGTCCCCAGGTTCGCTAACGCGCAAAAAACGGCTTAAGGCGCACGACATGGACGACTTCAGGTCGTGCGCGGCGTCGCTGGGAGTTCGTAATGCCGTCCGGGACGACCTCGTAGTCAAGAGCGCCGTGACGTCGAAGCACCTTGTATGGGCCGAAGTATCGCCGAAGAAGTTTTCACTGAGCCCACGTCGGCGTATCGGCGTCCAGACCCAAACACGGTCACCGGGTTGGTACTCCATGTGGCGTCGTCGAAGATTATAGTGACGGCTGTCGACCCTGTGCTGGTTCTTGATGCGCAGGCGGGCAAGCTGTCGAGCTTCTTCGGCGCGTTGCAAATAGGCGGCAACGTCGAGATCGTCTTCGTCTGTGGCCGTTGGTAGCATTGCGTCGAGCGTCGTTGCCGGGCTCCTTCCGTAGACCAGCTTGTACGGCGTCATTTGCGTCGTTTCTTGCATGGCCGTGTTGTATGCGAAGGTCACATACGGAAGGATGGCATCCCACGTCTTGTGTTCGACGTCGACATACATGGCCAGCATGTCGGCGATGGTCTTGTTTAGCCGCTCGGTGAGGCCATTGGTCTGTGGGTGGTACGCTGTGGTCCGGCGGTGGCTTGTTTGGCTGTATCTCAGTATTGCCTGAGTTAGGTCAGCAGTAATCGCCGTACCTCTGTCGGTGATGAGGACCTCTGGGGCACCATGACGCAGGAGGATGTTCTCAACGAAGAACTTCGCTACCTCGGCGGCACTGCCTCTGGGTAGGGCCCTTGTCTCGGCGTAGCGGGTGAGGTAGTCGGTAGCTACGACGATCCATTTGTTTCCGGTATTGGACGTCGGGAACGGCCCCAGTAAGTCCATCCCGATTTGCTGGAACGGCCGTCGAGGTGGCTCGATAGGCTGCAGAAGTCCGGCTGGCCTAGTCGGCGGTGTCTTGCGTCGCTGACAGTCCCGGCAGGTCTTGACGTAGCGAGTTACGTCGGCGACAAGGCGCGGCCAGTAGTACTTTTCCTGTATTCCTGCGAGCGTGCGAGAAACACCCAGGTGTGCAGACGTCGGGTCGTCATGCAGAGCCTGGAGGACCTCTGATCGCAATGTCGAGGGCACGAACTGCTGCGCTGTCTTGGAATGCGCGGCGATTGTACTGCCTAGTGCGCATATCGAGCGTCTTCTCGATGGTTGTCGCCTCCGAGAGGAATTCTTGGACGGTCTTGGGTGGGTTCCGCATCAGCCCAGCGAATAGCTCCTGCCTGACTCCTCGCATGAGAAGGCGAACTTTTTTCTCTTCGGGCATGGTAGGGTCTGCGTGGCGGAACAGCCTGGTCATCTCTTCCGTGAAGAGCGCCACGTTTTCATTCGGCATCTGCACGCGGGTCTCGAGCAGAGCCTCAGCCCTCTCTTTGAGGACGACGCTCTTGAATGTGGTGAGGAACATGTCGCGAAAAATATCCCACGTTGTCAGGCTTCGCTCTTGGTTCTCGAACCAGGTCCGAGCGGCGTCTTCCAAAGCGAAATAGACATGCCGTAGCTTGTCTTCGCTGGTCCAGGCATTAAAAATGGCGACTCGGTCGTAGGCTTCGAGCCAGCTTTCCGGGTCTTCGAACGACGATCCGCGGAAGGTTGACGGCTCCTTGGGCGTCCGGAGAAGGATCGGTGCGGGCGGCACAGCGTCTGTCATCGTCGCTGTGGTCGAGGTCAGGATCTTTGTTTGCCGGGTCTTTTCAGGTAGAGGCCCGTGCTCTGGCGGTAGACCTTGTTGCCTCCGGCTTGCTCGATGATCCGGGTTTTC
Source organism: Rhipicephalus sanguineus (assembly GCF_013339695.2). Lineage (NCBI taxonomy): Eukaryota > Metazoa > Arthropoda > Arachnida > Ixodida > Ixodidae > Rhipicephalus > Rhipicephalus sanguineus. The sequence continues at coordinate 143,969,820 of NC_051183.1, forward strand.
TTTGCCGTCGTCCTCCTCGCGGCTTGGGCTTGGGTCAGCGCTTCGCGGGGGCGTCCGGATCATGGAAGAAGCAGCACCTCTACCAGATGTCACGTGGTCGTGACGTCGACGAAGACAACAGTCAGCACGTTCGAGATGAAACTGTTTATTTGGCCGAACTTGTGGTCGAGAAACTGAGAACTACAACTACAGCAATACACGCTGTACAATGATAGCGGCGAACAGGGCGTCGTCCGTCGATCAACTGACAAGCGGTCAAGCGCGTCGGCTTTTATACAGGCGCTATGGAACTTTCCAGCAATATCGCTGGTGGCGGCGTTATCTCTCGACAAAGCTGGAACATTCGCGTGCGGCGCGCAATCTTAACAAAACGATCTACTAAAATCGTGGAGCTTCTCGAACACTGCTTCGCGGCCAGCGTCGAGCGTTGATAACCGTCCTTGCTGGTCAAACTCGAACACATCAAAATAAAAGAAGAAGCGGGCGTGGCAATATGTTCCCACCCCTTTTGTACTCACACTTACCTGTGCAATGACCTCTTGGGTCCTTAGGGTACTCGTATGAATAAGTAAATAAATAAATGTAAGCCCGACGAGTACAGCCACAAAAAGCACCTTATTCCGCAACGCAGTCGACTATAAAAAGCTTTGAAGTAAGCGGTGGGAGTGTTTCACACGCGCGTTGGTTGTCTTGTAAGCATGACATTGCTCTCCATTACATAGTCAAATGAAGTTATATTTCTGATATTGGTCACTGTATGTAGATCAGGCGAAACGTAATTGAGATCTGGCTACGTCGTGTTAGGTGCGCACGAGATAAACCCGTGCGATGAAAATAATTTTAGCTTGGTTCATGAAGACTCGACTTCACGGACTTCCACCCTACTGTTGCTTCTGCCGCGATGTTCTTTTAAATTCTTCTACCAGTTCTGGGGACTCTAATCACTTCAAGTTTTCTTGTAAATACCAAGCGAGTATGTGTAAACAGCATTTTAACTTATTATACCGTACCTAGCACTTTCCGTTCCCCATACCATGTCTATGTTTCCACTTGAAGATTTCTATTCGTGATATGTTTCTGCACAATACGAGCAGTATTGTATAACCTGCATTTACTTTCGCAGCACACAGTGCATGCCAACAGCTACAAGCAATGGAGGAACAAGCACAGGAGGCACTGCCACCGTTCGTGTGTCTGGCTCTGGAGCCAGTGCTGGAGCTGCATCCTCTCCTGTCGTTGCTACCCTTGGCGTTGCTGCGACAGACGGTGGCGGTCGCGGTGGCGGCGGCGGTGGCGGTGGCGGTGGCTGTAGCGGTGGCTGTGGCTAACCTGCTGCATAAAAAGATCGTTATCATACAGTCCATGGTTGGTTCACAAGATATTGACTATTTTCAATTATTCGCCACGTTTTCTCTCTGTCGAAGTGAAAACTGCTGTTCACTTGCTAGGCTTCTTTCTTGGTACGTCCTTCACAATCAATCCAGTTTCTGCCTGAAGTGCAGTACGAAAGTTCCAGTTGGCGCGTTATCGACTCGGCTTCGTAACAGTGTAACATCACGATGTGATACTGAATTGTATTGTGCTAAGCACATTGTACTGAGACAGCTTCATTTTGATCTGATAGTTTAGCAGAGGGCTACCGAATAAGAACTCGATAGTCTGTGGGCAACGATTCAATTAGTTCTGGCATCAAACAGGCACACTGAGTTGGCGAAGCATATGTTATACACAAAAAGCAAGGTCATTCTTCAGTGTACAAAGGGTTCCTGCATTTTTAAATTGCAACAAAAAGAGCTTGATTTCAAGAGCGGACGCCGGTGAAGAATGCAAGGCGTCAGGATGTCAAAGTTCAGTACATTTTGCAGTCCTGTAGGCGTTAATGTTTAGCGTCAAGTGTTCTATCATTTTCCTATTATTACGTATTGCTAGAACCTCAAGAAAGAGAAAAGCAGAACGATATAGGGAAAATGTATGAAAGTCTTCAATTTTCGTCATTTCGACAGAGATTGTGCTAGGGGATGTGCACAAGAGCACGCTAGCTGTGTAAAATAGGTTCCAATTGTTGTATAGCCACGCGATTTCCCATAAGAATGCAGTCGGAGAAAAATGTGGTAAACGGGTAAAAAACAAAACAACGAATCATAGCATATATTAAACGGAAGAACTGAACCTAGGCAGGCCACATCGTGAGAAGGATGTACAACAAATGGTCAGTCAGAGCGTATGAATCGACACCAAGAGATGGGAAGCGCAGCCGTGGGCGGTAAAGGTTAGGTGGAGCGATGATATTTAAGGAATTTGGAGGCATAAAATGGAATCATATCGCGCCGAGCAGGGTGGATGGGCGATCATTGGGACCTTCATGTGAACCTTCATGTCTGATGATGATGCTGATGGCGTGCACTTGCACATCCGCATAGTGGTGATCGAGTATTCCCGTCAAGTTATGCTTTATAAATGCTAGAGATGTCACAATTGAAGAAAATAAGCTTTCACAAGGGCAAGATGACATTCACCTTTTCAAAACTACACCCCTTCGAGAATTGTCAATTTTAGCAAACGATATCGTACAACCTAAAAGGCTTCAATTAGAGTGCAGTTAGAAAGATTATGTGCACTTGTTCGGGGATAATAATGAAAAGGGCTGAAGAGGCGGTGCAAAACAGTTACGAAGAACTGTTTGAACGATCTACCTGCCTGCGTTTGGATGCGCTCCTTGCGGTTTCCTCAACTTGGCATAAATATGACTGTAGGCATACCAGGCATCAGTGTATGAAGAATATCGGTGGGAGGTCTTAGTATGAATAGCATGATATGTCTGTTAAGTACGTCACGATGGGTATACGGGTAGGCGACACGCGTTTTGGTATATGTGTAGTGTTTACAGTCTATATCAACCATGGAACAGCGAAAATAGGCACTGAAAATGTTATGGAGTGGTACTACCGTTGGTCATAGCTGTCGATTTCCACGCGCCAATCACAAAAGCAGATAAACGCGGACAATCATGTGCAACAACCATCGCAACTAACCATCCGGTATAGATCGCAAATAAACCGTCATCGCATCAGCAGTCTTCGTAATGGTTCTCCATCATCAACTGTGGTTTGAGCGTTAACTATCTCCTCTGATAGCAATGTAATATACATCACATAGAGGCTACTATGAATCAGCAATTTATAGTCTAGCTTTGTTCAGCCCCGCAGGAATAAATGATATCTGCGCTGTAGTGCGAGCGCCCTCGTTACCTCCCACCGCAAGCGACACCCACATCTGGCGAACAACTACTGAATTTACACAAAGGCGTCAACCGGCGTTGTACCATTTGGCGCAAAGCCAATTAATACGGCAGTGGTAGCTCCTTCCCGTGACATTCATTCTCCCATTGAGTGGGATTTGCCGGAATTTATCTTCCCGCGGAGGTCTGGACGCGCCGCAGAGCAGGGCAAACAACTTCCGAGGTGGGTCAGATAAGACGCCTCTAGAGAGAATGTTCTGCGAGAACCTTTCCAAGAGAAGAAACTAAAAAGGACCCATGTAGTGTGGTTATTTTAATATCCACATTATGTGAACGGCCTACGTTAAGTAATTAACTGTCACTGATTAACTCTCACTAAAGCTGCAAGAGCCCTGCTGCGGCTACATTAAACCTCTAAATGTATAATTATGTAATATTCGCAGAGAATCGTCGGGTCATAAAAATAAAACCAATGCTGCCGAAGTATTCCTGGTCATGTTCAGATCGTACGCTTCAATGATATTTGACTAATGCTTACAAATAAGGCCAATAACACGGTAAGGGTAGCAACTTCAAGCCATGTACATATAGATAAGCAGGAACTGTGTATTTTGTAAAGGTTAGTAAGTAAATTAGGCACTGCTCTAAAATATGACAGGGCTTATTGATATATAACTGGTGACAAGTAAAATTTGTGGTTACACATTCTTTTAAATACTTGGACGTACCTTGTACATGACGTCATTAGCATTCATATGTTTCTTTCAGTGCACTTTTGATGCCCACAGAACATCTTGATATCGGAGCTCAAGGTACATGCGGCAACCACAAGACAGTAAGCATACACAAAGGAAATAAATTCCGACATGGCCTCATCTTTTTCACCTGACTTTCTACTGACTATAAAAATAAGGCAAGCAGGAAGAACATATAGATTGCTTCACATACGGATCTTCTGGTAATAAATTTTCGAAATTTCCCCTAGAAAACGTCATTTTTATTAAGTATACCTCACTAAACTTGCAACACTAAACATGTGTCTGTCATTCTATACCCACAACACATATACACACTTCTTGTATTCAACATATCTAAAGATACAAGAGCAAATACCACTTATTGAATCGAAAATGCGACGGGAGGAGGAGGGGAATATATGTGATAACGTCTCTCGACGCGCGCAACAACAGTATTAACACTGCGCGCGTTGCATTGTTCTCTCTCTCTTTTTTTTTAAATATCAAGGCCATCGCAGTTGATGTAGACCTCCCAATAATACATAGTCTTGCGATTCCCCTCCGTTCCGCTCCGCGAGTCCCGTAAATCCCACGTCACTGGTAAAGTGCCCGCCGACCATACACTGCATGCTTCAGGCACTGCGCAGCGCAAGCAATGTGTTCACGCAAATGAAGTGCCGGACGTTTGATTTTTTCGAAATCAAAACGTAGGCATGCCAGTCGCACATCGAAACGGCTGCCGGCCGGTACAGCGGTAGTAAAGCTAACCCTAAATGCTCGTGTAGCCAACAGCCGGTCCGAAGTGCCGCCTCTTTCGCGTATAAAAGTGCTCGTGTGCGTTTTGCTTACAAAACCGACATAGAGCAGTGGCAAACCACCGCGTATGAAAACTGTGCCACGTGATCCCCGACGCGCCATGAAGCACGAATGAAGCGCCCAGATGCCTCTTAATGTCGTTTGAACTGGTTTGAACGCTCACGAGCATGAATTACGTGTGCTCCGCGCGTTCCGTCACCACGGGTCCGCAAGTCGTGCAAGTTTCATTGCTCGCACTAGACAACGAATCCTTAGTGCTTCTACCGCGTGGGTCTCTGGCTACCTGCAGATACCCGATGTGTGAAGAGGCGTGTGATGGCTTCAATAAATGCAAAATGCAATGCAAGTTTGCTTGTTTAAGTAAATAATTAGGCTGCTATTGTGGGTAAAACGAAAGCGGGCATTCCCATGATTTGGGAGCATGTGCACTGCAAACGAAAACTAGCCAAATTGGGCGTTTTAAGGGCCACGATCCTCCTTAATACTACCTGCATCTAGACGGTACTCCCTTAGGGTGTACTGAGGTGGGTGTAATAAGGTTCTGCGTCCTCAATTTTACTTCGTTACAAAATTATGTGGGATAAAAGAGGTAAACTCACTATCTGACGCCATTCGTCAAATGGAGTTCACGAACAAAAACTCCCATCTCACGTCTCTGGCATGTTGTTTTTTCTATGTTTTCCGAAGCTTTCTATAATGCCTTCAGTGCTGGCGGGCATATAAGCCGCTGCGCGGGGGCGGGGGGGAGTAAAAGATGGAAATAAATAAATAAAGAAACTAAAAGGAAAAGCCTGCGAACCCTCGTTTTGGCCGATCGGCACCGCACGCACACGCTTGTGTGTCCTGTATGCTTTCCGAGAAAAAGCGAGAGCAACCTTTGACCTTGGCGGCTGCGGCCGGGCCCGCCAGCCGCCAGCTCAAGAGCAAGCCAGACGAGGCGACGAGGCGCCAGTGGCGCTACGGAAGCGAAATTTCTCGACCACATGCGCGCGCGAAGAAAAAAAAACAAGAAAACAAGAAAGAAACGCGAGAACAGAGTCGTCGAAGTTCCCAATTGGCAATGGCGGCGTGAAGCCGAAGCGGAGCCGTCGCGTTATTCGCCATATCGCACATTGGCTGACGCCACTTCTCAAGTGATCAGCTGTGTCGGCCGTGTGTGCGCGTTGTGTGCCTGCAGCCAACTGTGTTCTCGCCGGTGGATGTGAAATGCGTGGTTTGACAGTGGTATAGATGTTCTCTGGTTTGACGACAGTGCACCATGCCGCACTGCTAGTTGGATAATCGGGACGGCCCGTCGACTCAAGCGAGCGTGCCGCCGTGTATTACCAAGCAGATGATGGGCACCCTGTGTGCTTGGCACAGTCAGAAACAAAAATGGTAATTTATACTTATGTTCTCTCTGTTTGCGCGTCTTATCGTCGCTCAGGCACCTGTATGTGTCGTTCGGAGCACTTCGTCGCGTGAAAAGTGCAGTGAAAAAGCAAAACAAAAGGTATTTAAGATCACATAGCGACGATGTGTGATGCATGCTTTGAAATTCTTGTGAATACAGCTCCTGCTTCGGACGACCAGTCAGTCGACGCACGAGTGCACCCTGAAAAAGGAGTTTGCACGATATAATTTTCTTGCTTGCGAAAGCATGAACGAAGCAGAATGCTTTCAAGGAATATACACTAAAGCAAAAAGAAGGCTGCAGATATCACGTTACCGTGTGGTGAAATGTGCATAAAGGCCAACTAGGTTTTCTATTTATTCTGTTCTCAAACATCATTTGTTTCTCTTGTGTACATATTGTGTACTTTGTGTACATATTTAGCTGCATTAGACATACTTTTGTTTACTCATTTCTGATGGGAGGTCCCCTGTACAGTGTGTCGACTTTGGGACCTCCCTCTGTATCTGTACAATCCCCAATTACCATTACCATTATTACGTGCAAATATAGAGCTCTGAACTCTGATCCTTCGTCTCAGTATCGATTTGTGCGCATTGACGTGCGACATATCCGTGCGCTCTCGTTTTGCAGCATCTACCTTGGACACTGTGAACTACCCTGAACATCTTTCTGCCGCCATGCAACTGTGAGAACCCACCGAAGCACAGATTATCAGCAAGTGAGAAGACTTTTCGACAACAAGTTGGATTGCGCACTCTGTCTGTCTCCTGCAATAATAATAATAATAATAATAATAATAATAATAATAATATCTGGGGTTTAACGTCCCAAAACCACGATATGATTATGAGAGACGCCGTAGTGGAGGGCTCCGGAGATTTCGACTACCTGGGGTTCTTTAACGTGCACCTAAATCTAAGTACACGGACCTCAAACATTTTCGCCTCCATCGAAAATGCAGCCGCCGCGGCCGGGATTCGATCCGGCGACCTTCAGGTCTGCAGTCGAGCGCCATAACCACTAGACCACCGTGGCGGGGCATAATATACCATATTAAGGTACATATGCACTGTACCTTGCTACATATGTATCAAGGTACAGTAAAATCAAGGTACAGTAAAACACGCTGCCGCATCGGGACGCACGCAGTTCGCGGCTGCAGAAACAACGAAAATTGCTCCACAGCATACGCTCATGGAATGCACATACGTTCGGTCATCTGATGATACCTCTGCCACGCTGGTATTCACGAATTTAGCGCGAGCGAAGGGGGTACACGTTCATAATTTTTCTAGCGGCACGACACGGTGAACCGGAGAATTCGGAGCCGAGGGTGTTTACGTCGATCGGCTCGGCCTGCATGACGCCCCACAAATTATGTATTGACCTTCCGCAAGAGCAAACACACGCCGATGGTACAAGAACAGAAGTTCGAAGTTGTGCCGACGGGTTACCTGCCACTTTGTGCATACATTGGTACATATGTAAGCCCACGAAAAAAGCAAGCTTGCAAGTGGTGGCGCTGTGGTGTAATGGTTATAGTGCTTGCTTTAAGTGCTTGTGGTCGCAAGTTCAATTCCAGTGTCGTGCGTACTGTGTGCAAATGTCATTGTTGTGCATAAATACTTTCATGTCCATTTTCTATTATGTCCTAGTGGTGAATAGTAGCGGAATTTTGCCGGTAAACGTAATATAGTGCCTAAAATATACTTTTTTTTTTCATTTTGCGACCGCTCTAGGGCCTCGTATAAAAGGAGGCTTTGATGGCTCTCAAAAGAAGCAGAAAAACTCTCAATGCGCTCTGTTCAAGCCCCCAAAATGTGTTACATAAAAACACCAACTTTACGTACAAAAGGAGGCTTTAAAAGCTCTCAAAAGAACCAGAACTTCCAAATCGCTCCATTCAAGCCCTCAAAATGAGTTCAATAAAAACACAAATTTATCTCCTTAGTTCCGTCTAATCACTCCCTTAAAGGATGTAAATAAAACCTCCTTTTGAACCTCCTTTCGAAGGGGGTTTTGCGTATTACCCTTTGGATACACGTTATACGTCGAGCCCGAAACTCCCTAAAAGGCTCAAACCCGTTTGCAGTGTGTACGCGGCGCCATCTCTCGACGACAGCAACGGCATCCTGCCGTAACTGAAAGGGATATAAACGAAAAAAAAATTATATCCCTTTAAGAAACTATTTATCAAAACGACTCGGGGTTATATACAGCGGAGACGTACAGGAACGTTTTGGTAAAATTTCAGTATAAAACTACAAGGCGTGTGTCTTCCCAGGACAATTGAACACCACCCATTAGAAACACAAGTGGCCCCATTGTACAATACTAAACACACTGGGAAGCCATGGGGTTTGTAGTGCGATGGTGTAGTTTTGACAAACTGTTGAAGTATGTCTCAAGCTGCAGGCACGTAGCCAGGACTTTTTTTCGGCGTGGGGGGCAATGCCTAACTGTTCGAAAGAAAGACTTTCAATGGTAAAAAGAAACAAAAAAGTTGCCCGGAAATATAGAAGGCTGGACGAACTTCGTGGTGAAGCCAAGGCCCCCTGCCCCCCACCCCCCCTTCCCTACGTGATGCTGTGTTGTATAGACCAAGAGTCGTTTTTCATATCTAGCTTTTTTTCGTCAGATACGATTTTTTTCACCCATTGCCGATTCCGTTACGGTAGGCCGCCGCTGTCCCCGACGAGAGATGGTGCTACGAGCATATGTCCCCAAATCCTAGCCATGTTTCATTCGTTCTGGCCGCTCACGGAAACCTAAGATGATCTTCACTGAAACCTGGGTCCCGCAGAACCCAGCTTAGGGTCTAACTAAAAGTAACTCGAAATGGGAATAAGCCACTTGTGCTCTCGTGCATCATCGTTTCTGTTTTTTAAGGGGCCTGGCTTCTCGTGCATTCATAGATCGCATGTGGCGTGCTCGCGCTCAAAATCAAATGGTCACTAGAGGCATAAAACAAGCCTAGCAATGCTCAAAATTGGTTTAAAATTAACGAACAAAAACTAAGATATTAAAGCGAACAAATAAAAAACAGAAATACTGCAATAAAAACCCAAAATCGCTAAAAATGCTCCGGAAACCCGCGCCGCAGAATAGGTGCCACTGCCTCCCCAAGAACACAATTCCTCCTCCAACCGGCGCTTCTCCGCCGCCTTCGTCGCTGCATCTTAGAGGGGTAAACGACCTCACGGAACTCTCTGCAAACGACCCGTATCTCTACTGCCGTAACAAGCGGGAAGTCGATAAAGGAAGGTAAGCAGAAGAGACAGGTAAGGCAGGGATGTTGAGCGGTTAAGCATAATCGGTATGCTACCCTGCACAGGAGAAAACGATGGGGGAGATTGAAAGAATAGCAAAGAGAGAAATAGAGGGGGTGCATAAGGAAGAGGAACAAGCTTTATTGATAATAACTGGCAGCTGGAATGTGGGAGCAATGCTGGACGAAGGGACAGCAGCAAAAACTCAACCAGCTCCGCTTCGCGGACACCTATGAAAAAGCGAAGCTGGCCACGTTCCCTCCGTCAGGCTAACGCATTTCTATACCTTGCATGCCTTTAAGATATGTTGTATCAATGCTTTTTATTAAACACTCTTTTTTAAGCTTTGGGGTGGTAGCATAGTTTTATTGCATCTTGACCATACCACTTTTAGACATAAGTTTGCAAGAAGCCTTCGCTTAGGACGCTCCGATATGTTGTATCACGGCTCTTTTTAAACACTCTTTGTTAAGCTTTGAAATGGTAGTATACACCACTTTTTATAACGAAAAAGTATCACGTGACAGTGGTCAGATTGTGGTAACGAGCACGCCATTTGTTGGGCTCACTGTTGCCTTGTTCATTTTTAGTGGTATTTGTGTTTACTGAGCTTTACCAAACTTATGGGGCAGATACGTGGTTATGATGATGAATTTTCGAATAGGCCGCGCAGATTTCTGTGGCACATACCCGTTTTTTGGAAACATTTCGGAGCGCACACAAAAAAGATGAAAACGAAAGGCAAGAAGACAAACGCCTTTCGTTTTCGTCTTTTTGTGTGCGCGCCGAAATGTTTCCAATAATGTCCTCAAACCAACTCGCCCAGCTCACCATACTATTACATACCCGTTTGTTGGGCTAACTATAGCCTTCATTTTTATTGCGGCAGTAGTAATTAGTGCGATTTACGCAAGGTATGTGGCACATACTTGTTTATGATGCCCATCAGCGTTGTCACGAATCCCGGACATGAAAGGCTCGAACAAGAACAGCTTCGCTGTTAAAAGTAGCGTGCATGTCGCAAACCGTGTTTGCGAATTACCCTAACAACATTCTACCAGTTCCGGAGAAACACTATATGCTTGCCTGAAATGTTGACATCATCTGCGCTTTGGTAAACGGGGAAGTGGGAACCTTACGAACGGGAATCGCTGAGTGCCCGTGCTACTCACTTCCTCAGCTTTCACAGTACTGCAGCTGCATGTAGCGCAGGATTTAGAACAACACCAATCGCTACAAAAGAACGACAATTTTTTACTACCTATAGTCGAGGTAAAAATTTATTCTCATGCTGACCAACCTTTTGAAGGTAGATGCTGTTTCAATTTTTTACCACCTCGTGTTACATTTGTTAGCGAGTATATTCAAAGTAATAATTTTACAAAGTTTTTCCCGTGATTTGTTAGAGCTATTTCTCAGCGGAGAGCTTCATGTGGCTGATGGTATGGTATGATGAACTTTATTCGGGTCCTGAAGACCAACCCTTAGGTTGACACAGGCAGCTCCCACGTCGAGAGAGTAAGGTTGAACCTTACCGCGGTATCGTGGGCCTTCTGGACGGCCTGTACTTGATCTGAAAGAGCCCCGCAGTCAAGGACTCTTTGCCACCAGTCTCTTCCTTTGTCATAGTCTGTGAAAGCCACAGGACACTGCCAAAGCATATGATACAGAGTATTGATTGCATTGCACTTCTCGCAATTGATTTGTAACTCTCTTTCTGGATATATGTTGCTAATAAAATTTGGATTCGAATACGTGCCTGCCTGCAACAATCTCAGAGTCACCGCTTGAGCTCTATTGAGCTTAGCTTGTGGCACTGGGAATCCCCTTCTGTTCATACTGTAATGCTTCGTCACTTCATTATATATAAGTAATCGGGCCCTGTTATCCTCCTGCACATCATTAGGATCCTGGTCGCGTAGTACACGAATAGTAAGCCCTCGTGCAGCTGCGTTTGCCACCTGGTTTAAATTCTTCCTAGACGTATTGACAGACACCATATGTGCAGGAAACTAGCTGATTTCGGTCTCTTGGCGGTCCATCGCACCAATTCGTTGGGCAGCCCTTTTGGTTACAAAGCCTTTGGTAAAGTGTCTAATAGCCATCTTAGACTCACTGTGAATTCCCATCCACTTATCATTCCTTAAAGCCAATGCTAATGCCCCTTGTTACACGACTGTCACATCTTTAGTCTGGATTGTAATAGCATCCCCTGGGAGTCCATCAGCATCTACTACTACTGCCGTAAATGATTTCTTTCCTCTTACCCATGCAGTAGCTATAAAAGCCGAATGTTCTCTGTCCTGTTCTATCTCCATCAGGAAAGCTTTGGTCCTTGCCTTTCTTTCCTGGTTTTGCACCGGGTGCATATGTCTGGGGAAAGTTTTCTTATCTCTCTGATGCTGTCTTTTAGTTCTACTGTGTCCTCACCTGAATCTCTGGATTCTGTTGGGTATCACCTTACCTCTTCAAATATTGCTCTACCTGACCTTCTTCCAGAGAGCCTCTCTCTGTGGGCAATTTGTTGAGCTTCAGTTATCTCGGCTATTGTGTTGTGGGGCCCAAGTTTCATTACCTTTTCATTCGGTGTATTAACCGGCAATCCCTCTGGTGTTTCGACAAACCGTCAATTCGTCTGGTCAACTTATTTATCTAATGTGAAATTTTGTGCGCAAGAACAAGGCAATTCGCCAGAACGAGAGAGACAGGATGGGCGCTATTGTCTTGTTTTAGCGCAGAAAATTTCCCATCAGCTATGCGCCATCTCGCCAAATTTCAAGTTTCGTTAAACTTGTTTATAACTGTCCATGTCCACCTAAGCGTCCCAGCTACATAGAAGTCACACAAGGCGAAAGCGTGGACCACTCTCGTGGCACTGTCCTCTCCCAAACCTATGTGTATGTTTGTAATTCGCCTTAGCAATCTTATTACCTCCTCAGTCTTTCTAATGACGTGTTGTAATGTTCTTCCATTTGTCCCGTTTGCCGCCGGGAATAACTCAAGCCTCCATGGAATTCGACTTGCTTAATGAATTTGCCAGCATTTGTGGCTAGTACTAACCCGGAGTCTTCCTCATTAAGATATCCCTGCGGTTTTCTACCTCTGCGTGGAGAGAGCGTCATTGTCTCTGCAGACATTTTCATGATGTTGTTATCTCTATCTGTTTCTCCAGTTATTGAGAACTAGGAGTTCAGACTTGCCAGCCGAGCACATGGGTCCCATGTCTTCTAAAATATACTCTACCTATAAATGCTCTCCTGTACTCTCCTTTCCCCGTGTCTCACTTCCTTCAGCGCTTCATATAATCACATCGGCGGCATAAAATGTGAAGTGAGTGCTATCTACCCCTTTAAATCTCTTTGCCACTTTTGACATGGCCAGGTTGAAAGGCATAGGTGACAAGACCGACCCTTGCGGTGTTCCTTTGTCACCCAGGTGCTTCTTCGATTTAATATCCCCGAATCTAAGTTGTGCTTAGCAATCACTTAGAAAATATTTAACCACTTCATGGAATTTTCTGCCCAATCCCAGTTCTGAAATGACCTCAAGTATTGCCATATGCTCAATTCTGTCAAAAGTTTCTTCTACATCAAACCGCAAGAGAACCCTAGTGTTCTTTGGGTTGGCGAAGAGCAGTTGACGTTTGATTAGCAACACGGCATCTTTTGTGGACAAGCCTGGTCTGAAGCTAATCAGATTATACGGCAAGATGTTATTGTCCTCCACGTTTGTGTGTAGCGCTTGTGTGCGTGTCACTCCCTGTCCCGTCCTCGTCAATTCAGTAGTGCGCTTAACGTTTTGCATATGTCGCACCAAGGCCAAAGATCCACCCTTGCTCCACATATTTTGTTAATCTCTTCAATACGCCATGCTCCAATGTCTTTCGTAGACCCGATGCGAACAAAATTGGCCTGAGCTTATGCATGTTGAGTTGTTTGCCCTGCTTTGGTATTGAGATAGTATTGGCCGTCCTCCAATGTTCTCGATATACTCTATCCCTCCATATTTCAACAATGCATATGGTCAGATATTTTATGGAGTCGTCATCCAGATTCTTAAGCAGTCTGTTAGGGATGCTATCTGGGCCAGCTGATGACCTACTATTCAAGTCGTACAGTGCCGGGCGCACCTCACATTCGGTCAATTCCTGGACGATAAAGTTGAATTCTGCTTCTATGTAATCGGGGTAACTTACTTCCTGGTCCTGAGCTGCAGTAGTATTTATTTGCCACCTTATCTTAGAAATCATCCATGCCATGACATATAATTCACCATATACCGCATGTTTGCCATGCACGCATGCATACACAATCTAGTATATACCATGTCAATGAAACGTATATTTTAAGATATACAATGCATGACCTGTCATTTATGTTCATCACGCACTTGTGTCATGCCATAACAATTTTGGTGTATATATCCAGTTAACAAAACGGCTGGAAGCGCACCACGACAGTGTCATGTAAATCATACCGTACACGGCACGCATAACATGATTCGCATCTTAACAATTGTCATTTATGTTCGTCATACAGTCACATCGCGCAATACCAATTTCGGTGTATATTAAACGAGCGAAATGGCCGCGAGCGCACCATGAGTGTGTCATGTAAATCATGCCATACATGACATGCATATCATGGTTTTCATGCTACCGCCTGTCACTTATGTTTGTCATACAGTCACATCGCGCTATACCAGTTTTGCTGTATATCAAGCCAGCGAAACGGCCGCGAGCGCACCAAGAGTGTGGCATGCAAATCATGTCGTACATGACTTATATGTGAACGTCTTCGTGTTACAACCTCTCATTTACTTAGGTCATACAGTAATGTCGCGCAATGCCAATTTTGCTGCATATCAAGCTAGGAAAACAGCCTCGAATGCACCATGAGCGTGGCATGTAAATCATGACATACATGACCTGCATATCACGGTTTGCATGTTACCACCTGTTATTCATGTTTGTAATGCAGTCGCATCGCGCAGTACCAATTTTGGTGTATATCAAGCTAGCGAAACGGCCACGAATGCACCATGAGCGTGGCATGTAATTCACGACATACATGACATGCACGTCATGGTTTTCATGTTAACAACTGTTATTTATGTTCTTCATACAGTCGTGTAGCGCAATACCAATTTTGGTGTATACCAAGCTAGCGAAACGGCCGCAAATTCACGATAAGCGTGGCATGTAAATCATGACATACATGACATGCATGTCATGGTTTTCATGTTACGACCTCTCATTTAGGTTCGTCATACAGTCGCGTCGCGCAATACCGATTTTGCTGTACATCAAGCTAGCGAAGCGGCCGCGAATGCACCATGAGCGTGGCATGTAAATCATTACATACATGACATGCATATCATGGTTTTCATGTTAACCACTGTTACAAATGTTCTTCATACAGTCACATTGCACAATACCAATTTTGGTGTATATCAATCTAGTGAAACGGCCACGAATGCGCACATGAGCGTGGCATGTAATTCACGACATCAAGACATGCATGTCATGGTTTTCATGTTACCAACTGTTATTCATGTTCTTCATACAGTCACATCACGCCATACCAATTTTGGTGTATATCAATCTAGTGAAACGGCCACGAGCGCACCATGAGCGTGGCATGTAAATCATGTCGTACATGACTTGCATGTCATGATTTTCATGTTGCCAACTGGTATTCATGTTCTTCATGCAGTCACTACGCGCAATACCAATTTTGGTGCATATCAATCTAGTGAAACGGCCGCGTACGCACCATGAGCGTGGCATGCAAATCATGTCGTACATGACTTGCATATCATGATTTTCATGTTACCACCTGTTATTCATGTTCTTCATACAGTCACATCGCACAATGCCAATTTTCGTGTTTATCAATCTAGCGAAACGGCCGCGAGTACATCATGAGCGTGGCATGTAAATCGATCATGTCGTACATGACAGGCGTGGCATGATTTTCATCTTACCACGTGTCAGTTATGTTCGTCATACAGAAATGTCTTGTCATACGAGTTTTCGTATACATCCATTCATTTAAACGGCCGCGAGCGCCGCGAGAACATGTCATGTAAATCATGGCGCACATAACATGCGTGTCATGATTTGCATGTTAGCACCTGTAATTACGTTCGTCATGAACACTTGTCACGCCGTACCAATTTTGGCATATATAAAATTAACGAAACGGCCGCAAGAGCCCCAAGGCCGTGGAATGTAAATAATGCTATTCATGACATGCATATCATGATTTTCATGTGATGACTTGTCATTTATGTTCGTATTAAGGTCATGTTATGCCGCGTCAATTTTGGTATACATCCGATTAACGAAACGGCGGGGAGAGCACAATGTCGTAGGCGGCTAGATAGATAGATAGATAGATAGATAGATAGATAGATAGATAGATAGATAGATAGATAGATAGATAGATAGATAGATAGATAGATAGATAGATAGATAGATAGATAGATACGCTCAAAGTCGCAGAAGTTCGCTAAGAAATGCTTCGCATTTAAAATATATATAAACTTACAAAATGGCCGGAAGCATGACAGTGGCACGTAAATCATACCTTACATGATATGCAGAGCATGATTCGCATGTTAAGACCTCTCAATTATGCTCGTCATACAGTCACATCGCGCAATACCAATTTTGGTGTATATCAAACGAGCGAAATGGCCGCGAGTGCACCATAAGTATAGCATGTAAATCATGCCATACATCACATGCATATCATGGTTTTTCATATTACCACCTGTCACTTATGTTCATCATAGAGTCACATCGCGCACTACCACTTTTGGTGTATATCAAGCTAGCAAAACGGCCACGAATGCACTATGAGCGTGGCATGTAAATCATGACATACATGACATGCATGTCATGGTTTTCATGTTACCATCTGTTATTCATACTCTTCATACAGTCACATGGAGCTATGCCAATTTTGGTGCATATCAATGTAGCGCAACGGCCACGAGTGGGCCATGAGCATGGCATGTAAATAATGTCGTATATGACTTGCATGTCACGATTTCTATGTTAACACCTTTCATTTGCGTTCGTCATACAATCTCTTCGAGCAATAGCAATTTTGGTGTATATCAAGCTAGCGAAGCAGCCGTGAATGCACCATGAGCGCGGCATGTAAATCATGACATACATCATATCATGTCACGGTTTTCATGTTACCATCTGTTTTTCATGTTCGTCATACAGTCGCGTCGCGCAATACCAATTTTGGTATAGATAATGCTATTAAAACGGCCGCGAATATATCATGAGTGTGGCTTGCAAATCATGGCGTACATGACATGCATGTCATGATTTCCATGTTACCACCTCTCATTTACGTTCGTCATGCAGTCGCGTCGCGCAATACCAATTGTGGTCTACATCAAGCTAGCGAAGCCGCCGCGTATGCATTATGAGCGTGGCATGTAAATCATTACATACATGACATGCATGTCATGGTTTTCATCTTTCCAACTGTTATTCATGTTCTTCATACAGTCACTTCGCGCAATACCAATTTTGGTGTATATCAATCAATTGAAACGGCTGCTAGCACACCATGAGTGTGGCATGTAAATCAGGTCGTACATGACTTGCATGTCATGATTTTCATGTTAACACCTCTCAATTACGTTCTTCATACAGTCGTGTTGCACAATACCACTTTTGGTGTATATCATGCAAGCGAAACGGCCGCAAATGCACATGAGCGTGGCGTGTAAATCATGACATAGATGTCATGGATGTCATGGTTTTCATGCTACCACCAGTTATTCATGTTCTTCATACAGTCACATCGCACAGTACCAATTTTGGTGTATATCAATCTAGCGAAACGAGCGCGAGTGCGCCATGAGCGTGGCATGTAAATCATGTCTTACATGACATACATGTCATGATTTTCATGTTACCACGTGTCAGTTATGTTCGTCATACAGAAATGTCTCGTCATACTTCTCGTATATATCCCTTCATTTAAACGGCCGCGAGCGGCCAGAGACCATGTCATGTAAATCACGCTGCACATGACAGGC
Organism: Rhipicephalus sanguineus; assembly: GCF_013339695.2. Classification (NCBI taxonomy): domain Eukaryota; kingdom Metazoa; phylum Arthropoda; class Arachnida; order Ixodida; family Ixodidae; genus Rhipicephalus; species Rhipicephalus sanguineus. The sequence goes on from NC_051183.1 coordinate 143,987,346, forward strand.
GCGTCATCATTTGCATGTTAGGACCTGTCATTACGTTCGTCATGAATTCTTGTCACGCCGTACCAATTTTGGTGTATATTAAAATAACGGAACGGCCGCAAGAGCCTAAGGCCGTGGAATGTAAATCATGCTGTTCATGACATGCGTGTCATGATTTTCATGTTATGACTTGTCATTTATGTTCGTCATACAGTCATGTTACACCATACCAACTTTGGTGTACATTCGATTAACCAAGCGACCAGGAGAGCACAAAGTCGTAGGCGGCTAGATAGATAGATAGATAGATAGATAGATAGATAGATAGATAGATAGATAGATAGATAGATAGATAGATAGATAGATAGATAGATAGATAGATAGATAGATAGATAGATAGATAGATAGATAGATAGATAGATAGATAGATAGATAGATAGATAGATACGCTCAAAGTCGCAGAAGTTCGCTAAGAAATGCTTCGCATTTAAAAACGGACACACACACACACAGTAGGAGAGGAGAAGCGTGCGTTCTAAAGTCGAAGTCTCGCCGTCGCCCGTCGCTGTCTTCGCCATTTTCTTCCATTGCCCAATCATCGAAGTTTCCTAATTGCTCAGTTGTATCGGCAGTGCGTGCCCGTATGTGCGCGACTGTGATCTCGACGCTGGACGTGAATGGAATTTAGCGACGGCCGTGCAACATTTCGTATGCGAACGTGTTGGTTCCAGGATGGTCTGGAGATTCAAGTGAGCTTGCACCTTTTTGTATGCTTGTTGGGCGAGCACGTGGCTCGGCACAGTCGGAAATGCGAACCGTAAGTGGTGCTTCTGTGTTCTTAGTTTCGCGTCTCAGTTTGGCGTCGCTCATGTGTGTAGTGCTGCACAGTGTGTCACGCGGAAAGTACAATAAAAGCAGAATAGAAAAGCATTACGCGCACATGCGTGCGATGCCTGATGCGCGCCTAAAAAGATTTTTTGAAGGCACAGGCTTCGCACGGCCAGTCTATCGAAGAGCAAGTACGCCTCAATAAAGACAATTTATGGTATATCATTTCTTTGCTTGCCGTAAAGCGTGAATGCGGCAGCGTGCTTTCAGAAAATATACACAAGCGAGAGGCCGCGGTTGTCACTCCGTCATATGGGCATTAAGGCTAACTTTTGTTTTCATTTGATTCAGTTGTAGTTGTCAGCCACGGTGGTACGATGGTTGCGGTGCTCGGCTGCCATCCTGAAAGTCTCGGCTTCAATCTCGGCCGCAGCGGTAGCGTTTCGATGGAGGCGAAATACTTAACGCCTGTGTACTTTGCGATGTCAGTGCACGTTAAAGAAAAACAGCTGGGCGAAACTGCCGGAGCCCTCGGTTGCGGCCTTCACTTTTTTTGAAAAGCGCCTTTTTTCATAATTCAATTTCGGTAAAACACCTCCCTCCATCAAAATTTCGCCCCCATCTCCCCCCCCCCGTGGCTACGGGGAAGGCGTACGCTATTCTAAAACTCTCTAATATTAGTAAGTGGGAATACGTTGCTGGGCGAGTTCGTGCATTGTCTGAAAACAAAAGCAAAGCGCAAAAGAAAAGACGGGAAACAAGAGACAAGGAGACGGGAGGGGCGCTCACTACCAACTGTTTTTATTCGAACGCTCGAAGAGCGCCCGTCCCGTCTTCTTGTCTCTTGTGTCCCGTCTTTTTTTGCGCTCTGCTTTTATTTTCAGACAAGTGGGAATACTTTTCCATAACAATTTTGCGTTGCGAACTTTGTTCGTCTCAAAGACCAAAAAATAAAAAAATGGCCGCGTATCTGCGTGCTACGCTGTAAATCCCGCCGAAAGACGATAGACGAGCCCTGTGTGAGATATCAGCGCCATCTGGCATACGTCGGGAAACATGAGCTTGTACAGAGGGTTTCCTTCTTCCGAGGCAGAGGGTGTTCGTCGCCGTCTTGCATTTTCAGCGCAGCCGCCATTTTAGGCGCAGCTTAAGAAACTAGGTTCTTTAGAATTACGTATCTATGTATTTTCTGGTAAAGGAACACACTACCAAGTACTTACGTAGTGATGTTGCGCCTCAGTTATGCGTAATGTTTGCTTTTTGATCGACAATGTACACAAGTATGAACCTACAAACCAGTTCAAGATGGCTGGCCCTTTGGCAAGTGATTCAACTTTTGCCGGGTGGCTGAGACGGGTGACAGACAGACAAACAGACAGATGGACAGACAGACCAAAATTTCTGCGTTTAATTTCCCCAAGAAAGGCTATCGTCTTTAAAAGAAAAAACAGCAGGGTAATTACTTCATTAGGTTAGACTAGAGCGAATAGATTATGCTGCAGAATTATGATTATGGCCATATTATGTGACACTTTTCTGCTAAGTGACATCATGTATGGTGAAGCACATGCATTTTACGATATTGTCACTCAATTAGTGACATACTTTTGACATTATTAGTGACGTCTTGAACTTACCTGGATTTCATGTGAATATTCTCATCCAGTTGAAGATCCAGGCGAGCTGTGCCAGACGTATTCAGTCACATCAGTGCAAGTCAGATCAATGCAATGCTGATGGCAGACGGACAATCATTATAACAAATGGGACTCGCATAAGAATATTATGAAGCTTTGAAGCAAGACTAAGCACCCGTTAAGCATTATCACAGTTTAAAAAAACTAACCTTCAGCGAGAACAGAAGAACTTTCGCCATTTCTTATGGTTTACTTCTGTAATTCATATGTAAGCTTCCTACCTTCATGCTTCTTGATGAATGTAAATATTGAGTTTAGTGCAGTACCAGAAGCAGTAGACAATGGCATGCAGGTGATCAGATGACTCTAACGCAAATTCTCAAAGTATGGGCTGTTGTGCACCTACTCCATCTTGTATCATGGTTTGTTTTGAGCTCTTTCATTACCAGGATACACGGCAAACAACTGAATTTATCAGAAATTCAAATGCTTTGTTTTGGACGAAATGGTATGTGTGGAGTGAGCTTCAAACTGCAAGTACTTGCTTTCTGGTCTCACACAGGCAGTGCAATTTTGGTTGGCTGTTGTGTGAAGATTATGAATGTTTGTGCAGTTGGAAACGCTACACTACTGAATTTGATGTGTATATCTGTAAATGCTTGCAAGACTTAAAATGAAGGAAGGAAAGAAAGAAATAGATCGGAAGACAGACAGGTTAGCCAGTTCTTAAATTGGCTGGCCAGTGCTGTGGAAAGAAAAAGGATATGAGAATAAAGGATAATACAAAAGAAGCTTTACAGAACAAGAACAATTTAGGAAAGAAGAGTATGGCGCCTCTTAATGTCTGCATCTAAGGTCACTTTTGCGTAAGAAGCACAGCAACGCTTTCAATGCTAACATCAAACGGGAGCAGCAATGACGAAAATCTTACAGCTGTGGAATCTGTTTTCCCCGAGTAATAAAAACGCTTTATCTAAGCTGCCAGTTTTTTATTATGTACTGAATTAGTTCTTGATGTTCGAGTACCTTAGGAAAATAAATTTGAAGTTAATAGATTGTTTCATGCATGGACGTCCAATTGAATTTATGCCAGTTATCTTAGTTAGGTATTGGTGTGCTTTACTGCTGTTTAGTGCAGCATGAAATAGTGAGTCACTGCGAAAAATCTGTACAATTTTTTTTACTTTGCAGATGGTGCTCAAGATGGCAAATGCAACGCTATGCAGCTGTGGACACCAGCAGCTTAAAAAAACACTTGAATCTCATCTGGGTGCTTCACAAAACCTGGGTTGGTAGCAGCAATCTCGTTAAGAGAGTGTGATCAAATGGAATTCATTTCTGAATTGTGCAATACATACCAGTGTGTAATGAAGCAAGTCATTGATGCATTGCAAACCTTGAGAGTACCACTATTTTGAGTCCAATTTCTTGGTAGCTCTTATCTCAGTCATCCGATACAGCACGCAGAATCTGCACCTGCATTCTGTCACACCTATAACAATATATTGAATTTACAGTGGAGTGCCTCGATAATACACCTGTAGCATGAAATTGACTGTTCTGTGAGGGATTCATAATGTTCCTGGCAAAATGGTGAGTACTTATATTAGGGAAGTGCTAAGAATAGAAGGACAAGGAAGTGCACAGCGCGAGCACTTACCCACAATTGAAAGCTTTATTGCTTCGGCAGAAAATATATACCTAAACTCGAACCTCGCCTACTACCCGCCAAATAGCTCACCTTTCCGTTTTGCTTCAAACAGTCAGTATTGTGGTGCATTACCTTAACAATGAAGTGGCATGTACATCGAAGTACACTGAAGCTACCCAGCGCATTGTTATTATGGTGTTTAATTTTATTTTTGTGTTCGGTAGTTGCAAAACCATTCACAAATTTGTGACACAAATGTTAGTCCTGTTTAGGACCATAGGTCGGTAAGAAACGTGGTGCTCCCTCAGACTCACGCACTAAACATATCTTGCCCTAGGGCTCACTCGGACTCAGACTCACCAACCTTTTCCTCATGCGGACTCACTCCGACTCAGAATGGCTATAATTTTTCTCAACTGGACTTACTCGGACTCAGACTAACCAAAATATAATTAACTCGGACTCACTCAGACTCACGGCTCAATTGCAGCCTGATTCGACTCATGAGTCCGTTAGCCTATAAATAGCTTTTTCTACCATAGTGTGAATGCTCTTTAACACCAATATCTCGCATAATCGGTGCTCTGCTTAGCACCTTTTGATCTCGTACCTTCAAACATGAGTTATCAGAGTTTCAATTCAATAAGGACCTTTTTATTAAAAGAGATGACTCACACGAGATATTTTTATCAATAATTTCCCGTGTAAAAGTTTGCAGCGGGAAAGCCAAGGCACCCCCTTCTTCCTCTTCCTCCGTAAATCACGCCTCTGATCAATAAATATAGATCTGACGTATGACACGTATCATGTTGAAGTAGCTGGGAGTATACATGAGTATAAACGTCAGCGATAGTAATGCTGAAGTTCACTATATAGAACCTTAGGTCGGCAAAAAATGTGGAGCTGACTCAAACTCACTTATGCAATATATTTTGCCCTAAGGGCTCACCCGGTCTCAGACTCGCCAAAATATTCCTCAGCCGGACTCACTCCGACTAATATCACCATAATTTTTCTCAACTGAACTCACTCGGACTCAGACTCACAAACACTGTACTCACAAGGACTCACTCAGACTCAGACACACGCCTCGATATGAGTTTGGGTGAGTCGACTCGTGAATGAGTTTGCCGACCTATGGTAGTGACTGCTTGAAATGAGGCTTTAGCCCTGAACTATGAAATTTGGGTGTAAGCTTGAATTCATACTGGCAGATATTTTTGGCTATCGTGCTTATTCAATACCTTGTCTTAAGAAATTCAATTTTAAAGGTAATGTACTGCCTCCATGCACTGATTTCTATCTTGAAATCAAAAGACTGAACCAGCTTGTTGCAAGTTTCTTGGACTTTCCAAATACGTAAATGTGCTGAACAGAGGTGAACAGTACAAATGATGGGCTGCATGCACCTCGTGATTTAAGTTATCACTGTTAGGAAAGCTTTTACATTCATTTACACTTGATAGATATATTATTTCAATGTCTAGTTTGTGTTGGCTAGAGAACATTTAAGGTAATAGCAAGCAGTAACCAGCACACAAAATTTTCAGTGCACACGCATTTCATAGTTGGCAGAAGCAGGATGGCGCAGTGCTTATAGGCAGCTGCTATATACACCGCTAGTTTAGTCAGAAGTGCAGTGAGAAAGACAACGTCTAGATGCTGCTTTGGCATAAGCAGAGTTTTATATTTAAATGTAAATTAAAAAATCGAGGCTGTCAACCCTGGCATGCCTCAGAAGTATATATATATATATATATATATATATAGTTTGTCCCGTCCAGCCTAGGATTTTAAATAATTTATTTGGGAGAACATGCAGTAAGTTTTCAGGATAAATGATTTATTTTTCTAATAGGAGTTGCCTCCACGAAACAACAAGCAGCACTGCACACTAATCATTGTACCTTGTTCTTTTGCTACATGTATAAAAACATGGCAGCAAAACATGGACAAGCAAATGAGCCCCGTCTTTCTGAATCATAATGCTGCGTCTTTCTAGACATTAGAAGAATAAAAGTGTGCTGCACACTCATTGCAGATATCACAAAGAAATACCTGGCAGCCTCTTAATTTTATATTTTTGTGTTTTTATTAAAGTCTGCAGTGAGAGAAGTCAAGTTGGTATTTTGTATGAATGCAGAAATCTTAATGGACTTTTTAGTCGATATCTTTTTCAGGAAGACTCAACACTTTTGGCAAAGCAGCAACAGTTCTGGCCCACCTGTTTGTCTGAAAGATGGTCTGTTCTGCGAAGACTCCTGTGCCTTAGAGTGTACCATGTTGATGATCTTCTACATCTCTCAGTATTTAGGATTGTCAGCACTTGGACTACTACACTGTGTTACGCACGGTGTTGTGTCCAATCTTTCCAATAACAGTGTGCATTTGAAAATTTTGCATGGCTTGAAAAGACGCTGAATGTAAACTCGTTTATTTAGCTAAGCATGATTCTTGACTGTTTTACAGCCGTTATTTATAACGTGTTCACTTTTAAGTCAACTTCATGACATGTCCAGTCCTTGGCTGTAATGTGCCAAGCCACCACCGGTATTGACAGGCACATTTTAATTCAAAGCATGTTATTGCCTAAGGGGCCCGGTGTGGCCCCCTGGCTACGCCACAGCTGTGCAAGCCATCTCGTTGGACTGTACTTGCATACTGGCATTGCGAAGTGTATGTGTCGTGCTTTGCGATGAATTTTTGAACTATACTTTCATATTATTTTATGCTGCGAATTACTGCTCAGGTTGCGTTGTGTATGTTGTTTCATCTGTTCAATTAGAACGGTAAGGAACTGCGCGATTGACGGAACACAAGAAGTAGTACACAGGACAAGCGCAGCCCTCAATTTGTCAATCGTGCAGTTCCTTGTGTTCCGTCAATTGCGCAGTTCCTTACCGTTCTAATGTCATACCAACTAGACCCTCAACGCACTTTACTTGAGGTCATCTGTTCAATATTGAGCATAGTTTCTGTGGTACATGAAAATGTGTATTTTTACATTGACATTGTGGATGTTATTGTTTTGATTCCAATGAAGTACTACAACCAGCATTTATTGCATCATGTGAAGTTTAAGAATTTGTAATGCGTTCAAACAAAAGAAAGTCCTTGTACATGTAAAAGAAATTGTTCAGGCCTTGACATATAGGTTAGTGGTTCTCAGCCATGTACGCTTCAGGAACCTCTTGTGAACTGGTGGAAGTGATGAGAGACCCCTTGCAGTGAAAGTTAAAGGGGGGAGGCTATAAATTAGCACAACATGCAGCGTGAAATAGGTGCCATGTGTTTCTCCTGGGCAAAGAATGGTCAAAGTAAAGTGTCACGCCAATTCGACCTCAACAGCTTGTCAGTCTGCCGCCACATTTCAGCTGTTTCGTGCTACGCTTTGTCTTCAAATATGCAAGCCTGGAAAAGCAGATGTCGTAGAAAATTGCAGTAAAAGCTTTACAGCCGTCTCATGAGAAGGAAAAACATAAGTCAACTCCGCCGCAACGCAAAACCGTTATGCAGTGAAACATACAAAAAAAATCGGAAGGGGCCGCTGTCATTGGACATATTCCTTCAAAAAAAGGCGTATTTTGTTTTTTGTTCGAAGATGCGTTTGCCGGACCCCCAGAAATGGCTTCGCTCACTACCCCCTCCTCCTTGAGCACCACTATATGCTACAGATAATGCTTGTGTTCTACCAGATGGGTTGAACCGATGATTCTTGCAAAGCATCGTGCAGATATGCGACAGGCAGTAAACGGAAACAGGGGGGTCAACAGTGATCGAACATAGATGGGTTGATCATTTATCAATGGTCGCATAAATTGTATAATAGATTTGGACATCGACTACAGGTACACCAGGCAGTAGGAGTGCATATGGCACCCACCTTTTTCAGGTTTTTTTTTATTGGCTGCACTCATGTTCGTGCTAAGTGTAATCCTGAATCACGAAAAAGTCAAGTTGTGTCCTGCCGTGACAGAAATATCCTAGCAATTAAAATGAAACCTTAGTTTCTGAAGAACAGCTGATCACTGAGGATACGATAATTCCATTTTTAATAGGTACTGCGCAGTCTCTTCAGTAGTAGTGCCAACTACACCCGGACGTTCGCAATACTGAAGTGCAACAGTAATATCCTATCTATTTTAAGGGAGACATGTCACTCGCAATTAGTGGACATCGTGCTTAACCTTGGTGGACGCCTTCGACATCTAATTTAATGGCGGCGTGATACGGAAGAGTAGAGGTTATTTAGTAAAAAGGTAGCTAGTCTCCGAGTATAAAAACAATTAAATACTGACTGTGACTGATTCAGAAGCACTATATGTCGTGCCTCAGCGCGCGTAATTTCTCATTGTGTAAGTATTCGTCTAACTGCTCAGAGGTACCGCTGATCCTGTGTGCAGGTCGCAACAGTACCTACGCCCACAATAAATGTGCATGCATTTATAGGTGCGCGCAACTCTGACATCGACGTATGTAACAAAAATATGCGACAGATGATGGTCTTTGAACAGTTGAGAACGCACTGCAGACACTTGCAGCTCGCGGCAAAAAAAAACTGCTCAACAACACACGCTCTTACAATACACATACGTAAGTTTCGCTGCCTAAAGGTACTTGTCACGCTGATATCAGCAAATTTTTGGGCGAGCGAGATATCGACGATGTATGGTCCACACACACACACACACATAAAAAAACACACGTTTATCATTTCTCTTGCAGCACGACAAACGACGAACGGAAGCCGGAGCTGAAGGTGCTAACGGTGGCCTTCGTGAGTTCATTGCGCCGAACTAACTACAGTAAAACCTCGGTGATACGAATCTCGCGGGGTCACCAAAAATGTTCGTATCATCCGAAATTCGTATCACGAGAAAACATGGAAAATGAGTTTGCGACAAAAGAAAGTTGGCATACGTTTTGATTCAGTGTTTCTCAGGGCCGCAGCGACGTCATGAACAGCTCTGAATGATTGCCAGTAAAGCTTTTAGACATCAACGATCATACTTGTACTCGTAAGTATACGGTGCATGCGCGCGTGTGTAATTAATGAACCAGATGTGTTGTGCCCCGTGACCACTAGTAGCCCTTTCCTAATCTTACTACACTTTTATGCATGACACTAGAGTACTGCGGCGAAAGTGATTTAAGAAGCCCTTTGCACACGATAGATAAGGCCAAGCTGCTTCGCCAAGACCGTCCGCCTTGTCTCTTGGGGTCTTCGTCCACCTTTAACGAGACTTCGCGACGAACCTGCAGCCCAAGTTTCAGTATTGTTTCACAGAACGTGTGATTGCGGGGACATGGCTTGCATCGACGTGGCAGGCACGTGTTAACACAGTACAAGGACACTGCTGCAGTGCTGCATCTAGCACAGGAGCACGCGTCAACGCTTCGGAAAAAAAAAAAGCCGGCAGATCCCACGCATTGTGGGAATCGACGTAATGCGAAGCAGCCAGCAGAGCTGCATACATCGTCTTGTATGTCGTTTAGCAAAATGCGTGTCATGGTTTTCATGTTAACTCCTATTATTTATGTTCCTCACACAGTAACGTCGCGCAATACCAACTTCGGGGTAGATCAAGCAAGCGAAACGGCCGCCAGCGCACCATGAGCCTGGCACGTAAGTCATGCTGTACATGACATGTGTCTCATGACTTTCGTGTTAACTCGTGTTATTTATGTTCGTCACACAGTCACGTCGCAAGATACCAATTTTGGTGTATATCAAGCTAGCGAAACGGGCGCCAGCGCCCCATGAGCGTGGCACGTAAGTCATGTTGTACATGACATGCGTGTCATGATTTTCATGTTAACTCGTGTTACTTAGGTTCGTCACACAGTCACGTCGCAAGATGCCAATTTTGGTGTATATCAAGCTAGCGAAACAGGCCGCCAGCGCACCATGAGCCTGGCACGTAAGTCATGCTGTACATGACATGCGTGTCATGATTTTCATGTTAACTCGTATTACATATGTTCGTCACACAGTCACGTCACAAGATACCAATTTTGGTGTATATCAAGCTAACGAAACGGGCGCCAGCGCCCCATGAGCGTGGCACGTAAGTCATGCTGTACATGACATGCGTGTCATGATTTTCGTGTCAACTCGTGTTATTTATGTTCATCACACAGTCATGTCGCGCGATACCATTTTCGGCGTTGATCAAGCTAGCGAAACGACCGCCAGCGCCCCATGAGCGTGGCACGTAAGTCATGCTGTACATGACATGCGTGTCATGATTTTCACGTTAACTCGTGTTATTTATGTTTGTTACACAGTCATGTCGCGCGATACCATTTTCGGGGTAGATCAAGCTAGCGAAACGACCGCCAGCGCCCCATGAGCGTGGCACGTAAGTCATGCTGTACATGACATGCGTGTCATGATTTTCGTGTCAACTCGTGTTATTTATGTTCATCACACAGTCATGTCGCGCGATACCATTTTCGGCGTTGATCAAGCTAGCGAAACGACCGCCAGCGCCCCATGAGCGTGGCACGTAAGTCATGCTGTACATGACATGCGTGTCATGATTTTCACGTTAACTCGTGTTTTCATGTTCGTCACACAGTCATGACGCGCAATACCAATTTCGGGGTAGGTCGAGCTAGCGAAACGGCCGCCAGCGCCCCATGAGCGTGGTAGGTAAGGCATGCTGTACATGACATGCGTGTCATGATTGTCACGTTAACTCGTGTTATTTATGTTTGTTACACAGTCACGTCGCAAGATACAAATTTTGGTGTATATCAAGCTAACGAAACGGGCGCCAGCGCCCCATGAGCGTGGCACGTAAGTCATGCTGTACATGATATGCGTGTCATGATTTTAATGTTAACTCGTGTTTTTATGTTCGTCACACAGTCACGTCGCGCAATACCATTTTCGGGGTAGATCAAGCTAGCGAAACGGCAGCCAGCGCCCCATGAGCGTGGCACGTAAGTCATGCTGTACATGACATGCGTGCCATAATTGTCATGTTAACTCGTGTTATTTATGTTCGTCACACAGTCACGTCGCGCAATATCAATTTCGGGGTAGATCAAGCTAGCGAAACGGCCGCCAGCGCCCCATGAGCGTGGCACGTAAGTCATGCTGTACATGACATGCGTGTCATGATATTCATGTTAACTCGTGTTATTTATGTTCGTCACACAGTCACGTCGTGCAATATCAATTTCGGGGTAGATCAAGCTAGCGAAACGGCCGCCAGCGCCCCATGAGCGTGGCACGTAAGTCATGCTGTACATGACATGTGTGTCATGATTTTCGTGTTAACTTGTGTTATTTATGTTCGTCACACAGTCACGTCGCGCAATACCAATTTTGGTGTATATCAAGCTAGCGAAACGGCCGCCAGCGCACCATGAGCGTGGCGTGTATATCATGCTGTACATGACATGCGTGTCATGATTTTCATGTTATGACTTGTCATTTATGTTCGTCATACAGTCATGTTACACCATACCAACTTTGGTGTACATTCGATTAACCAAGCGACCAGGAGAGCACAAAGTCGTAGGCGGCTAGATAGATAGATAGATAGATAGATAGATAGATAGATAGATAGATAGATAGATAGATAGATAGATAGATAGATAGATAGATAGATAGATAGATAGATAGATAGATAGATAGATAGATAGATAGATAGATAGATAGATACGCTCAAAGTCGCAGAAGTTCGCTAAGAAATGCTTCGCATTTAAAAGCGCGACGTCAACGTCATCTGTAACCTAAACGCGAAGGCGCCTAAAGACCTCCAAGATTCGCGCGCACTATCCCGGAGGGAACGACGCACCGTTGATGGTCGCGCAGCGCGCATGCCAGCGCCCGCGCGTGACTGCCGCGTCTTCCGCGACAGCGCGGGCAGCGCATGTTCGTACCGGTGCGCTAGCGTACGTTCGTATCGAACGCCGCGGGGTGCAAATCGGTTCGCAACAACCGTACTCCAATACATTGCAGGCTAATGGGCGTTGGCCGAGACCACAGAAAAATTCGTATCACCACGAAATTCGTACGAGCCGTGATCGTATCACCGAGGTTTTACTGTATTTACTAACCTAATGCACGCGCAAACACACGTCGATGATGCATGAAAGGAAGTAGCGAAATAGCTCCGCCCTCTCGTTGCAAACCACTTGGCAAATATACAAGGCTGTGAAAAGTCAACGAAGCATGCGGTGGTTCTGTGGCGTAGTGGGTAGAGTGCTTTCTTTTGGTGCTTGCGGTCATGAGTTCGATTCCTGTGTCGTGTGCGATTTGTATCTTTTGCCATATGTGCGTGTTTACATTGATGTCCGATTTCTAATTATCCTTAGAGATAAGTATTACAGAAATTAATCCGTGAAACTCTGTTCTACTGCCAAAGATTCTCTTTATTTCGCAGCCAGTATAGCTCCGCCTATTGACATGACGCCACGCGTAAGCGCTGCAGGCCATACGTAGCCAGAAAAAATGTGAACTAAAATCCTGCAAAAGCCACGTCAAAGCTATTGTGTTGCTTTCTCTGAGGGTCACGTAATGAACTGACTAGCAGCGGCCGTAATTTTAACAGATTTCCTGGCTGCAGGCGTGGATTCTAGCGAGTATTTGACTAACAGTGTAGCGAAACGCTCACTAACATCACACTTCCGTTCACATCTCTCCTTAAGAGAGCGGGAAGGTTCTGTTTTAATGTACGCGTTTTGGTTGCGAGCGCTCTACGTGTTTTGGTTGCGTGGATGTGTGCGCGTATGAATGTGCCATTATCTGGGCTCGATTAATTTTATTTCAAAGCTGTTTCAACGTGATACGTTGACTCCCTCGGAGGAGTGCTTTCACTCTATCGCTGACGGAGTACTGTACTACATGAGGCGGCATTGGATCATTCTTCTTTCTAGACGGAGTTGTTTCACCCCGGAAAAAGGAGTGCCCAGCGGGACAAGCCAAAACTCTCGCAAAGAGCGTCGGGGCACTCCCTTTGTTCTAAGAGTGTGCCGCAGAATGTTGTCGCCAGGTATAGACGCATTTACGCTCGTTGTCTCCCGCTTCGTGTTAGCGTGGGACGGCTTGTCGTCAGATTAGTGCAGCTTCCACATGCACCAACGGTGTTTCGCCGCCGACTGCTTCGAGTGCGATAGCACCGACTATGTCGGCAAACTCACTCATGAGTCGACTCACTCAGACTCACTGAGACTCAGATCAGGCTGTGAGTCTTAGTCTGAGTGAGTCTGGGTGAGTAATATTTGGGTGAGTTTCATGCCGAGTGAGTCCCACTGAGGAAAATATTCCTGATTCTGAGTTCGATTGAGCCCTAAGAACAAAATATACTTCTTCAGTGCGTCTGAGTGAGCTGCACCTTCTGTTGCCGACCTATTGTCCTATCTAATCGTTGTCAGCATTACTATCAGTTTTATACCGGCTTACATTCATACTCAAGTCCATTCACACTTATGTCAACGTACGAGCGTTCATGCGCCACCTCGATATTTATTGATCAGAGGCGTGAGTTCGGGTGGGGGGGGGGGGGGGGTTCCATCACCTGCCCCTGCAAACTCTTCCACGGGAAGTTCTTGATAAAATCTCATGTGATTCGTGTATTTCATAAAAATGTCCTTGTGGATTGAAACCACTGATGACACGTATTTGAACGTACTAGATCAAAAGGCATATCGTAGAGCACCGATTATGGGAGATATCGGCGTTAAAGAGCACTCGCACCATGATCGAGAAAGGTCATTTTACGCTAACAGACTCATGAGTCGACTCACTCAGGCTCACTCAGACTGCAACCGTGAGTCCGGCTGAGTAATATGTTGGTCTGTGTAAGTCCGAGTGAGTCCAGATGGGAAAATTTTAGTGAGTATGAGTCCGAGTGTATCCGGTTGAGCAAAAGTTTGGTGAGTCCGAGTCCCAGTGCGCCGTCAGAGCGAAATGTATTTCTTGAGTGACTCTGAGTGAGCTCCAATTTTTTTGCCGACCTATGGCACCGACTAATAAAACTGCTGCAGTAAGCGCGGCAGAAAAGCAACGATGTCGACCCGTGAATGTCGTGCATTGGTAGAGATAGACAAAGGCCAGCGGAACGTGGAAAGCCAGCGTGCGTTCGCGGCTCAAGGTACGAACCTCTGCCTCTGGTGTTTCTGAAGCGCATTGTAGTAGTGCATGCATTAGCACAGGCTCAACACAGGTTATTCTATATCTCGGGAGCGCACACCGTGCCTTTTCTCTCCTGAATTAACGACGCTTTCAAGAAGTGCATGTAGAGTACCAGTGCTTATTATGTGCTTGTTTTGTCATTTTTACGCGGGATTCATTATACGCTGCGTCCAGGTATGCGTTTAAAACTTCATCTACCACAACGGTTAAATCATGATCATGGGTGTTAGCCGTCGCGATGGAGATGTGCCACTAGGAGTCAACCTGGGTGCATCCACGCCAGTGTTATAGCTGCAAAACAATAGTCATTGTACAAGCTCTCGTATATCACTACACAATAAGCTCTACTTCTGTGGAGACGCGTTTCACTTACGTGCTATACTGATTCCGATGACGGAGGGATCAGCCTGTTTTTTTTTTTGTTATTATTGAACTTCCAGTTTTGGCCCCACGTGCTCCAACCGGTAGAATACAAAAATTTTGCACTCTCCGAACATGGTGGTAAGCTGTCTGTAGGTATTTCGTAATTCCTTGTGGTTGTGTTACAACCCCGTCTTACTTTCTAATTTTGCTTCTTAGCTTTGCTGTCAATATGCAGCGAGGATAAGCGAAACAGTGCTCAATACCTAGACATTGACGGGCCCTCGAGAATTTCAATCATCTTGTGAGGCTGTCGAATGCTCTCTGGTGAGGCTGTCGTGAGGAGCATTTACCGCTCAATAGTCTTCAACTCTACTCATACGCTTTGTCGGCTCAGGAACGGGATAACATGACGCATGAGAAAGCGCTACTCGGCGAGGTTGATGAAACCTTTCCTCATGTTCGGACGTGGTGGCCAGCACTGGCCTACAAAAGTTCCAGGCATTCATCTTAATACGGTAGAAGGCCATGGCACGATGAAAGCTCGAGGAGTACACAGTGTGCCGCTGGCGCCAACGTCTCTACAAGCGGTCATGTCCTCGTCAAGGCTGCAACCATGCAGAAGACGAGACCGCTTGTCGAAACGTTTGCATCAGCGACACTCCGTGTTCGAGGATTGGTCACCTCTACGCACTCATCATGCGATAGTCGCCTAAGCCTCCTGATTCCTCCTGGCTTACTTTCGACGAGGTGGTACGATCTAGTGGCTAAAATGAGGCTATAGTATTGTGGAGTGACCCCGCCCTCAAGCGAAGGTACGGAGAAGGATTTACAGCAGGGAAGTTACAGTGTCATCCAAAAGGCGAATCACTCATGATCATGGGCATGCGCCGGAATCTCCATCAAGGGAGGAAGGGGTGGGGGGGGGGGGCTGGGTGACAATGTTTCATCGCAACGCCCCCCCCCCCCTTTGGTCGTCTCCAAAAGGCAATGTGGTTAACAATGGATGAAAAAATGCAAGTGAAGTGACGACGTGCCTCTCAAAATTGCTTGCCTCTGGTCCTTTGTTTTTCGGGAGTAAAGGTGGGAAGTAAACAGCTCTTAGAGCGAAACAACAGCGGTCTTGGGCCGCCATTATCGTCAACGACATGCGTGGCCACAACCTTGCTCTTTAAAGAATGACGGGACAGGAACGACAGAGTAAAAGTGTGGGGCAGACTTTGCCCCCCCCCCCCATCAGGTCATTCGGAGGTGCGATTGCCCCCCCCCCTGCCCCCCTCGTACGCACGCCTACCCTCATCATGGTGAAAATGACGAGGATAACAACGTAAATCAATATTTATTGTGTTATCGTCCTGACATACTTTAGTAAAGATTCGCGTACTTAAATTATCAGTCATGGTGGCATTAGCCCACGCACAAGCACGAACACATCTCACTCGGGTGCCGTCAAACAAACGCTTCCACTTTGGTAAAACCTCCGCAACGCTAATGAGGGCAACATTCAACGAGGTGGGGCTTATACACCTCCCTGTGGTACGCCGCAGTATGTGTAATGTTCAGTTGTTTTACCCTAATCTGTTTGCACAAAGAAGGATCGGCCAGTTATATAGTCTCTTATACAGCGAAACATTCGTCCACCAATGCCGATCATCAGTAAAAGCATCAACAAAGTGAGCAGCTGCGTAACTTCGCGTATTATCTTGCCGACGCGTAGGGGGCCCTTCGCTGATTCGCAAAAAGAAAAATTATGGAGTATTGGGCCCTTTGCTACTCTACTTGCAGTAGGCATTCTAGGATAGCTTGAAACGCCTAATGTTATGCGCACACACGTTCGTTTCCTTGAGGCACGGTTGAGGCATCCACCGAGCACCGAAGTTAGGCTAGCAACTGAGAAGACGATGTGCACGGGGCCGATTACACTATCGCGTCATAGTCTTGAAGGCGAAGCTGAAGTGTCCTCCACGTTTTTTACCTCACTTACTTTCTCGGAACCCTACCAGTTACAAAATTCACCTTGATAGGCAGAACAACCATCTTCTTTACCCAGTGACTGGGAAGCAGTAGTGTTGAAATTATCAGTCGTAAACCGATTCTTCCCGGCAATAAAAACTAGTTTTTGTAAAAATTTTTTTACACATTGTAAATAAAGTTATGTCCATTAATTCTCAACATCCCAGCCACCAAACTATTTATTTATGAGGGGCGCCTTTGCAAGGCAGGAGGCTCCGTATTAATTTTTACCACGCGCGGTTTTTCAATGTGTCGGCCTCGATCCGGTAGTACTACCATTCTGCTTTGCGCTCTTTAGGAAAAGCCACAGCTGCTGTATGCCTTCATAGCAACGTGAATGAAGAGTACTATATCCAACTCACACATTTACTAGGTTTTCTCGTGTCTTTGACAAAACCCCGAGTAAGCTGGTCGGCGTGTTTCAGCAGTACAACGTTTTATTCGATAATGGTAGAAATCTATCTCGTTGGCTCCAGCGCACTTTCTCTCCCCAATTCTTTCTATACTGATTTATAGGGTTGAACTTTAACCTTCCTTTGCAATGCGCCTTCCTCGTTGCCAACAAATGTCATGTGTGCTCCACATTATATGCCTCTCGAGGTCTCATTGGCCTCTCTTAGAAACAAACAAACAATCATACGCAATATGCAAGTTTATGTATATAATTATAGCGCTTTGTGTGTTGTAGGAGACGCATCCTTCAGAGCTTTTGTGCACCCGTGTCACCTTGTTCATTTCTTGCCTTCTTGCACATATTCTTCCAGAATGGGACAACTTGTGACACATTATGTGAAATACTTCAGGCCGGATATCAAATTTCTTCTTCCTACAGTAATATAATAATTTACTCAGATGCTTATTCCCTACGGCTCCTTTAAGTATCTGTTTCTCAGCACAGATAATAATGAGATAAAGGTATTGTCATGTCATTCAGTCATCCCACTAGAGGGGTTAGCTCGAAAAAGTATTTATGCGTGATGGGAGAGCGCTCTAGAATATAATGTCGCTACACTACCAACGACAGCACCAGCGACGACGAAGGAACAAAATTTTAAGTCATCATAAGCACCACTATGCCACATTCTGTGAGGTTTTTCGGGGGAGGGAGGGCTTCTGTTTTTGGACACTTACAGGGTAATGCTCGGGTAGCCGAAAAGAACTTAGAGAAAAGCTGTTTTGACTAGGTCTTTTTGCGTCAACAAAAACGGCTAGTTTCCTCCGTCTTCCCGAGGTTGCGGTACTCGTTCACGATGGAGCATCATCAAAGGTGCGCTTAGTGAACACAAACGGCACAAACGAAAAAAGTACAGGACATATGGCAACGAGCGCAAACTACCAACTGGTTTATTGTCTGAAAAAACGTAACCCCAAGAAAGGGGTGTGTCAAACGAGTATGCGCAGATGCTCATAAGAACGCAAACGGGGCAGGGCGATAATGCGGGGGGGGGGGGGGGTGAAGAAGAAAGGAAAATGTGAAAAGGGGGGGGGGGGTAAGGAGGGAACGCGATCCGAAGAAGCAAGATCTAATCGAAATTAGCTTGTAATTTCCGCGAAATCTACCTCAGCCGCTGTAAGGACGATAGAAGGGGCACTAACACAAGCTTCCTCGCCTTCTTCCATAATTTTCAATGTCTCTAAGATTTCTCGGACCGTTTTATCTTCGAAGGGGGCTACTACAGCAGTTCTTTCGAAGAAGGCTTTACATGAACATTTCTTGCAATGTGCCGCTAAGTTACTAGCGGCTGCTAGCTGCTGGCAAGCGTACCGATGCTCTCTTAGCCTTAGGTTAAGGCATCGTCCCGCCTGTCCGACGTACGGCCTACCACACGATAACGGTATCTTATACACCACTCCTTTCGTGCTCTCTACGAACCGGTCTCTGTGCTTAACATCGCAAATTGGCTTTTGGGTCATTTGAACTGCATTGACCTTTTTGCACAAGCCTTTGAGCTTTTGCGGAGCTGAACAGATTAGGTTAATATCGTGTCGCGCGGCGATTTTCCTCATTCTATGTGAAAGACTGTGTACGTATGGCAACACGACAGGCCTCTTGCTTTTATCTATAGGTAATTTAGCTATACTAGGGTCGCGTTTTAGTTCTCCTATCTGCTTTTCACAAATTTGTGTGATCATTCCTTTAGGATAGCCACTGCTCTGAAGTCGCTTAATTTCGGTTGCTACGCTTTCTTCTACCCTGTGGTGGCATGATTTCGCAAGGGCTTGCTTCAGGCACGTGGTTGCGATTCCTCTTTTAATTATTTTTGAATGCCCCGAATCGAAAGGAAGAAGCCCTTTCTCACCGCGCACTTTGTACGACCAACAGGTATGTTGATCCCCCATTTCGATATCTAAGTCAAGGAACTGTAATCTACCTTCCACTGGGAGTTCAAATGTGAATTCCAACCTTTTATATCTCACACTTTCCTTTCGCAGTGCTCTTGGCCGGCGGTCTGGTGTCGGGGTCTAGGAGCGATAAAGTGAAGTAATGCATCATGACCGTGGCCTCCGTGATTAACTCCTGGAACGCGTCGTTGCTACGCGTCCGTCCCATTCGGCGCGTTTTCACTAGGAAATGTGCAATTATATGAACGGCCCAACACACCGCCAGTTGGCGACACCAGCCCAAGCCTTGGCCTCGCTCATAGCGTCCATCCATACTAAAATAGCTCTGGGACGCGCGCCTGCCTTGGCCTGCCTTGCCTAGCTGTAACACACGACGCGTGTTGCGTTTCCCTTTAGTCCAGTCATGGTGTTCTAAAGGGAAGGCGACCTTAGCCAAACTTCTGCGTCCAATCAGCGACACTCTTTTGGCTGTCAGACCGCTTTCTCTGGTTACGCTCTCACCTTAACTACTACAGCTACCACAAATGTTTCTTTAATCATTCATCATGGACGTTAGTCGCCGCAAAGGAGACGTGCCACCAAGCGCCAATGTGGGTCCGTCCAAGTTAAACGGTGCTATAGGCGATGCGCAAAGCGCCGACGACGCCATCTGCCGCCATGGCTCGGAAGCGCTCGCGGGGCCCGGCGAGCAGTGTTCCCGCGAGCGTCTATACGCGAGTGCACGGATGGATGTGTTTTTCATCGTGATTTAACGATTCTGGCGGGCCTCAACGATGTCGAAAAATACCTGCTGCGTTGTTGGCTGCTCAAACACACACAAAAAATCGCCAGGAACGCACATCTACAGGTTTCCGGTGCTATTTCAGGAGCGAAAGCGACGGCGGCGGTAGATTGCGGCTGTACGACGTAGAAGCTAAGCAATCGCGCTTTGTTTACGGCAGTGTTAGAACGATTACCGTGTTTTTATTTCTTTTTTTGTCGCTACGTATTCAGCGAACGCTACTACGTTTACACTTGGTCGCCTCGCCTGCATTGTAGACACTACAATTCACATGAGGTTGTTATTACTGATAAGACGCGATACCTTGGCTCACTTGAAAAACGAATGGCGCGAAGCGCAATGCGAGAGAATGTAGGGCAGGTGACGGCTCCTTTAAAAAGCGCCGTGGAATCACACGTGTGCTGTACGAAATCGGCTGCATTGTACCTATTGATGGCACTGGAATGCGATCATCGGTGCAGAATGTTCGCTGTGCGCTTCTGCACCGATGATGACAAGCTTATCGTTTATTTTTTCACAAGTTTCTCGTGCTGGTTTCAAAGTTTTACCAACGCTGACCCTTCACGTGGCCGACCCTGTGAAATCTATACGCCGGTGCGACAGCGCAACCTCAAATTCTACTATATCAGCACATGGCACGTAAACGAAGCTACTGTGTCGAGAAAAAACATTGGTTCACGCGTCAACGCATGCAGGCATTAGTGATCGGGACGTTATAAAGAAAGCGGTGTACTTACGATGAGCTCCACTTCGTAGGAGAAGCTTGTTGTCGATTGTCTGTGACAAACACTTGTCGCGTGTGGGGACATTGTCGTCCCACACAGCTGTGACATCGGACACATGTCCACTATTATAAAGTGCGGCTCCTTTGCGCACACTGTTGCCGCAAAAGTAATTATCTGGGACGCGCACAACCGGCGAATCGCACGCGCGCAAATGAGGCGTCTGCTGCGCGACCCGCGAGCAGTTCCAACGGCCGCCGCTACGCGGCTTTCAGTGGCGCCCCTATAGGCGCTGCGCATCTCGGATAGCTGTCAAACACCGACAGACATTCTGCAAGCTCTGTTATATCAATGTACAGTAAACCTGCAATTGCTACTGTAAGGACACTTACTTTCGTGTTATACCGAGGCCTATCATGGAGGGATCAACCATGTTTTAGGGGCGAAGCACGCTAGGGCCGAGCCTTGTACCCCCCGCGTCTGGCGTAGCTCTGGTTTCCACGGAGTCCGCTAGGGGCGCTGCGGCAGCAGCGCTCGCTCCCGGCGCGTACTCTGGTTTGCTTCTGCTTCTTCTTGGATATGCGCTGTTTTTAAAGAATAACGACGAAGAAGACGCAGACATACATATGTGAACATCGCACGAAATAAACCAGTTGAAAGTTGCACGTTGCACTGTCCACCTCTGTGTCTGCGTCTTCTTCGTCGTTATTCATTAAAAGAACAGCCCATATCCAAGAAGTCGACATGAACCAACTAGCCGCAGTCTTCGCCTTACTTGCTCTGCTTTGAATGGAGACCGCTATAAGCGCATTATGGTCTCAGATACGTTTCATACGACCATAAACATCCAACAACAACCACGGGGACGTGTATAGACCTCGTCTTCGCTATCTTCAAATCATATTCCATTCAAGAAACCCTGGCTCTTCATTTCACCAATCACAAGGTGGTCCTAATGAAGGGGAAACGAAGTCCGCACCTCAACACCATATACGGCTTATGAGATCCAAAAAACAACATTTTATATACTGTGCACACGGGTTTGTCACGCCTTTGCATGCTCGAGTGGGCAATGTACGGGGGATTCACGGTTACCCGAATTATTCCCGGTGCTTCGCCAACTCATCATCATTCACTTCGTGGATATGCGTGAAATTTTTTTCTATCTCTTTCTCTCTCTCTCTGTATTTCCTTCATTATTTTTCTGTCTTGGTCCTTGATCTTTCTATCTCTCTTTTTATCTGTTTCTTTCTATATATTTATCTTTCTGTTTCTTTCTTTACCTCTATTTGTACTCGTTCTCTCATCCACCCGAGTTATTGCATGCCACGCTGGACAAACGGCGCTACGCGAAAGCGCGCGCACAAGTTCGGGGATAGAAGCCGAAGATAAAGAAGAGGACGAAGAGAGCGCGTCGGTCGAGTTCTTGCGTTGCGCGCGATAGGCGCAGCTGTGCCAGCTGCTAGGCGATGTGAGACGGCATATGATATAGAAGCCGTTCCAAATGACGATAGAGTCTTGCCGGGTATCGACGGAGTTTGCCAAGCGTTAAGAGCTCCGCTGTTAGAATGGAGGCGCAGCGTACAAACTCATACCTGGAAGACAACCGCAACCTCGTCGACCAAATGGGTAGCTGACCTGAATTCGTGCATTCCGGGGCGCAGGAGACTTCTAATTTCGGGCACGGAAATTAGTCTGTTCCCAGCGAATGTGTATTTCTATAAATCTTCCGAGAACATTTGTTAATCTCGATATATGAATTGCTTCCTTTGCAATGCCCTCCGAATCCTGGACAATCTCCTGCAGTGGGTATGCGCCACGACAGAAGAAAAACAAAAAAAGAAGCGTGCCAAGCGCTGCGTGCAAGTCGTCGGTAACAGTGGGGTTGAGCCATGCTCTGAGGTAAACAACAACAGCCAGGTATATGTTTATGCCGATGATATTGCATTCTTCGCTGCTGATAGTGATATTTATTCGCCATATCAGAAATTACAGAGATATATGAGTATGCTAGAGGTATGACTAGAGACAACCTGCATGTCCTTAAATGTAAATAAAAGCGCATATTGTTGATATTTCCGCTCGCAGATCCCGTGTCAATTTCAATCTATTATAAACAAGATCCTGTTCTACAGGTTGAGTGACCTAAATGTTCGGAAATCATTTATGACGGGACACTAAACTGGACTCCACACATAGAGAGTATTGCATCTAAGGCACAACGTACCTTAGGCGTACTACGCAGGCTCAGCAGCAGACGTTATGGACTACGCAGGGACACACTGGTGTTGGTAAAAAAATGTACATACACATTTCCGGTGGCCCTGCTTTCAGGTGGCCGTGCTTCCGGTGGCCACCGTTTTCCGGTGGCCCTGCTTACACACTTAAGCTTCCTGTTACGCTGCAGCGAGAAGCCTCGCGATTGCGTCTTGGGCTTCCTACGTTTGCAGTAATCACTATTCTGTATCAGGAAGCGTGCTTACCAACATTACCTTGTCGATTCCGCACTCTGACGATGCAGTCATTTCTTTAAGTTTTATAGCTTTCCGTTAAGACGATCAAAATATGCTTTTATAAATGATTCAGACTGCTTTTCCCTTGCTCATTGGCTACGTTTTCCTACACTACAGATTATGTTCGTTCAGAAGGAACTAGAGAGGCTAAACGTAAAAATTGGAGATGTGCCCGCAGCAAATGTGTCAAGTCAGAATCATATGAGAGACTACGATGACATTTTCCCCTCTAAGCCTAAATGTCAATCATACCGCGTATTAAATTGCCGGCTCCAAGATTATCTTGCACACGCGGAACCAAATGATATAGTAGCCACAGACGCTTGAGTATTTGAAGAAAAGGCAGGCGTAGGTATCTACTCCTTCGCTGGGCTGGTCATTTTCATCAGGACTGCCGGACTTCGCCCCTGATTTTGAAGCGGAACTCTTGCCAATTATACTCGCGCTGCGCAAGCTAACTTTGAAAGCCCCCATTGCGCAATAATAATAACTGATTCCTTACCAGTATGTATGTGATTTACAGCTTCATCAAAATCAATTACCTTAAAGCGCTCCTTGCATTAGTTCCTACACAGTTGAAACTCTTCAAATTATTATGGGTACCTGGTCACTGTGGATTATAATTAAATTCAATGGCCGATGCACTAGTACGAGCTGCATAGAGCGGTTCAATGCTTGCGGTTCTTCCTGTAGTAGCCACCATAACTCCGATTAGGTATACGAAATTTTCACTTCGTGCAAACGTCATAGATTCAATACCATCATGGAGAGAATTTAGACATTTAAATTGCTGTCGAAAATCCAGTGGTGTCAAACTAGACATTTGCAAGTGATATTAATTAGGTTACGATGCCGTGTGCCCCCGCTGAATCTATATGCACACAGGGCTGGTCTGGCGATATCTCCCATGTGTCCATTTTGTTCAGAAATCGAACCAATAGAGCACTACTTTTTATTGTGTCGCCGCTATATATTAGAAAGAAAAAGACTTCTTGAAACTGTTTATGCGATAAACTGGGATTAAACTTAACAATAGACACTATACTCACCTTCGGTGCTTCGGCTCTGGGCTTCAGCCACAGGAATGTTTTTGATGCTCTTTGTGCTTTCCTTCAAGATCCAAAACGAATGCGATATTAGATTCCTACTTGCAAATGTATTCTTACAGTACCAATGAATCAGTGAAAAAGACAAAGACGTTCGGTTACACTTTAATCACATTGTTCTTATTTCTAGTCAGGATTAGCAGTGTAGTCTGAATGTACAAGTAATTATCGCACTATTTCTTTTATGTGTTTCCTTTTCTTTCGTCTTATCACATTAGTTATAACTAATCATATTTAAAACCATATCAACAAATTCTTGGCCAATCCCCCAGTGCGGGTATGAGCCATGTGTAGGGGCACGACAAAAACAACTAAGCGCCTGAACCAAGGCCGATCCCCCTGAGTGGGTAGGTGCCAACAATCCCAGGAGCCTCATCATCTCCATTTCAAGAGGCCAGCTTTGGCACTTGGATTGGTGGGCCGCTGAGTCGATGGGTCATTAGGGGGAGTGCGAAGGCGTGTTATCCGGCCGGGCTGACGCTTAGCTGTGATCCTCTTTTCACTTGTCGCCTTCCCGCCGTCCGGAATCCTTCATGTGCGCCGCCATGGAAGCCGTGGAGAAGCCCATAGACCATGTAGATGGAAGGGCCGACAATGAGGACATCGTTACCATTTGGTCAGAAGCGGCAATTCTCTTCAAGGATAGCGGCGAACGAAACGACTTTGCGCCGGGACCAGCCACTAGGTGCATGCCTGGACTGCGGGAACAGAAAAAGAACCGCGAGTTCTGCGACGTCGTATTTCGGGCGCTCGACGGTTCTGATATCTGGGCGCATCGGTTTGTGATGGCCGCCAGGTAAGCGGCAATGTTCTCGCGCATTTTCGGCGTTGTCCGTACTCAGCATTAGGCTCAGAACGCAATGTGGGAAAAGGACGGGCTTTATATGAAGGAACAGTTCGTAATCGGGCACAAAAAAGAATAATTTCATCCTCAACAATTGATTTCCCTATTATAAAGGTAAATATTATTAAGCAGCGCGAAATAGACGAAAGGCACAGAAAGACGCACAGATACAGCCCATGTCAGCGCTGTATCTGTGCGTCTTTCTGTGAGTTGCGCCTTTTCAGAGCTCTTTGATCTTTCCTAAGTATGAACCAACTCGCCCAGGCATCTGTTCTATCTCTAAAGGAAAGTTACGCGCGTGTTCGCCCCCCGCTTTCTGCGTACTGAGTAACAGGCGGGCGAGTTCTCTTCCCTCATATCTGTTCCCCTTTACTCTTGCTGAAATGTTCATAAGCGCTTTTGGTAATTAATTTTATCCTGCACACGAAACTTAGAACAACACAAAGTTGAGCCAGTTGTCAGAGATTTATCATCAGTAATGAGATTTATCAGGTTTATCATCAGATTTATCATCAGGCCTGTGTCCGTGCCTCAGATTCTTTTGCATGATTCTTCAAAACGTGATCTATGCTGCTGCAATAAACATTGCGCGAATAAGCTCAAAAGCTTAATCACAACGATTTCTCTTGTGTGGCTCTCTCCGTACACACCTGCTTCGGTTTTCAACTCCTCCCACCCCCATTCCTCTCCCACCTCCACGCACCAAATCTGCCGCATCCCCGAGAGCGGTGTGGGGTAGCGGTGTCCTCAACAGTGTGCAGTGGTTTCATGGTAGGAACGCTTATTTCTGCAACACATAAGTGCGGTGGAGCATCGTTGGGGGAAGGAAAAGAAAATTAAGAGAGAGGAGCCAGTAATGGAGAGGTCACCTTCTAGAGGTACGAGCACACAGAGTGGCAGACCGGAGTATCTCTGTCCTCGTTAAAAAAGCCCGCAGTTGCCCGTTCGCACTTGCAATCTAACCCAGTGCGTTCCCCAGTGGACGGGTGGCCGCTATAACCACTCTACCACCACCGCTACCGTAGCCAACCAGGAATCAGTCGCAGCGTTCACTCTGCCATCCATTCTCTTCCAATTAAACAAGAACACGCCCGCATAACAATGGATGTAATACGTGAGACGTAAATCAGGTGTTGTGTTCAGGTTGCAATTGTCACGCGGGCGTGTATATATCGGACAAACTAGACGATGCGTCAATATTAGATTCAAAGAACATCTGTCTTCGTCGAGGGCTCAGGCGGTTTGCACTCGCCATCACACTGCAAAGATTGTGGATGCGAACAAGTGGTGAGGGAAACAGATTGTTTGTTCCGGCCTAAACATGAAACATGACGGAGATAATGGAAGCTATGTACATTAACAGCAAAGGGAAGAGGGGGATAAAGCATACGTCTGTTCCCTTTAGCGAAAAGGAGGTGCGATATTTAAATTGGAGCGTTGTAATCTCGATTAACCCAGGAAAAGGTTTGTTTGCACCTGCATGTTTGCTAGTTTTATTTGTTTGTTTGTTTGTTTGTTTGTTTGTTTGTTTCTGGACGCGCCTGTATGCTCCACGTGCTCTGTAGGATTATATCACTTGGATGACTGCTGCACACGCACAGTCACTCTGTTGAGGCGTGGTTGGCCTTCGTGTTTATTCGTGTCGCTTCTTATAATAAAATTTATCTGTGAGTCAGCGCGTGTCGTTACCTTCTTTGAACTTCGGTGTCATCCGTTTAGCGCTCTATCAGGTCAAAAATGATATATTCCTCGGTATTTGCAGTTTTTACAGTAGCGGTGAAAGAATACTTAAGTGGATCGAAAACCGGCCAGAATGTGTCACAAGGCAATAGTGGAGGTGGCGAGCGCAACAGCAGAACTTCTGGTCATCGTCACACGCGGGAGAGTCTACAAAAGCTATTGGCCCCGTGAGCTGACCAGAACCGCCACGTATGACTTCATACTGTCGCCGTAAAAGCTGAATGACCGGAATGATTGTTCATAATTTTAGTGAGCGAAAAACATAAGAGAAGGGATGTGAGAACGACATACTTTAGAGGCTTTACAAACGCGCCTTTTATATCTACCACTCTCCCGGTGGACGGGGTGGTGTTGCCCTCTGGGAGCGGTTAAGTAAAGTAATTCGTCATTACTGTGGCCTCCGCGTTTAGCACCTGCAACGTGTTACACGTCCCTCCCATTCGGCGCGTTTTCAATAGAAGTTCAATTTTGTCAATGCCTTAACACACCGCCAGGTGGCGACCTTAGCCAAGCGTCATAAAAGCGTCGGCCTCGCTGATAGCTCTGCAACGCGCGCCTGCCTCACCTGGCTGTAACACCGCGTTTCCTGCTCACGCGCTCGCCCTAGAAAAATCACGTCCGGGCCACCGGGGCGGCACGACGCGCTTTGCGTTTCCCTCTAATCCGGCCGTTATGATCAATCACTTTTTAACATGCCGCGGGATGGCGAGCAACTTGTGCGTCCAATATGCGACGCTCTTCTGGCTATCACACCTAGTTCTCTACGTTTTCACCGCTGACTACTACAGCTACCACACGGGTTTGTTTAATCATTTAGCAGGGACGTTAGTCCTTAGTCGTCGGGATGTGCTACCAATCATCAAAGTGCTACAGCTGCCAGACATCAATAGACATTGTGCAAACTCTGTTATATCGATGTACGGTAAACATACAGTTACTTCTGTAAGGGCACGCTTTACTTTCGTGTTATTTCGACTCCTATGACGGAAGAATCAACCATGTTTTTTTTTGTATTTGACGAGTCTACTGTTTGTTCTCTGAAAGGGACGTCTAGGTTGTCCGTGAACTTACGTTTTCCCAAATACCGACTTCGCGGGACCGGTAATGAAAACCTACGGGATGGTGTCGCCAAGCAGAGCTTAGATAGAAAAATGGAGCTGTTACTCTTTTGCTCAAGCGTATTAACGTGATGCGAATTTTCCATAGTGGATTTACCATGAACAAATTGACATTTTAGTATGTTTTTGTGAAGAACACTCGCGGCACAGGAATACTTGCCTGGAGAATACTGCAGTTTAGAAAAGCGACATATGTCGCCACCTCCATGTGGTAACATGATATTGCCGCGTGGTCGTGACGTTGACGGAGCTGGCAATTTTACTGTTAAAGACGAAACTCTTTATTGGGTAAACTTGTTCCCAGTAAATGAAGTCAAAGTGCAACAATACACGCTATGCACTGACAGTGGCGAGCACAGTTATCGGCCTTTGGTAATTTGATCATCAGCTGGACGCATCGTCTGTTATGCATGAATGATCGCACATTCCAGCGTCATCGCTTGAGTGCGCGTTAGCTGAAGAATAAAAGCCACTACACTGTGTCGTGGCCGCCATCTTGTCAGAATAGTCTAAAACAGGGGTCCGCAACATGGCGCTTGCGGGCCGCATGCTGCCCGCGGGGCAGTATTATTCGGCCCCTGGCACGATATCATAGACCGCTCCCCTTGTCACTTCCTATGTGAATCCGACATGGCAATTTTGACCTTAGATGGGGTTAGATAGGAACCAAGAAAGATCGCTTCCAGTTGACATTGCCTCCAATCTTCACACTTAGCCACATAAAATCTTCACTTCCTTTCTTTGCTCATGTCCAAAAAAGGGTGCAGAAATATTCTTTGTGCAAATATTTGGTCTGGGAAGGACTTTCACCTAAGGAAACGAGAAACAAAACTCGTGTCTGGTATGCTCGCAGAGGTTAAGGCTTTCGATTTGAAACTCAACCTTTTCTGACAGCAGAGCAGTGATTCTAATCTTTGTCACTTCCCTTGAGGCAAAAGATTTGTGAAAGATACGGGCACACCACTCCTCCCAAAAACCTCTCATATATTACGGTGTTTAAAAAGGGAGTTCAAAATTAGGTTCTCTGATTTTCAAAAACATCCTAGTAGCATCCGATTCTGCCAACCCTTTCAAGGTGGGAATATGTACGAATTTGAACGGGTTCATCTGCAGACAGACGATGAGCTCAAAGACGCATTCGATACGATAGCGAGTGAGGTTTCACGCTGGCCTCACAGACTGAGAGCTTTTGAATTTCAAGAAACTAGAGGCCGCCATGATAACAGTGTTCGGCGGCGCATTACTTTCTCGAGAATGAAGTTCACCAAGTAAACACGCGTTGCCGACTAACCGATGCCGACTAAACGAGCTTCTGCCTCTGTCGGCGAGCAACCTTTATGCAGATATTTGCGAGTTGGCGAAGAAGAGTGTTTTGCACCAAAAGTTGTGTTGAAAAAGATTTTTTATTTTGCATGGAATATATGTTTGCCAATTGCAACCTTGTGAAATGTGTGCTGCCAATAATCATGATTTCTACTCCAGTTTTGCGCATTATTGTTAATCCATGGAATTCTTTCTCTTTCCCTAACAAGCACATGCCCCCCCTCCCCCCGATTTACCGTGCGGCCCCCGCCGTGTCATCTTCGTGCAACACGACGCTCCGCCTCAAAAGGTTTCTGTGCCCTGGTCTAAAACAATAGAGAAGTTGCCCAAACAATGTGGCGCGACCTGCTGTTTGAGCAGTTTTTTGTTGGCGAAACCCGATTACATAAAATAATCAAATAAGCGTGGCAATGTTACTTTAATGTCTTCCGAGTACTGTGGCATGCCAGTGCATGTTAAAGAGCCCCGGGTGGTCAAAATTCTCCGGAGCCTCCCACTACGGCACCTCTCACAGCCTAAGTCGCTCTGGGACGTTAACCACCCCAAGCCAACGAGCCAGTCAGCTAACCTTTCTTCCTATACAACAACTCCAACAATCTTAAAACTCTCTAATGTCGGTGATTTTGTGCGCAGGTATTCGGGCTGCCACGCGCTCTTCGCGCTCGCAAAGGAAGGCATGAGTCCCGAAGAGAAGTGGCTTCCGCCCATGCGACTGGTGGTGGAAGACCTCGGCAGCGATTTGATTCAGCTGCTTGTGGACGTCGCCTACCACATCCCTCTTCACGACCTCGTAAGCCCGCACAACGTCGTTGATGTGCTCGACCTTGCCAAAAGGCTTGAGGTGAGTCTTCAACGAAGGAGGCGTTTATTTGGTATTCATCTTGAGGACGTACGCAGAGAAGTCTTTTTCGACCGGACTAAGAACGGCCACTGTCAGTATCACGATAGCTAAAACACAATGTATACAACCATTGTATTTCGGCAGTTCTTACATATGAATAGAAACTCGAGACTTTACGAACAGACAGCGCGTGGTGGAACAAAAATGGTAGCCGTAGCGCTAGGACAAAAGACGAAAACAGAATTGGATCACGGAACATAAAGGAGTAGCTAATTTTTCCTAGTTGATATTAGGAGAAAAAATGAGCCATTTCTACACCGTGAAAACGTCGGACAGCGAAGCAACAAGCGCAAGAGTGTATGTGACTGGCTGGCGAAATCACGTCGCAAATCCACCGCTAGATTTGAAATACCTGCGAGGTCACGTGACTTGCAGGCTCGGGCAATGACGTTTCAGCGAACGCCTCGCGTCACATGATTTGCCGCTGCCACAGCCGGAATCCTAACTAGTGTGCACTCCCTGTTATCTACACGACCCCTTCACAAGCTCAGGTGCATTGTCTTGGTTTATTACGATGAATATGTCTGTATAATGTAATAATTGTATTGCGATCTGCTTGCCCGGCATCTCTTACCGAAAGTCACACTCTTCATTCTGCTTTATTTATTTCGTTATTCATTCCGCCTGTGATCACGTGACCTGCGTGACATCTACTGCTACTACTACTAATACTAACTTATACTACCACTATTACCACGACTCGACGACGACCACGGCACATGGTAGACTAATACCGGTGACAGACGGGTAATTTCGATTGTGATCAGGGCCGATACGGATTAGGCTCGATCCGGATCAGCTGCTGCTACAGTCACTTTTATTCGCGAGCAGGCTTGATCGGTATCAAGACGGTAACGATCTGCGCGTCGAGATGTTTCCGTGAGCGCTATTTGACAGACGTCTGCGCCAAGCACGATCCGGATTAGTTTGGGCCGTGTATCAACGACCATTGTTGATCGCGATCAAGAATTTCCATCCGGATCGGCACTAACCGTAATCAAACCTGTCCATCTGACACCGATAAAAGACAGCTTCTCTGCAAAAATGTACCTCGGCAGGTGACATCATCTGAAGGGCAAGTTATGTCATGACAAGGTACCGATGGTCAGTTAGAGCGACGGAAAAGATACCGAGACATGGTAAGCGCTGCCCAGATGGCGTAGAAACAGGCGGAGAAACTAAATCGGGAAACTTGCGGGCATGAAATTGAATCATCTTGTGCACGGCAGGATGGGTTAGACATCATACGGAGATGCCTTCATACTGAAGTACACATAAGATAGGCTGACGATGAGGATTTCGATGGTGTTACAAAAAATGCTTTCGCTGCATAAAATGCTATCAGCCGGATCTGCATGCGGCAGCCGCCCACGCGTTGTTGCGTGCCAATTTATTCTTTATCCTCCTCCGCTTCCTCTACATATTTTCGACACTGGCATAAAACTACAGAATATGCATGGAGAGACGGTCTCAATTCCCATCGAATACACGGGCACTACGTTGCGCTCAGCTACAGAAGAAGCTTACCGTTTCCCCAAAATGGAGTTTGCAGCATTGTAAGTCACCTCTTTTTTTTCTGAACAACTAAGAACAGCCCGTGACAGTCGAGCTGAAATGCCTATTTACTTCTCCCTCCTGAAACTGAACTGAAGTTGTTCTGAAGCGCAGCACCCTACTGGGACAGAACCGCTGCGGGTGTTCATAAAGGAAATGTCAAAAGTTTTTGAACGTTGTGCGCGGACCTGCTCAAACTGTAGCGTAAGGCCTTCAGCCTATTAACAAAAAAAACATGACTGATTCCTCTGTCATAGAAAACTGTGTAACACGAAAATAAAACGTGTCTACCCAGAATTAGTGCTTATTGTGTAGTGATATATGAGAGCTTGTACAACGTCTATTCGTGTTTCGCAGCTATAGCACCGTTTGGCGTGGATGCACTCATGTTGACGCCTAGTCCGTAGAGGTTCGTAGCCTGAGCCGCAAACGCGTGCATCCCGCTGGCATCTGTCTCGCTCCGCCAAGGCACGACATTCGCCCGTCGAAATCATGTCCCTTCTGCAAAGCATGTCCTTTCTGCAATGCATGTCCTTTCTGCAACGCGTATTGCAGCAGCTTAGTCGGTGCTCTCGCAATCGAAGTAGTCGGCGCCGGAGAAATCGCGTTGGTGCATGTGGAAGCTGAACTACTCCAATGAGCCGGCGCACGCTGACACGAAGCGAAAGGCAAAGAACGTAACGACGTCTAGGGTGCCTCGGCGACGCCAGCGCGGCCAGTGTCCCTCGCTGGTATCGAGACGCTTTAACCATGACCTCCGATATCGCGCGGAATCTCGGAGTAAGCGCTAGTAAGTGGCGATCGTGACGCATTACTTCTTTTCACCTCTCACAGACGCCGGCACCGCACCGCCCCGCTGCGCCCCGCCTATCTACACCGCCAACAGGTGGATAGCAAAATGACGTCTTCCAGTTCGATTCCCAGCTCATCGCTGTTTCGAGGTGTGTGCCGTTCATTGTAATCGGGGAGAAAACACGTACTTTCTGCGACGCGGTTGTTACCAGTTATCATGCCTCCTCCCCGATTACACTCAACCGCAGACAACTTGAAGCAGCGAAGAGCTGAGCCTTGAAGGTTCCGTGAACCGGAAGTGCTGTAGCAGACGATGCGCTCTTTCGCTATCCACCTACAAAGAGCACCGTGCGAGTGAGAATGTGTGAAAGATATAAGGTGCGTTCGTGAACAGTCCAGCACCAGCCAAGATAGATTAGTTCGTTTCGCGTCGGGCGCTTACCATGGGATCTATTCCCAGCGGCTGGTCTTTTTCTTGTTTTGTTATTTCTCACCCGTTAGCGTCCATTTTAGTACCTCGTATCCCGTAAGAAATACTTGGTGGACCCCGGCATAAAACACTGTCGTGTTAAATTGTGGACGCACTGTACAGACGGTTTTTACTTTCTAACTCGGTTTTCAAGTACCCGCATTGCTACAGGTCGCATCGAGGACGCCACTCAAGGAAAGTTTGACATTGTGCTAGTTGGCAATCTATCTTCAACAATCGCCACCTTGAGGTTTCAGCCGCGTTGCACTTGCGACGATAATAATCGCCGTCGAGTTGCGTTCTGAAACCATGAAATGATTGTAAGGCACCAATTATGGAGGGCTCCGGAAGTGTTCACCACGTGAAGGTTCTTTAACGTGCACCAAGATCTAAGCGAACGGACCTCTAGCATTTTCGCCTTCGTCGAAAATACGACCGCCGAGGCCGGGAATGAACCCGCGACCTTCGGGTCAGCCATTTATAACGTTGGCTTTCGAAGTCACACGTGAGGGTGTTCAGTTTACTGGTTCTTAGTGTATGTACCCACAGGCAAGAACAAGAGCGGCTAGTTTCGGGGCGGCATCTGCTAGTGCAGAAATCAAAATAAAAAATTGGGCAAGGGTGACGCATGCAAGGGAGAGTGTTTCAGCTCCACTGACATGAAACCTACGGAGGGGCGAAACATGCAGTGTGCGCCGGTGCTTCCCACAGCCAAATCACTGCTAATAGGCAATGAGAGACAGAAGAAGGGCCTGACCGAAATAATTCACCACATTTTTTTAAAGAGATTTCTCTGATGAGGCACTAGTAGCGCCAAACCTGAAACGGGGCATAAAGGGAAGGGTGTTTAAGCTCCCCTAACGTCGTCGGAATGCAGCTTACTTGCTTGCTTGCTTGCTCCCTTTTGTTGGCTCGTACCCACTACGGGGAATTGGCCACGAAACCGGCGCTTAATTTTTTTTTGTTTTAAATAATGAATGAGGAATAAATCAATTGGCGAAAG
The DNA here is from genome assembly GCF_013339695.2 of Rhipicephalus sanguineus. Lineage (NCBI taxonomy): Eukaryota > Metazoa > Arthropoda > Arachnida > Ixodida > Ixodidae > Rhipicephalus > Rhipicephalus sanguineus. The sequence continues at coordinate 144,021,173 of NC_051183.1, forward strand.
AATAAACTAAAATTTAAGAATAACTTGTCGATATGGAATAAGGAGAAGAATAATACAATATGAGAAACAATGAACGAATGAAAGGAATTCTGGTATAGGTAAATTTTGTTCAGGAGTGAGTTAACAAGCAATTATTGGTGTCTCACCGAGAAATTCGCATAGGGCTGAGCAGATGTTCCTGTTGCTGAAGCCAAGATAGGCCGCCCCAAGGGAAAGAATATTTTGAGAATTCAGATTAATTCTTAAGTTTCTGAATAGCATTTCGAAATGATTTTTTCTATGCCTAATGAATCGACGGCAGGTAAGCAAGAAATGATCAATATTTTCAGATTCCTGACAAAAATAACACAGGAGATGACACCAGACCACACCTGTATAAATAAAAATTAAGTGGGGGGTATCCGGCATCGCAACTTCGTAATAGCCACTTCCAGTCTTCGAGTGCGACACCATTTATTATTCCAGCCGAATGAAAGATGACCATATTCGGGAACTGGTAATTTCATACTCTTGGCGTCTAGAATTAATAATTACTTCAGAAATCTCGAATCAGTAATAAAGCTGTGTCATGTACAATGGACATAAAAGGACCACCCAGAGACCACTGCGCGAGAGTATCTGCCATCTCGTTTATTAGTATGCCTTACCTTAAGGTGCTTCTTCTTCTTCTACTAATTCGTCTTCCGTCTCTCATTGCCCATTAGCAGCGACTTTGCCATAACATTGCCAGGATTTGGGGTCATCTGTACGTGGCGCCATCTCTCAGCGGCATTAACGGTGTCCTGCCATAAGTCAGTAGGAAATAGGTGAAAAAAAATAGTATTTCTTGAAAAAAGGTAGTTACCGAAAACGAACCCCGGATATATGCAGCAGACACCCACTGCTACATTATGGTAAAGTTGCAATAACGCATTACAAAGCATGTGACTTCCCAAGATAACTGAACACCGCCCATTAACTGAACATAACTTAACACCGCCCATTAGAAACACCTGAAGCCCCATTGTAAAATATCAAACACTCTGGGAAGCCACACGGTTTGCTGTGCGACACTGTAATTTTACCAGAATGTTCCAGCTGGTCTATGCTGCATATAACCTGGAGCCGCTTTTTGTAACTAGCTTTTTTCGCCAGATATGATTTTTCCGCTATTTGCCAATTAGTTACGCCAGGCCACGGCTGTCGCCGACGAGAGGTGGCACTACGTGCATATATCCCGAAATCCTGGTCATGGTTCTCTTCGTGTCACACCGCTTATAATACCCGTTTATATTGGACCGTCACGACGACATGACACGCCGACAAGACGAGACCCTTAGGTGCTTCGCCCCTGAAATATGAAACGTCTCCTCCATGATCTTCAGCTTGCATGCGGTCGATCGCGGCAGGGCAAGCTTAACCCTGATCACTCGGCGTACAAGCTCAAGATAAAGAAAATCACAGCATATCCACGGGGTGAATGATGATGAGTCGGGCGAAGCTCCGGAGGGAATCATCGGTAAACCGTGAAACTCTTCCGCGACATTCGCCCAGTACATCATATAAAGAGAGTGAAACACCGCGGTGAGGTTATTATCAAACCAAAGTCGATCACACACGTCGCAACTGTGGCCAAACGAATGAACGAGAAATTCCCGCTCGAACCGCGCGTCAGCTCCTTGAATTTGAGACCGCTGGCGCCGCTTGGTAGCCGCTTCCCGCGCACGAGCGCCATCAAGGTCTGCCAGGCGCTGCGCTCGCTTTGCCGCCGCTTCTCGGGCTCGCCTTTCGGTGTCTGCTGCTCGGAGTGCACATTGCGCCGCGGCGTCAATGGCGCGCACCGTCGCGGGATCCGATAGGCGCCGCGCTCGCTTCGCCGCCGCTTTTCGGGCTCGCCTTTCGGGGTCCGCTGCTCGGAGTGCACGTTGCGCCGCGGCGTCATTGGCGCGCACCGTCGCGGGATCCGATAGGCGCCGCGCTCGCTTCGCCGCCGCTAGAGTCACTGTATATGCTACCTTTAGGTAGCAGAGTTGCGCATAGGTCTGGCTAGCAACCACAGCTATGCGGTGAAGTCGCACTTCGTTTTTGCAGGCGACATGCCTACCATGTCGCCGATTAACATGTCTGGCGTGTCGAAGACCGGCGATAAACATCGGCTCTCGATGGCTAGTGGTTATTCAGTTCGCTGCAGCGGCGGCGGCGAGAAATAAAAAAAAATGGCCCAAGCGGCAGCTTCTCCGCAATGCATGGTTGCTAGCGGCGTTGGAAGACAGATGCGCAACTCTGCTACCTAAAGGTAGCATATACAGTAACTCTAGCCGCCGCTTTTCGGGCTCGCCTTTCGGGGTCCGCTGCTCGGAGTGCACGTTGCGCCGCGGCGTCATTGGCGCGCACCGACGCGGGATCCGATAGGCGCCGCGCTCGCTTCGCCGCCGCTTTTCGGGCTCGCCTTTCGGGGTCCGCTGCTCGGAGTGCACGTTGCGCCGCGGCGTCAATGGCGCGCACCGTCGCGGGATCCGATAGGCGCCGCGCTCGCTTCGCCGCCGCTTTTCGGGCTCGCCTTTCGGGGTCCGCTGCTCGGAGTGCACGTTGCGCCGCGGCGTCATTGGCGCGCACCGACGCGGGATCAGCCAGGCGCCGCGCTCGCTTCGCTACCGCCACTCGTGCTCGCACCGCTGGATCCTGGCGACGAGCACGAGCCGCCGCGGCCCTCCGCGCCCGCCGCTCCGCTTCGTCCATGCCTCACCAACGATCCGACACGTACGGCGACGACCCAGGAGTCTGAGAGAGGCACTCAGTTCCCCGCGCACCCAGGCACAGCCCGCGCAGCAGCCAATCGGAGAAGATGGATGGATGCTGTGAGCGTCCCCTTTATAACGGTGTGGTGATATGTCTGCCACCAGGCTCGAAGAAAAAAAAAGAAAACAAAAGACTTGCATGTTTCATGTTGGCCTAATACCTTACCTACATTGATTAAATCTGTGCTTTTATACCAAAAAAAATATAAATTCACGGTCCATCTCTCTGCCTCGTCAGGAAGAATGACCTTATTTTTTCCCATTATTTATTTTTGTACATTATATCTACCTTTTCTGCCACCAATACTCTAACCGTCTCTTATTTCTATCGCGGACGTGTTCAGCTTTCCATTGTTGTCCCCAAAAACCCAAGGCTTCATGCAGACTCGTGCCCACACGTATACCTGGGTGAATATCGCAACATTCAATCAGTACATGTTCCATCGTTTCCTTAGTTCCCCCGCAGCATGTACATTGTTCTTCTTCGTTACTAAATCTCGCTTTATAAATACGCTAAGGCAGCCCGACCTTGCTTCAAACAGTAAAGCGCTTCCCTTTGAATTATCATAAAACATTTCCCTCCTTATTTCGTTTTTTTCCTTTCGGTAGTTACTCAGAGCCGGCTTCTTTTCCATCGCTGCCATCCAATAAGTCCTCTCCGCCTCTCTGACCTTCCGCTTAATGCTCCTTGTTGCCATATCACCCGCACTGCTAGCCGTATATTTACTGGTGAGCCTCCTAGTTCTTTTTCTCCACTGCGTGTCAACACTTTTTCTATACAAATACCTGAAAACCTTCTCTACCCATCTACTCTTCTTCATTTTCCTCAGCCTCTCTTCGAATCTCATTTTGCTCTGAGCTTCCCTCACTTCAAAGCCTGTCCATCCCATATCACCCTCTACAGCCTCATTTGTCGTCTTCCCGTGAGCGCCCAACGCGAGGCGGCCCACCGTCCTTTGATTTACATCCATTCCTGATTGTACCTCTGACTTCATGCACACCACTGAGTTCCCAAATGTAAGCCCCGGGACCATCACACCCTTCCACAGATCTCGAAGCACCTCGTACCTATTGTATCCCCATAAAGCTCTGTGCTTCATAATTGCAGCATTCCTCTTTCCCTTTGCTACCGATGCTTTCTCTTGTACCTCCATATATCTATCCCCCTTATTTACCCATACTCCGAGGTACTTGTACTCGCTTACCCTCGGTATTTTTTGGCCCTGTATAAAGACCACATGGTCTTCGTGATCATTGAATACCATCAATCCACATTTTGTTGCACTAAATCCTAGTCCTGGAGCCTCACATTCCCTTCCGCATATATCTGCCACTCGCTGTATATCATCTTGACTGTCCGCAAATAAGACAATATCATCAGCATAAAATAGACCTGGAAGCTTCTGCTCAACCATCGTGCCGACCTGCTTGTGTGACAAATTAAATCCAATGTTGCTACATTCTAGCGCTTTTTCCATCGTCACCATGAAAAGCATGAATAACAGCGGGGACAAAGGACATCCCCGTCTCAGCCCCTTGCTAATTTCAATGCTGTCCTTGCTACTTATTCTTTCCCATTCTATACAAACTGTACTTTCTCGGTATATTTCCCTCAAAAGCTGTATACAGTCGTACACTATGCCCACGTCTTTCAATATATCCCACAAAATTTCCTGATTAACGTTGTCATACGCCCCGGTGATATCCAGATAAGCTAGGTATAAGGGCCTGTTTTCTATTTTCTATATTTCTATACACTGGGTAAGAACAAACAGATTATCGTCTAACCACCTGTCGATTCGAAATCCATTCTGAAGTTCTCCCAAAATATCATTTTGTTCTATCCACGCTTCTATTTTTAATTTTACTGCCTGCATCGCCAACCTGTATAGCACCGATGTAATGGTTAGCGGTCTATACGAATGTTATCCTTTTCTCCCCTGCCTTTATATATTAGGTGCATTCTACTTTTTCGGCAGCTGTCTGGTATTTCCCTCTCCTGTAAGCACTTTTCTACGGCTTTCAGCAGTGCTTCTTTAGTGTTATGTCCGAATTCGTTAATGAGGCTTACGGGAACGGCCATCTAAGCCTGGAGTAGTGCACTTGGGAATTTTTCCTTCGGCCTTCCAATTGAAATTCTCTAGTACTACATCTTCGTCGGTTGCACTCCTTTGCGTACTTTTACTCACCGGGGGAATCCCCTGTGCGATCTTTTTAAACGAATCGGCTGTTATCTTTTGGATGTAACCTAGCGCTTCATACCCTTCCAATTGATTTCCTCCTTCATCTACCAAACGTTGTTGCATTGGGACAGACTTCCTACCCAGCGCTTTTAGGTGGCTCCAAAATATCCTAGGCGCGGCCTTCTTCTTTTCGCGAATCTCTGTCATCCAGCGTTCACTTTCACCTTTAACTTTTGCCTCGACTAATTTCTGCGCAATAAATTTTTGCTCTAAATATACTTGCCATATTTGGTTGCCTTCATCCTGTGGCCGATTCTCCTTTTTTGCCTGTCTGTGCTCCCGTGATGCCTCACGTCGCTTCTCGATCGCCTCCCGGATTTCTTTGTTCCACCAGATTTTTGCTTTCTCTTTCCTTTCCAACAAATAGCTTTCTTCTCGTTTTCCATTTCTTTCGTGATTGCATGTAGCAGCTCACTATACTTCCAGTTTTTGCCTGGTAGTTCGCCTACTTTTTCCTCGACTCTTGCGGCTATATTTGTTATTTGTTTGTCATTTAGATACAAGCTGCCAAACTTTGATTCTATGTTGTTATTTTCAGTTTTATATCCCATTTGTAATATTATGCGTTTACGATCATTACCCAAGATGTTAATGCCTTCCTCGTCTATTCTCATCTCTCTAAGTTTGTCATATATTCCTTCTGTCATGAGACAATAATCAATGCTCGATTACCTGTTTCCGACTTCCCACGTGATCTGCCCCTCACACTTGGGCCCCACGTTAACTATCTCAAGACTATGTTGCTCGCAGAGATCTAGCAATAACTTGCCATTGATATCTGAATATCCGTCAAGGTGATGAATGTGAGCGTTCATGTCCCCTAGAAGGATTATTTCGGCATCATGACCAAATTCTTTAATATCGGTGCTTGTGCATTTCAATATCTACAGATTCCTTTCTCTGCAGTTATTTCAAGTCCACAAGTAAGCTACACCTAGCCACGTTTTCTTTCCACCTACTGTGCCCGAAACCCATATGTGCTCTGAACGCGTTTGTTTCACTGTATCCCATTTTGTTTTGCTATGAATTAGCATTCCAACACCCCCCACCTCTCCTTTCTGATGTGATCCTGTTACATCCTTCCAAAATATAATTGCCAATATGTGGTGGCTCTTCCAAGTCTCTATGGTGTGTTTCTCTAACCGCATAAACACCTATCTGTTCTTTGTTAAACTGCTCCTCAATCTCTAACCATTTAGCCTTTTTTCTGCCACCCTGCATGTTAATGTTACTAATTGCAACACGCGCCTTCTCCCTTCTTTTACCTTTTATCTGTTGTTTCGCTATACTGCCTGTCAAAGAGTCCCCCTGGTTGTTTTCCTCATTACAAGCTACCCTGGGCACCGAAGAACCCGCGTGCCCCTCAAAAAAGCTACTGCGCGTCCTGCAAGTCACCAACCCACCTCATCACCAAGCCTCCTATCGAAGTGTATTCCGTCTATACAAAAACCACCCCACCTGTGCACCTCTCTGTTTATTTATTCATCATTGATGCATACATCTTTTTCCAGTGGTTTAATGGGAAGGGGTGGCGAAAAGGCAACTAAATGCCTGACAATGCGCCAATCCCCGCCCAGACCAAAACAACACTACACTCAGCATGTCTTTATAGCATGAACACAAATTCAATACAGCAAAAATACAATAGTTACAGATTTGTAAAAAAAAAAGAAGAGATACAGCGAAAATAAAGAGAGTGTAGAGGAAGAAAGGAAAAGAAATTCTGAGACACTTATACATGCACTCTTTACACACAAAAAAACCCTTTAATAATACAGTCGCCACTACCTCGATGCCTTTCTCTCGACTCATCTGCCATATCTCTTTGTTTGCGTCGACAACCGCTCTTTGCAGGTTGCCGTCACGCACCGGTACCTCCAGTATTGTGCATACCACTATCTGCACCTGAGGGGAAATGGCGCGCATGTCATTGACCCCTTGCGCAAATGTGGTCGCTAGTTCGGCTGATTCTTCATTGAAGACGTCGTTTAGACCTCCCGCGATTATCACGAGGTTACGTCCGTTAGCCTTAGTTGCGAGTTTTGCGCTAGCTTGTCTCATCACTGATCCCAGTCCATGTCCCGGGAACTTCCCTATTAAAACTCGTTTGTCGCCTCTCACCCTTTCCTTGACTGCTTCTGCGCATCTAACTAAATTCGAGTCCCCGGCGATTATCATGTGCTCCGACTTTTCTGCTGGAATGTCCCTCACCTGGCCACTGCCTCGGTTACTAGCGCGTGCCACTGCTGCTGTTTTGTCCGCTCCCCTTCCCAAAACTACTTCGCGGAAGCTGGGTCCTGTGACCCTTGCACCTGTCTTTTCCAAACCTGTCTCCCCCTTCGCGTCTACCACTGTGGGGGTCGATGCCCCGCTGTTCCCGCTGTCGCTTGCTTCCTTGTTCACCATGACTACCTTTGCTAACTCCTTTTCGGCTGACTTAAGCCTTTCCCCCATAGCCATCGATTTTTCCCGCTCTGTCGCCAACGCATTCTCCAGCTCGGCGATTCTTACCATGAGCTCATTCTGGGCAGCCGTCATTATTTCCATTTTCGCCTCTAACTCGCATTGCTCACACTTGGCGTCAGCTCCCTCTGTCTTCTTATCCGTAAAAACCTCTATTTTCCATCCCATTCCGCACCCTGAACTCTTTACGGTCTTTTTGACCATGGCTAGATCGTTCACACGGCGGATTAGGTACACTTAAAGCCAAATGGTATCACAAAACTCCGCAAGTATGCTACACTTCAAAGCACATGTGTACCTTTCAGCCACGTGGTGGCCGAACAAACAAATAATAAAAAAACAGGCGACTGTCACACAGGAAACACTACAAAGTTGTAAGCCCTATTAAGCTTCAATCTAGTGGCTTATGTACACATATAACTAAAAAACAAGCTCCAATCATGCAAAAAAACTTATCTGACGCTGTCATTCCGGTGCCCACGAAAAACACGTCCGTGCTCTAGCGGGTACTTTGTGATCACCACCTAGCGGGTGCAGCGCCAGACACGTCAGCACACAGAGTAGCGGCACTTCCACCGCCATCTAGTGACGATTCACACAAGCGCACTATTGCACACACTTCTATTGGACCAACGCCATCTAGGAAATGAAACGACAAATAGTAATGACGAAACAGATTGTGTACAGCGTCATCTAGAATATCATCACTCAACTGCAGTTTGTATATACTTCTATGAGACAGCGCCATCTATTACATTGTTCGGGAGATACTGCCGGTTACGCCTGACGCCGGACAAGGTTAGACTAAGAGGAGCTTCGCCCCTAAAAAGTGACAGTTTCGCCGCAACGGCGAAGCAATGAATGCGATAGCAACAAATTGGAATGTAACGCGAACAACGGAAACCAGCTCGAAACTTCCAGCGCGTCGCTCAAGCGCAAAGGACGCACGAAACGAACACACACAGGACGAGCGCGAACTATCATGCGTCACAGCTCGACGCTTGAAGCCCACTGCTCAAACATAAAGCAGGACGCACGAAACGAACGAACAGATACACACTGGACGAGCGCGAACTAACTGTCACAGGTGTTACTTATTTCCGTTTGAACAGCGCGCTCCTTTCGCAAACGCGGCCGCTGCAGCGAGCGAAGCGTCCTTCGTATGCTCTGTGACTTCAGCGCGGACATCGCGGGGAAAGCACACGACAGACAATCGCCCGCTCCCCCCCCCCTCCCCACCCTCTTCTTTCCTCGGATACGCGCACGAATGCGACCACGCCCTGTAGGGCGAAGAGAAACGGCGCTCGCAGCAGCGGGGCGAGCTGGCCGACGCCTTTAAGTGCGCCCGTTGCGCTCCTAGCGCCATCTCTCCGGTAATGAAGAAACGCTTGTAAGCGCCTGCCGTCTCTGAGTAGTGCGGTAAAGGGTGTGCATATAACGCTCGCCGTTAGCCACCTGGACGATCTGCGCTTTGTGGCACAGTGGTTAGAGCCACGCGCTGCGGATCGAGAAGTCGCTGGTTCGTTTTCGCGCTTCGAAATATTTTTTCGGAATTATTTTTCTTTGGGGCTTATAAATATATATACATACTAATGCATATACGCAGCATGACGGCGGCGATGGCGACGCCGACGGCAAAAACCAGCCGATACTGTCCATATAATTGCTATCGCAATAAAAGGCTCTGCTTGATTGGAGGGTGTCTTGTTATCTAATGTAGCCCTCTTAATATATTGTAAAAGGTGCTTCTCCTCAACTCTGGTGCAAAAAATTCAATCCTTTCACGATGCATGGCTTGATCAGGCATCAAAGGCTGCCGACTTGGTGCAAAAACACATTTGTGTTTTCGAAGAATTCACTTGGATCATTTCGGCAGAAAAACGCCGCTTGGGGAGAGCCATCCATGATATATGCGCCTACTAGGGTCAAAACACGGTACAAGTTTAAGAAAGGTCTGCACAACAACGCGAACTCCTTGTATAAGCTTTGTTCTTGTCGGCGGCAAGTTCTCTTTTCGTCCACTTCACTTTCTTCACATTTATATTCAAATTACTACAAATAATACCCTTTACACTTTCCTTGGCATTATTGCCTGCTAGTTCTCATCATTTGTGTCTAACAAGCAAAAACCCAGCCCTCAAAAGTCACCTTCTTTCCTTGTATCAGCTTTTTATTTTAAAAGTGGTTGAAAAGGTTAAGATTACCGTCTTTACGCACACTTGCGGTCACTCGTGTAAAAGCAGAACGTCGAGATGCCTAAACATTGCGAGCGGGACTGCCGGCTTCCCTATCACCTCTCAGCGTTGCTGGAGGGTGACTACGCATTTCTTCGAGTCTTCTATGATCGTAAGTTTCTTTTCACAAAATGTCGACGTGCTTTCGGAATCAATCACCGCTGGTATGAACACTACATGGTTAGCTTTCAGTTGAGCCGTAAAGAAATGCGTCCATAAAGTTGAGTTGTCGGTCCAATAGTAGTAGTAACGATATAGATGGAATTCAGAAACGATCCGTGAAATTTGTTGCCGATATCATAGCGCATGTTCTTGTTCACATTTACAATCTTTGTATGGCTACTTCCGTGTTTCCAAGTAAAATGCGAACTGCAAAAGTGTTAATGTTGTATAAAAAGGGTGATCATATTGAATTAAGAAATTAACGACCTATTTCTTTTGTGGTAATTTTTTCAAAAGCCTTTGAGAAGTTAATACATAAGAGGATCATAACTTTCATTGTAAAGTACAAACCGCTCACCGAGTGTCAATTCGGCTAAAAACAAGTCCACAGAACCTGCATTACTTCAAGAAAAAGAACACATTTTAATGCAGTTCGAAAAGAAACTTATCACAGTTGGGATGTTTGTTGATTGCACCAAGGCATTCAACTTATTTAATCATGAAATTTTAGTAAACATACTTAGTTTTTATGGTATATGGAGCTCTACATTTCAACTAATCAGATCATACCTTAGCAACCGGCAACAAATAGTCGAAATCGATAAGTCACGATCAAGGGCTATGAAGGTACCCTGCGATTTTATATATCAATGATGTGGTATGTATTAATTATAGTGGAAACTTTATTATATATGCCGATGACACGAGCATTTTCTTTTCTGGCACCAACATAGATGACCTCATAGGCATCTGTAATAACACATTACAAAAATTAGCTACATGGTTATTATCCAATGCTATGAAGATTAATGAAAGCCACACAAAGGCTGTTATTTTCCGAACAAAGAACAAACCTCCGATGCAGATATAGTCTCAGCATTGAAATTGTTAATAACTTGAAGAGCTTAGAAGTGGCATTTTCTGCAAATATAACCTGGGACAGCCATTTGAATGTAGTAATCCAAAAGGTGAGCTCGCATAAGACGAATAGTTGGTCGCCTCAAACTCCTTCGCTCCACACAGGTGAAATTACTTATTTGTAATGCCTTATTTTGCTCTTATTTAAATTGCCCAAGGACAAAGGCGTAACTGGGACAGTTGTTAGATCACGCTTATCCTGTGTATGCCTGTGCGTTTTTTTCGGGCGTGCTTCTTTGTGCTTCAGCGGCGCGCTGCAACTATCGAGCTGCTTCTCGTTCTTCGTGTGACGTTCCAATATCTCGCTATCGCATTCATTGCTTCGCCCTTGCGGCGAAACTGCGACTTCCTTTATAACAGAACACTCATTATAAACTCCATCCGCTTTGCCCTTGTGTGTATACTGCGTTCTGCTGCTTAGTACAATGCTGTGGCTTCGATTTCAAGCATCGGCACCTCGAAGATCCACGTGAGTTTCCCGTAGGGTCGGGGTAGATTCCCCGTCAACTTCAAGTTGTACGTCAGGTTGTCTTAGTGACGAGGTAGAGTCATGCTGACAAGCCACAGATTGTAATTGTCAACGCAAGTTATTGCTGCAATCAAGTCACCCGCTGTGATTGCTTAGCGGCTGTAGGGACGGGCTGCTATGTGTGAGGGTGTGGGTTCCATTCGCTGTTAAGACGGCCGTATTTCAATGGGGTGTAATGCATTAACACCTGCCAAGTACTAACAGTAATAATAATTTGAGGCATATTACGTCCGCAAACCATAGTATGATTATGAGAGACGCCGTAGTGGAAGGCTCCGGAAATTTCGACCACCTGGTGTTCTTTAACGTGCACCTAAATGTATAAGCACACGAGCCTACAGCATGTTGCGTGCATGAAAGAGCTGCCGCCGCAGCCGGTATTCTGTCCGGCGATTTTTGGGTCAGCGAACACTCAAATTTGCAGGCACACGCTAAGGAATTCTATTTGGCGAAAATCCGCCGTCTTGAGCTGTACGGCGTGCCTCGTAGTCTGATCATCACACCTTGGTATTAAAACATGAAACGCTGTTATTCAATCGCAACACATTGCACAGTGTTCATCAAGTGCCATCTTGACGACGCAGTTAAGCCAGCTGCGCAATCCCTGCGTGAAGATTTTCGAGCGGAACCTGAAACCGGAGACCTGCATAGGGAGTTATCGCCTGGCCTCCAGCCGTGGGTACGACCACCTCGCCAGAGAAGCCCTTCGCTACCTGGTTTGGCACTTCGATCAGGTACGCGTACAGTGATTTGAGGAACTTTCAACCATTTCAAGTTTCATCAATGCAAGAATTTATGAAGTACACAAGTTTCATCTTTTCGGCATTATTACTAAAATTGCGGCAGACTTTCTAAAGATGTAGTAATTCAAACTACACAATATTTCAGGGATAGACGGAGGCTTAAAGTGACGAGTAATAATTGAACAGGGGATGTCGCTGGAGCCATAAGGCTTCTTATAAAAATGGTGGTTTTGACGGCATTCCTTGTTTGTTGATTTCTAATCGATTCGTAGAGGTAGAGTGCATAATATTTTATGGGTCGAGACAGAGGCATGGTAGTACATGGTCCTAATAGCCGATAGCCCAAAATATCTACTGTAGCCAGCATTATCTCGTGCTTATTTTATATCAGTTAATATACCCTAAGCCAAAAATGAAAAAAAATGAGAGCAACTGCGGGTTTTAGTGCTAAAGACCCTGTGCTACTCCCCAAAAAGACAAACTGGAACAAGATGGCTGACATGTCTGAAGTTGGAGGAGTAACCATTTAGTGTCCAGTTTGAAAGGGAGCAACAGAAGGACGAACGGCGGCAGCAGTTGCTTTCAGACGCGATGTATCGTTGCTCTCCTGTAGGATGTGCACACACCTTGTATAGGTCGATGCGTGGGCCACATTTTCTTGCGGGCTGGCTTAAGGACACTACTTTTTGGAAACTGAACAGAGACATACGCACGCTAATAAAAGGCATGGTTGCACTAGAACGCCAGCACCTGAAGCTGCTGCCATCGCAAGTCAAATGTGTTTGCGTATAACATTTGGCATAAAGCCTGAGAATGTGGCAATAAAATGCGAAGTTTCGCGAGACTCCGTGTATACTTGACGACAAAGAAGCGCTTGAGAGAAGTACACAATTGAGAGACCTTACATTCGCGGTTTTATGCTGAGCAGCAAACGCCACGAGTGCAGGTTTGCAGCGGGGATCACGCAATGCGCATTTATATCGCGACGCGCAGAGACTTGACAGCGAGGTAACGCCGCTGCCTCCCCCCCCCCTCTCTACCTTGTGACTGGCTGATTTTGGCGGGAGGGCAGCTATCGCAATCGTGTCCAGGAGTTTGACTGCGTTTAATCTCAGAGCGAATCGACTTTATCAGCTCGGGCGGTGTTGTCTTTTCAAAGTGGAGGAGAGGCTTCCGCAAAAAATAAGTGATAGTAGTTGTAGTAGTAGTAGTAGTAGTAGTAGTAGTAGTAGTAGTAATAATAATATTAATAATAATAATAATAATAATAAATAATAATAATCAATCAATCATATATTTAACGTGCCCAGGAACAACCGTAGGGTATTTGTGCAGGCGCACGCAAAAAAAAACCATAAAAATAAGTAATACAATACAGACAGTCTTCAGAAACAAAAAGAGCAAAAACACGTAGACAAAGAGAAATTAACACAAAAGGGGAGGAGTAATATAAGACAACACGAGAAGTATTGAAGGGGAATAAAAATTATATTGCATATATACAACCATGCGGAAAGACGGAGAAGGGAAGACATTGTACATTGTGCCATACTATGGCAAAACAGTGCAAAGCTCGGATCGAAAACAATGATTGTGGAATATGAAAAAGCGTCAAGATCAAGAAAATTAACTATATAGAGGCTTTGTATTCTGTGAGCGGTAGAGTGTTGGAAGGAGCAGGCGAGTACGTGAAACGGTCTGTTCTCTCTGGTTAACTTACGCGGAATTCGAAAATTAACACAATTGAGAAGTACAAAGCAGGATATGATACCGTGGGCTAGCTTGTAAAGAAAAAAATTACACCATTTCCCGCTAAAGGGGACCATGAGGCGATGCGAAGCCGGAGCACTTGCACGATCGCGTTCTGTTGGCGTTCGTTGGGCATGCTACCGACCTCGCGTCGTGGAACGCGAAGAGGTACGCTACGCGCGTCTTGTGTTCCCTCTAGCCTGGCCGTTAATTCTCACAGGGCGAGGAGGGAACCCGGTCGACAGGCGTGCGAGAGGGGGGCTGCGTAGGGGAGGAGAGAGAGGGGGAGGGGACGCGCATGCGCGGCGTTGCGCAGGAGAGAATTTCGGCATGTCTAGCCCGCGTTTCAGAGGAAGAGTGGAAAGGGGAGGGGAGAGGGGAAGCGGAGAGGGGGAGGGGAGAGGGAGTTGGTAGAGGGTAAGTGGAGAGAGGCAACGATGAGAGGGGGAGAGGGAAAGTGTAGAGGGGAGACTGGAAGTGGAGAGGGGGGGGAGGTGATTCTTAAAAGGAAGAAGGAAATGAAAATGGAAATTGGGTGTGGAGTGCACGAAAACTGTCTCTCAAGTGAGGACACCTCAACCGATACACTCACGGGGGATTAGGGATTAAAGGGACAGTGAGAGTGAAAAGAGTATGGTAAAAGAAGAAAAAGAAAGGTATGAGTGGGAAAAAAAAACAGTGAGGGGGTGGGGGGGGCAGGAGAACGGGCGTCCGAGTCACCGTGGTGAGCGGCTAGAAAATTCGTTCGACTAGGCCGGCATCCTCGAGAAAAGCGAGTAGGGCCGCAAGGGCTGATCGGCGACGGTGCACGTGGCCGGTGGGATGGAGCAAGTCCTGTAGGGTCGCACACGGCAGTCCGACGAGGCGGTACTTCATGGCGAGCCGCTTCCGCGCAGTGATGAGAGAAGGACAGCCAAACAATAGGTGGCACAGGGTTTCGATCGCGCCGCAATCGGTGCACTTCGGTGCAGCGGCGCCGCGAAGACGATGCCTGCGTTCCGCGGGCCACACAGAACCGGTCCTCAAGGCAAGAAGAAGCGCGCGCTCGCGGCGAGTGAAACCAGTGGCTGGGATGGGAGGAGGGGGGTGTCCGGAGGCGACCCGTGCGTCAGGATGCTCGCGCACCAGCTCCCGGCGAAGGTTGTTGCGTGCCGAGTCGAACGAGCTGGCGTAATCCGTCAGCGAAGTCTCGGCGGAGTGTGCTCGTTTTGCGAGTTCGTCTGCAGCCTCGTTGCCCGCGATGCCGACGTGTGAAGGGAGCCACTGAAGGACCACATCACAGCCTCGTTCCTGGAGGGCCAGCAGGCTGAGAGCGGCACGCTGAGCAAGAAGGGGGCCTCGTTCCTCCCTCGCGAGCTGGCGGAGGGCAGGTTTCGAGTCGCAGAAGATTGCTGCGCTCGTGACGGCCGGCGAATTGCGCAGGAGGTCTGCAGCCAGCTGGAGCCCGACTAGCTCAGCTGTTGTTGAGGATGCACAGTATCGCAAGCGGCACTGTCGTTCCGAGCTGAGCTGAGGGAGCTATGCAGGCGGCCGCGGCTGAGCGATCCTGCAGGACGGACCCATCGGTGAACACCTGCGTCCTCCCGGCCAGGTCCTCATACATCCGCGCCGCGGCCTCCTGAGCAATGGCACTGATGGGGGTGTGGCGTTTGGATCGAATGCCCGGCAGGTGCAAGTTCACTCGAAGGGGCACTCGACGGTGAGGGGGTGGCCAGCGCGAAAGGCGTGCGGGGTCGTCAGCCACAACACCGTCGTACACGTCGATAAGTTGGCCGACACGTGAGTTTGGCACAGCACGTAACCGCGAGAGGAGGGGACCTGCATCAGGCGCTCGGTGGAGACGCTGCAAGTGGCACAATGCGCGCAGGTCCAGCCGTGAGCGACGCAGGCCACGCACGAGCCTCCGCGAGGGTCTCGGCCACACGAGAGCCACGAGGCATTCCGTGACACATGCGGATGACTCGGCGGTGGTCCTGGTCGATCAGTCGCCACTGTGGCGCCTGGAGTTTGCAGATCGGTAGTGCGTAGTGGATGGCAGACAGAGCCATCGCCTCGTAGATGGTGCAGGCGAAGGCAGCGGGGCAGCCGTTGCCGCCTGCGAGTAGTTGGCGCACAGCCGATTCCACGCGACGCGTCGTCTGTCGTACACGTCGCACCGCCGGGAACCATCGGAGGCGATTGTCTATCGTCAGGCCGAGGTAGCGGACGTTGCTACTCCAAACTATTGGTGCACCATCCAGCTGAAGGCACGGAAGGCGTCGTCGGGCTTCAGCACGAGGGTGGACGACGAGGGCCTCGGTTTTCGGCGCCGAGATCGTGAGGCCGATGTTTCTCACGAAGGCGGCCACACATTGGAGGGCCTCTTGCATGCAAGCGCGCACCACCGAGCACTTTCGGGTCGGACCACGCACATACAATGCGACGTCATCAGCGTACACCACTGCGCGAACAGGGAACACAGCCGTTTCTGGTAGGCACTTGACGAGCGGCGCGAGTACCAGATTAAACAAGAACGGGCTGAGGACGCTGCCCTGTGGGACGCCACAGCTGACAGATCGCGGCGCACTTGTCGCCCCGCCCACGCGCACAGTAAACGTTCGGTCAGTGAGGAAGGCCTGAACGTAGTTCAAGAGTTTGCCCTCAACACCTAGCGCGCGCACAGCACTGAGGATAGACGAGTGGGGGAGCGAGTCGAACGCCGACTTTATGTCAAGGAGGAGTAGGATGGCCATTTCTCCATCGTGAAGGGCCTGCTCGAGGGTGCTCACGACTGCAGCAATGCAGTCGATGGTCGCGCGATGTGGCCGGAATCCACACTGCTCTGGTGGGAAAGCGTTGCGCACCTCCGCGATCCACTGTAGCCGGTAAAGAGCCATCTCCTCCATAGTCTTGCCCGCCACAGAAGTGAGAGAGATGGGCCTGTATGACGTCACCGATCGCGGCGGTTTGCCTTGTTTGAGGACAGGGATCACAGTCGCGGAACGCCATTCTTCCGGGAGGACAGCACTGGAGAAAACTCTGTTGAATGCATCCAACAAGAGTGGGCGCTGGGAGGCATCCAGGTTTCTCAACAGCTGATGAGTGATTTTGTCCGCTCCAGGGGCGCTGCGCTTGCGCTTTCTGAGGAGAACCCGTTCCAGTTCGTAGAGGGAGAAGTCCTCCTTGCAGAGAGAGCGAATGTCAGCTGAGGTGATGGGATCCACCGGAGGGAGCGGGGGTGCGGCGTTTGTCGTGACACCGCCAGCGCTCCCCGCTCTAGGAGGGGAAGGAGGCGCGAAAGAGGCGGCAAGCAGTTCAGCAAGCTCCCTTTCAGTGATGCCCTGCGCAACGGCTATGGCGAGCACTGGGTAGCGCGACACTTTCGGGTTTATCAGGACGCGCATGATGTGCCAGCCGCGGCGACGTCCTCGTGGATCACTCAGAGAGGAACAGACGCCCGTCCAGCTGCGGTCGCGTAGCCGCTGGGCGTGCCGCCGGCACACAGCGTCGAGTCGGTTGTACTCTGTCCATGCGCCGGGGACCGAGGAGCGCAGCGCCCGCCGCTGTGCTCGTTGGCGCACTGCGCGGAGGTTGAGCAGCTTGATGTCAGGGCAGGCGTGCCGGCGGGAACAACACAGCGTGTTGTGGCACGCTCAGCACAGTCCGCGATGCGCGAAAAGAAATCATCACTGCTCTGCACGCTCGCGCACAGGTCACGGAAAAGTGGCCACCGTACAACACTGTATTCACGAACAGCACCACGGCTGGGGTGGCACGGGAGGAGTGTGATCGGGTAGTGATCAGAACCAGCAGTGTCAGCGTGGCGTTTCCACTCGTAGGAGCAGCGTTCTGACACCAGCGCCAGGTCAATCACTGTCGAGGCCGCACTGCGACGGATGAAGGTGGGTTCCCCGGAGTTTAGTACGAGGAGTCCCACCGAACTGATCGCGTCGCATAGGTCCCTACCGCGCGCATCCGTGGTACGGCAACCCCAGCTGACGTGGTGCGCGTTGAAGTCTCCACACAGTACGTGGTCACGCGCGAGCACGGCGACAAGGCGTGGCACAAACGCGCAGCTGGCCGCGACGACTGGGCGCACATAAACACTCGCGACAGAAGTGTCCACGCCGTCCACACGGACCGTGGCAGCAACGCACTCACTCGTCGCACAGCATAAATGTTCTGTGGGGACAAGCGCATGAGCGAGTGTGTCACGAATGTACAAACCGGCGCGTGGCTTCCCGGGCGGGTGGGCGGTGTCACAGCACGGCGCACTATTGCACTCAGCCAGCGCACACTGCGTGGAACTGCTGTAGCCGATGTAGCCGGGCAGCGAAACATCCTCCACGCGAACATACGTCTCCTGCAAAGCAAGGACGTCATAGTCGCGCAGGGGAAGGATCGCTGCGAGCTCTGCTTGTCGGCGACGCAGTGAACGGCAGTTCCACTGCAGTATGCGTGGCCTAGACTTGTGTCGATCACTCGCCATCATTTGTTAACGCAAGGTGGGTGGCCAGCGCTGCAGCACAGAGCGGGCGAACGGGGCAGCCGGGAGGGAGAAAATCCATAGCGGCTGTCAGCGCTGCCGAGAGCACAGCGATCACAGAGTTTCTCTTGTCTGTGGCGGTTTGTGAGTTCTTTGCAGACGGAAGACCAGCGGCCGCCGCGTACGAAAAGTTCTCGCGAACCAGGGGGTGGGCACGGGACATGGTGGTAGAGCCGGGTGTTACTGGGTCTCCTGTATTCTGTCCACGCGCGATAGCGAGCGCCTCACGGCGCGAGATTGGGAGCGACGATTCGGCGCGCACTTCCAACAAGCGCCGCTCTTCCTGCCAACGAGGGCAGCGGGGCTCGGTAGCGGGGTGAGCTGCGCCACAATAGAAGCACCTCGCCTTCTTCGCGGTGCACTCACCGAGGGAGTGCGGTCCGCCACAACGCACACATCGCCGCTCAGACGTGCACGTTACGTCCGTGTGCCCATAGCGTCCGCAGAGCTCACACTGGGTTGGTCGTGGACGGCGAGCACGCACGGGCCGGCGCTGTTTGAAAAGTTCCACATCAGGGGGAGCCTTGTTGCCGGCGAAGCGCACAATAACGTGGCGACCAGAGCGAGAGCACTGAAGGACAGGTAACCGTGACGCGATGTTGGCACGGATCGAATCCTCGTCTAGCGCGGGGTCGACGTTATAGATGACGCCGCTGCAGGTGTTCGTCGACGCCTGCTTCGCGCGCACAGCAATGCCGCAGATGTCAGCCACAGCGAGCAGGGGGTCGAGTGGAGTTCCGGCGGTGACGTCGACCGCGACGACGTTGCGACTGAAATTTACGCGGACGCGACTGACGCCCTCCAGAGGAGCCAAACAGGAGGAGATGGCTTCCTGTGTGAGCTGTTCGGAAAGTTTCTCTCCTCACAGCCGGTCTGTAAAGTACCGTCTCCAGCTGGGTGCCGGGGCTTGTGTGCCGTGGGGGCCGGGGGCGTGGGTCGCTGGCAGCGGGCTTCTCAGCACGCTGAGACCGACGCCCGGTGTTGATGGGAACACTTGGTGCGCAAAGCTCTGTAGCGCTCGGGGCCCCAGTGGGGGAGAGGGCGGGGAACTCTTCAGCCGTCGGCTGTCCCAGCACGCGGCTGGCGCGAGGGAGTGGGGAGGAGGGCACGCCATTCAGGGGCTCCTTTCCCTCAAGAATGGGCAATGGCTCGCCTGACCTTGCTGTGCACGTGTGAGCGGGAGCTGGGTTCCCTGGAGTCAGCTGTGCTCCCTCCGTGACGTCAGCAAAGGGGGAAAGGGGCCTGGTGGGCGCTCGTGTGGTTTCATTCAGCGAAGCTGATGAGGCAGTGATTTCTTCGCTCCCCCCTGCGATGGGAGGGGAAGGGTTCTTGTTTGACAAGGGGCATTGTCCCTCCTGGTTCCCCTCTGGAATGCCAATGCGGTCGTTGCCCTCCTGATCCACCGTGACTTGCTCGCTGGAAACTGCCTCGGCGTTAAAATGGCCGACTTGGGAGGGAGGACGAGCCAAGATGGCAGCAGCGTCTTTCTCGACTGTGGAGGGAACGGCGCCCGTGGAGTTGAAGGGGCCGGGGCTGGATGGCGGTTCGGGCGCCTGGTTCGTGGAGCCTGGCACAACAGTGGCGGGTCGTTTGTACCTGCGTGGCTGAGCAAGACTCTTGCGAACCTTGCGAGGACGGCGGCGAGGTGACAGCGATTTTTTGGCCTCATCTTGCCGGAGGAGGTTGTTTGCCTCCCGAAGAAGTTCAAACGCTCGAGAGCGCCTAGAGCTACAGCTCATGGTGATTTCCGACAGGGAGCTTGGCGGAAAGTTGTCGTCCATCACAAGGAGTGTCGAGGGACAGGGAGGGAATCGGCTGGTGGGGCGTAATAAAAAAAACATGATATAAAAGAAAAGGCCGATCAAAAAAAAAAAATTTAGGCGGACCTACATCGCCCTACTTAATCCCCAATGAGGGCTGGACCCGGGAGAGTAGAATAGATAAGTAAATGATAGAGGAGGGGGTAAGGAGATCATAACTGTGGATGAAAAATTAAACAAAAAATAAAAGGAGAAAATGAAAAACTGAGGAGCTAGAAAAACGCGTGCGACCGCGACCGCGACAGGAGAGTGGAGAGGGGAGTGGAGAGGGTATGCGCATGCGCAATAAGGGTGTCACGCCGCACACCACCACCACCACCACAACCGGATTGAACTCCGCCATAAGATACTTCGCATCTAATGAGAGCTCACAACGATTTCGTCGGCAGTGAAGTGATGGCAGTGATAATAATTCAGCAGTATTTGAACCAGACCCAGAGTCATTTTTAGCAAAGCGATGGTTATATATATTGAGGAATTTTTTCTGGACCCGTTCAATGGTGTTACCGCTGGACTGAGCAATGCCATTCCATATCACAGACGCATACTCAAGTTGTGGAAGACATATTGCCGTGTACAATTTGTGGAGGGCCATGGGAGACCTGAATTCTTGAGATATTCTACAAACGAAGGCCCCGCATAGCAGCACGCTTAACGCGAGCAGAAAAGTTTAACGCGCTGTCAACAACAACACTAAGGTCACTGATCTCATAAACCTTGCATAAGAACACAGAATTGACAGAGTATTGAAATGACACGCTAGATGTTTTGCGACTGATAAACTTGAATTTTGTCTTCGAGGTATTCAGAGCAAGGTTAATACCGTTGCACCATTCGGAAAAAGAGCGCAAGTCTGACTGCAGCAAGCGACAGTCGTTAACTGAATGAATTTCCTTTAAAATCTTGATGTCATCGGCATACAAGAGGAAAGAAGAATTACAAGTGGCAAAAGAAACACCATTAACGTAAATTAAAAATAGGAGGGGGCCTAATACCGACCCTTGATGGACCCCACTAGTCACTTTATACAAAGAAGAGGTTTGGCCGTTTACTCAACGTAACAAGATCTATTGAGCAGATAGCTGTGCAAGAGATTTACAATCGACAAGTCAACGCCAAAGTGTGCAAGTTTAACCGTAATCAGTGTGTGGCTGACTACGTCAAAAGCCTTGCTCAGGTCACAGTAGATTACGTCAACCTGTCCTCTCTGAGAAATATTTGTGGAGATGTGCGTCATGAAACTAGGAAGATTTGTGGTAGTTGAGCGGCTAGCGAGAAAACCATGTTGATTAGGAATCAATTAGGAATCAATCATACTAAAAGACAATATGTTGTGAAGAGCCAGCTCGAAGATGTGGCACATAGTAGAGAAATCGGGCGATAATTAGAAGCATCTGTTTTAGAGCCCGACTTAAATATTGCAAAAAGACGAGCAGTTTTCCACATGCTAGGAAATGTGGAAGTGTCCAGGCAGTTAATAAATATCGTAGTCAGTACTGGGACAAATATACTACCATAAGCTTTTAGTATGGCGGAGGGGATGCCATCTGGGCCACATGATAACGATGGTTTTAAGCGCTTAATGCATTCGCGGATAAGGTTTTCATCCAACGACAAAGCATTCGATAAGCTAACTGCAATTAATAATAATAATAATAATAATAATAATAATAATAATAATAATAATAATAATAATAATAATAATAATAGAGAAGAAGAAAACGCACCTCCGGGCAAAAAAAATATAATTACTCAACCTTTACTTAGAGCAAAAGAGAGCACTGGCAAAGCCTACGTTCTCGCGAGAGACTCGTAACCTTGACGTTTTCAGATGTTTGCATTGTTACTTTCTATTCTCTTTCTAACATCACCATTCGTTCTGCACGCCTAGGCTCATTGCACTAACATGTCAGAACGCGCAACGACGCATCGGTACCTACATAGCCCCGTTTCCTTTCAGGCGGCACCGTTGCATGTTGTGGCGTAGTGGTTAGCGTGCGCGCATGGTGATTAAGTGGTCGCGAGTTCGAATCCTGCGTGTTTTTCACTGCTATGCTTACATTGCACTGCGGATCTGCCCTTTTTACTTTCCTAATATGAAGCCCCACTTTATTTTGTATGGCCTCTGCTGTATAGGCCTAAAAAGGCACACAGTATTGAATGAATAAATAAATAAATAAATTAGACAACGTAAATAATTCAGACACATAACCTGATTCTGACCTAGAAACAAAGACATACGCTAGAATACACCACATACAAAAAGTCATTAGTAAGAGTTTCGTCTTACAAATAGCTACACACAATTAAAAAAAATATATATAAATGTCGTGATTTGGCGGTGAAAATAAAATGAAATATGTAATCAGACGTAACTGCCATTTATTTGAAGATAAAGTATTAGACCCCTGCAAATAACACACGGATGTCCTTGAATGGAGTGCAATAAGTGTAAATCGCTCAGGGCACACTGATTTACAAGAGATGGGGAGTGCAAGACAAGCGCTGTTTGCCGGAGTTTAATCGTGTGACATCTACCTCCCACTTTTCTCAGTGACGGGTGGGGTGACTTAGATTTCTAGCTCGTAAGTTGGGCTATAGCTAAACACATAGTCAGTCGCCGCTACTGCTTCTTTAATGACGGTGGCGTCGTACAGTGAAACCAGGAAACATTTTTTTTATTCGTCAACAAACACGATGTGTCTGTACATTGACGCAGGTTTGGAAGAAGAACACCGAGTTTGAAACGCTCGCACCGGAGGAGGTCCGCACCATCCTCGAAGACGACCGACTGCACGCACCGAGCGAAGTAGAGGACACCTTCAACGCTCTCCTCAAGTGGATCCACGCCAACGCGGCCGCGAGGAAGGGCTACCTCGCGAAGTTCCTGCCTCTACTGCGCCTTGCATGGTGCAGCGTCTCGTGAGTGCGCAACCCCGCGTCAAACTAGTACTGGAAAGCAGCGTCAACAAGCGTTGAACCTCTGTCGTTGCGAATCGAATATCGTTGAGATTACTATTAATTGTGCGCCGTCGTAATGGGATACCTACTTGGGCTAAATAGTCTGTTTCTCTCGACATTCGTGTTTCTTAGCGTAATCAGAGACAGTGTCACTCTAAGCCGAAAGCAACTAAATATGTAATAATAATTTGCGCTGTTATACGTGCCATAACGACAATAAGATTGTGAGTAGGGCTCCTTGTTTTCGGAGTTTTTCTTGAAATTCGACGGTTGGTTCTCGGAATTTATCGGAGTTCACTTCTAGTAAATCCCCGATTCTCCACAATTCGATGTTTAGTTTTACAATATTAGTTGTTGCAATGCGTTCTTGTTAATCTTAGTTCTAATGAAAATGCGTTGCATTGTTGCTGATAATCCTGTTTCTCCATCCTTTCAGTTTCTTTTCACTTGCTGTTTATTTACCCAGGTAATGAGGCATGTTGATGGGCACTACCATAAGCTCGCCAACGCGTACTTTTGGAGGGCAGGAGCTACTCAAGCTGCTTGTCGGCTTTTTCTCCCAACCTCCCTCATCTTGCTTATGAATAACAAAGGACATACTATTATTCTTCTCAATACTCCGAAATTCTAGATGAAATCGTATCTGAATACGAAACCATGCCAACACACTAGTTTATTTTGGATGTCTGGAAGGTTTGAACGCACAGACACACAGACACACAAGAGCAAATACTTGAATACAAAACACCTGCGTCTGTTCGTATTACACCATTCAAGCTTGTTGCAATAGACGCAAGCATATTTTACGAGGTTGCCTGCCGCTGATAAAGGTGCCCTCCGTTCGATTGGTGATTGTCACCCTTGGAAAATACCCTTTGAAAGTTGAAAGTGCTCATTAAAAGTCGGAGTAACGAATTGTCAAAAGTTTTCCCAGCAGGTGTTTCAGATTTTTTCCGGTTCATCGGAAAACGCGGAGCCCTAATTATAAGGCATATCGTAGTGGAAGGCTCTAGAAATTTAGACCAAATGGTGTTGTTTAACGAGCGCTGAGTACACGGGTGAACTGAAGGCGTGTCTGCTCGTCGTATTTTATGGAAGTGAACGGGATAGCACATATGTCGAACATTTTTTGGACTATCTGCGACACTAGCTGCAGCGGTGCAACTTTTTGTCTCGAGCAGATGCCTGCGCGGTTTAAGGGATGACCAGCATAGAACACTCCGGAGGGACTTACTGTTGAACCGGCTTCGACTAAGCAAAACGAAGAAAATATATAGTCTATGCTTAGCGATCGCCACTGTGAGTCAGAGAATATCCAATGATGTCATCACCGAAGCACGGATTATCGCGTGTACACACACACACACACACACACACACACAAACACACACGCACACACACACACACACACACACACACACACACACACACATATATATATTGTTTGCTTGTGTGTGTGTCGTCGCAGGCATAGCAAAGTGAAACACAAATATAACGACCTTACCCGCTACCTACAGCGATATATAGATTAACGAGTATATATGGTTATCAATTTTTCAAACTATAACGACATTTCCCGCAACCGGTATGTATGGTTATGAATTCAAATTTCATCTACCCTTTTGAGCCAGGGCAAATTTCTTTTTAGCGTAACGGAGCCTACATTCAGATACGCGTATGTGTATGGCGGACTCATAGTAGCCTCTAGGGCCCACAGATCTGTTAGTATATATGCGCCTACGCCCTTAAACTATGCTACGTAGTACACATCGAAAATTGGAAGGGCCCTTATATGGCCACTCTCCGCACTTCACGGGGACCCCTTAGCGCGCTAGTGGCAACTCCACTGTTCCGTCAGAAGCAAGTTTTCTTGCCTAGAATTATAGTGTAACCATCAAAATGATCATCTATTGAAACACCCCGAACGATGCAAGTAAAATGAACACATATGGAGTACGGAATACGTAGTTCGAGGGAATCTTTAAGCCCATTGCTTCTCCTTTGCTACCATTGGGCATTTGCTCTTTGAACGCCTCTAAAATCGTTTGGTTGACCCAAGTTTCAAAAATCAGACTCTTTTCTTGCGCTGACAAGCATGAATTTGAATAGCAGTGTGCCACGTCTGCGTGTTGCTTATTTATTCCAGGCTGAGCTTGTTGCGTTGTCCGAACTTAACCAAACAGCGCTTAACGACGGTACGAGGTGAAGACTGTAGCTGGCGCATTGTCTATTGTCTTGATTCCGTCCTGCGTCAAGCTCGTTTTGATTTATTTATGACGTGCGAGTCGTAAGTGCGATGGCTAATGTCGTCTATTTCTTGTTGCAGAGACTTCGAGAAGGTTATCACCAACTCGGATGTCCAGAGTGACGAAGACTGCGTGAAGGTGTTGAGCGTGATCCACCAGGTCAGATATTTTTATCTCCACAGCGGGCTCTTCCTTTGTCATAGTGATCAACAAGCTTTCATTTACGGCTTCACTGAGCACGAGGACGGTGACGCGTTGATTGCTTCATGCTCAATCAGCAGAAAGTGAATAGCGATTGACTCTCATAATCTTGCGACGTGTACTTACTTTTATATTTCATTATGAGTGGGTTACAGTGCGTCAGGGTGATCTGCTGAGAATGCATCCACGACGCTATGAGTTGGATACGTTGTGGCATGGAGTATCAATAATAATATAATAATAATATCTGGGGTTTAACGTCCCAAAACCACGATATGATTATGAGAGACGCCGTAGTGGAGGGCTCCGGAAATTTCGACCACCTGGGGTTCTTTAACGTGCACCTAAATCTAAGTACACGGGCCTCAAACATTTTCGCCTCCATCGAAAATGCAGCCGCCGCGGCCGGGATTCGATCCCGCGACCTTCGGGTCAGCAGTCGAGCGCCATAACCACTAGACCACCGTGGCGGGGCGAGTATTAATAATACACTAGAGGGAAATCTCGCACTACTGTCCATAGGAGCTGCAACGCATGGTGCGTCAGCCAGCATGGGAACGATGGGTAGTACAGGGATTTGTATAAGCTTCGTTCTTTCGGGTCCGCTAGGCTCTATGTGGCCTGCTGCCGCTTTGTCGTGAGACGAAGTTCAGCACACGCTCAGCAGTTCGGCTTCACCACCTTGACCTTGTTAGGCTCACCAGATCAAATGGGTCACGCAGTTCACAACGATCCATTTCTTTAATACGAAACAAAATCCAAAACAAAAAATAAACAAAACCACAAGTACATTCGAAGCCGCGAGCTCGAAGATTAGGCAAACCCGTCCACTACCCATCATTCCCATGGTGACTCGACGATGGATGGATGGATGCTATGAGGGCCCCCTTTATAACGTAGCGGTGACAAGTGTGCCACCAGGTACGACGAAAAAAGATCTTTTTTTTCCTTTTTTCCTTCTTTTTTAATGCTGGAACTAATGCCTCTTTTTCCGTTAAATTTATCTTACTACAGGAAAAAAACGTAAATTCTCAGCACAGTTCTGTGCCTTCCACGGCAGAATGTCCTTATTTTTTTCATTATTTATCTTTGTCCTTTCTCTCAAATTTTCTGCCACCAATACTGTAACCGTCTCTTACATATTTCAAGCGCGCGTGTGTAAAGCTTTACATTGCTGTCGGAAAAACCCAATGCTTCATGTAGGCTCGTGCCCAAACGTACACTTGGGTGGATATTTCCAAATTCATTCAGAACATGCTCCGCCGTTTCCTTATCTTCCCCGCAGCACGTGCATTGTACTTCTTCTCAATGAATCTTGCTTTATAACTACACGTTCTAAGGCAACCAAATCTCGCTTCAAACAGTAAACCGCTTCTCCTTGAATTATCGTAAAATGCCTCCCTCCTTGTTTCATTTTTGGCCTTTCGTTAGTTGCTCAGAGCCGCTTTTTTCAACATAGCTGCCGTCCAGTAAATCCTCTCCGCCTCTCGTATTCTCGCTTAACGCTCTTTGTTGACATATTGCTTACACTACCAGCCGTATATTTACTAGTGAGCGTCCTAGTTTTTTTTTCTCCAGTGTGTGCCCACGCTCTTCCTATACAAATACCGGAGCACCATCTCTGCTCATCTACTCTCCTTCATATTCCTTAGCCTTTCTTCGAACCTTATTTTCCTCTGATCTTCCCTCGCCTCAAAACCTGCTTATCCCATAACACCCTTTACAGCCTCATTTGTCTTCTTCCCGTGAGCACCCAACGCGAGGCGTCCCACAGTCCTTTGATTTATATCCGTTCCTGATTGCACCTCTAACCTCATACACACCACTGAGTTGCCAAAAGTAAGCCCCGGAACCATTACACCTTTCGACAGACCTCGAAGCACCTCGTACATTTTGTATCCCCACGACGTTCTGTGCTTCATTATTGCAGCATTCCTGTTTCCCTTTGCTGCCGTGGCTTTTTCCTGTACATCCATGTGTCTATCACTATCATTTACCTATACTCCGAGGTACTTGTATTCGCTTACCCTCGGTATTTGTTGGCCTTGTATTGACACTGCCTTATCAAAGGGATCAGTGAGTATACATCAATCCACATTTTGTTACACTAAATCCTAGTCCAAGAGTTTCATCTTAATTTCCGCATATATCCGCCAGCTGCTGTGTATCATGTCGACTGTCCGCAAATAAGACAATATTGTCACGTGGTCGTGACGTGGACGAAGACAACAGTCAGCACGTCCGAGATGAAAACTGTTTATTTGGCCGAACTTGTGGCCGAGAAACTGAGAACTAGAACTACAGCAACACACGCTGTACAATGATATCGGCGAACAGGGCGTCGTCCGTCGATCAACTAACAAGCGGTTACGCGCGTCGGCTTTTATACAGGCGCTATCGAACTTTCCAGCAATATCGCTGGTGGCGGCGTTATCTCTAGACAAAGCTGGAACATTCGCGTGCGGGGCGCAATCTTAACAAACCGATCTACTACAATCGCGACGCTTCTAGAACACTACTTCGCGGACAGCGTCGAGCGTTGATAACCGTCCCTGCCGGTCAAACCCGAATACATCAAAACAAGACAGGAAGTGGGCGTGGCATTGCCCCCCTCTGAAAAGCATCGTCCCGATGCTTGTGAAAGAACACAGAAGAGAAAAAAAAACAAGTGCATACACAAATAAATTACAATAACAAAGGAAAAACAAAATAGAGTCCCCAGGCTCGCTAACGCGCAAAAAACGGCTTAAGGCGCACGACATGGACGACTTCAGGTCGCGCACGGCGCTGCTGAGAGTTCGTAATGCCGTCAGGGACAACCTCATAGTCGAGTGCGCCGAGGCGTCGAAGTACCCTGTACGGTCCGAAGTATCGTCGAAGAAGCTTCTCACTAAGTCCTCGTCGGCGTATTGGCGTTCATACCCATACACGGTCACCGGGTTGGTATTCCATGTGGCGTCGGCGAAGGTTATAGCGGCGGCTGTCAGTCGTCTGCTGGTTCTTGATCCGTAAGCGGGCGAGCTGTCGTGCTTCTTCGGCGCGCTGTAGGTAGGTGGTCACGTCGATGTTTTCCTCGTCGGTCACGTTTGGTAGCATGGCGTCGAGCGTCGTTGCCGGGCTCCGTCCGTAGACCAACTTGTATGGCGTCATCTGCGTCGTTTCCTGTACGGCCGTGTTGTACGCGAAGGTCACGTACGGAAGGATGGCGTCCCACGTCTTGTGTTCGACGTCGACGTACATGGCCAGCATGTCGGCGATGGTCTTATTTAGACGCTCGGTGAGGCCGTTGGTCTGTGGGTGGTACTCTGGTGCGGCGGTGGCTTGTGTGGCTGTATTCCAAGATCGCCTGAGTCAGGTCAGCCATGAACGCCGTACCTCTGTCGGTGATGAGAACCTCTGGGGCGCCGTGTCGAAGGACGATGTTCTCAACGAAGAACTTGGCTACCTCAGCGGCACTGCCTTTGGGCAGGGCTTTTGTTTCGGCGTAGCGGGTGAGGTAGTCGGTAGCCACGACGATCCATTTATTTCCGCAAGTCGGCGTTGGGAACGGCCCCAGGAGGTCCATCCCGATCTGCTGGAATGGTCGCCGAGGAGGCTCGATCGGCTGAAGGAAGCCTGCTGGTCTTGTGGGCGGTGTCTTCCGTCGCTGACAGTCTCGGCACGTCCTTACGTAGCGAGTGACGTCGGCGGCAAGGCGCGGCCAGTAGTACTTTTCTTGTACTCGTGCGAGCGTTCGGGAAAGTCCGAGGTGTCCAGCCGTTGGGCCGTCGTGTAGGGCATGCAAAATTTCTGGTCGCAGTCCCGAAGGTACAACGATAAGGTAGCTGGCTCGGGCCGGAGTGAAGTTCTTCTTTACGAGGACGTTGTTTTTCATGGAAAATGATGCCAATCCTCGCCTGAAAACTTTTGGGACAACGATGGTCCTGCCCTCCAGGTATTCCACTAGACCCTTCAGTTCCGGGTCGGCTCGCTGTCGTTCGGCGAAGTCTTCGGTACTTATGGCTCCCAAGAAGCTGTCATCATCCTGGTCGTCGGGCGTTGGTGGGTCGACGGGGGCACGAGACAAGCAGTCGGCGTCGGAGTGTTTCCTTCCGGACTTGTACACGACAGTAACGTCAAATTCTTGAAGTCTTAGGCTCCACCGTGCGAGGCGACCTGAAGGGTCCTTCAAGTTAGCTAGCCAACACAAGGCGTGATGGTCGCTCACAACTTTGAAGGGCCTGCCGTAGAGGTAGGGGCGAAACTTTGACGTAGCCCAGATGATGGCGAGGCACTCCTTTTTAGTTGTGGAATAGTTCACCTCTGCTTTAGACAGCGACCGGCTAGCATAACTGATAACCCTTTCCAGTCCGCCCGTCCGCTGCACAAGGACGGCGCCGAGTCCTATGCTGCTTGCATCGGTGTGAATCTCCGTATCGGCGTATTCGTCGAAATGCGCAAGTATCGGAGGTGTCTGCAGGCGTCGTTTCAGTTCATGAAATGCGTCGACTTGCGCTGTTTGCCACCTGAATTCGACGTCGGTCTTCGTGAGCTGCGTTAGTGGTTCGGCGATACGTGAAAAGTCTTTGACAAAGCGTCTGTAATAGGCGCACAAGCCGAGAAATCGGCGCACGGCCTTCTTGTCGGTGGGTGGCGGGAAAGCGGCGATGGCAGCTGTTTTCTGCGGGTCTGGGAGCACTACAGTCTTGCTGATCACGTGACCCAAAAACAAGAGCTCCTCGTACGCGAAGCGGCACTTTTCTGGCTTCAGGGTGAGCCCGGAGTTCTTGATTGCTTGAAGTACGGATTGAAGTCGCTGGAGGTGTTCGTTGAAGTTCGAGGAATACACAACGACGTCGTCCAAGTAAACAAGGCAAGTCTGCCACTTCAAGCCAGCTAATACAGTATCCATGACTCGTTGGAAAGTCGCAGGTGCCGAGCAAAGACCGAAAGGCATGACCTTGAACTCGAACAGGCCATCCGGTGTTATAAAGGCGGTCTTTTCTCGGTCTCTCTCGTCGACTTCAATTTGCCAGTAGCCGGTCTTGAGGTCCATCGACGAAAAGTAATTCGCGTTGTGGAGTCGATCCAGGGTGTCGTCTATCCGTGGGAGAGGGTACACGTCCTTCTTTGTGATTTTGTTCAGGCGACGATAATCGACGCAGAAACGTAGGGTCCCATCCTTCTTCTTCACTAACACCACGGGAGACGCCCACGGGCTGTTGGACGGCTGGATGATGTCGTCGTGTAGCATTTCATCGACTTGTTTCTTAACGGCCTCCCGTTCCCGCGTCGAAACCCGGTAGGGACTCTGACGGAGTGGTCGAGCATTTTCTTCTGTTATGATGCGGTGCTTAGCAAGGGGCGTTTGTCGGACCCGCGATGACGACGAGAAACAGTCCCTGTATTCCTGCAGAAGGCGTCGAAGCTGTTGCTGTTGGCGAGCGGGAAGACTTGGGTTTACGTCGAAGGGTGGCTCAGGAATCGTCGTCGTAGCTTCGTCAGAATCCGAAAATGCAAACGCATCGCTGACGGCCGAGATTTCTTCGATGTATGCAAACGTCGTGCCCCTGCTCAGGTGTCTGTATTCCTGGCTGAAGTTCGTTAGCATCACGCTTCCTTTTCCTTCATGCAACCAAGCAATGCCCCTTGCGACGCAAATGTCACGGTCTAGCAGCAAACGCTGATCGCTCTCGATGACACCTTCGATGTCTTCAGCTTTTTCGGTGCCGACGGAAATTATGACGCTGGAACGCGGCGGAATGGTCACCTGCTCTTCTATCACATTCAATGCATGGTTCCCTGGCGTCACGCGGGGCGGGAGCGCTTTATCTGAGGTTAGTGTTATCGACTCGGACCTCAGGTCGATGACGGCGCCGTGTTCACTTAGGAAGTCCATTCCAAGTATTGCATGCCTGGAGCAGTTTTGTAGGATTACAAAGCTCGCAGGATAAGTCCGGTTATTGATGGTGACTCGCCGTGCAGACACCAATCGGCGTTATAAGATGGCCTCCAGCGGTGCGGATTTCGGGGCCTTCCCAAGCGGTCTTAACCTTCTTCAGCTTCGCGGCGAACGGTCCACTGATGACAGAATAGTCGGCTCCGGTGTCGACGAGAGCTGTGACGTTGTGGCAGTCGATAAGGACGTCGAGGTCGCTAGTTCGTCGTCTTGCATTGCAGTTAGGTCGTGGCGTCGGGTCACGGCTACGTCGGTTTGTTCCGCTGCTTCCCCGTTGCGTTGTCAGGTCCACTTCGGTCCGCGAGGCTTCGTCGTCACGGCTCTGTCTGGTTCGCGTCGGGTCTTCAAGGTTTCGTCGTGGCGTCGTCGTCGGCGGCGGAGGATCTTCGATGTTTCGTCGTACAGCAACCGCACCTCCATCGGTTGCTGCCCTTAGTTTTCCGGATACGGGCTAGGCGACCGGCCCCGGAACGGGCCAGTGTACTGGCGGCGTTGGGGAGAGGCGTAGCGGCCTGGCGACGCCGATCGGGAAGGTCCTCGGGGGGTCCAATGCGCTCCTGCCAGGTAGTCGGCGATGTCACGTGGTCGTTCACCCTGCTGTGGACGCGGCGCGTCGATGGCGAACCCACGCAGTCCCATCCGTCGATACTGGCAGCGGCGGTAGGTGTGGCCAGCTTCTCCGCAGTGGTAGCAGAGTGGACGATGGTCGGGGGCGCGCCAAACGTCGGTCTTCCTCGGCGTGTATCGCTGGCCGGTTGGCGGGCGGTATGGCGTCGGTGGTGGCGGCGGTGGTGCCTGGCGGTGGAACTGCTGGGGCGGCGCGGCGTCATGACGCGGGCGAGGAGGGGGGGCGGTGCGTCGGGCTGCAGCAGCATAACTCATTGCTTGAAGCTGCGGCGGTGCCGGCTGAGGAACACCCAGTGACTCTTTGATTTCCTCGCGGACAATGTCTGCGATGGAATCCACTTGAGGCTGCGGCGAAGGTAACAGCTTGCGCAACTCCTCCCGCACGATCGCTCGGATGGTTTCGCGCAATTCGTCGGTGGCTAGTGAGTGCACTTCGGAATAGGTTGCAGACAGCGGCGAGCGGTTGTACTGTTTCGTCCGCATGTCCAATGTCTTTTCAATAATCGTAGCCTCGGTGAGGAATTCGGCGACCGTCGTGGGCGGGTTGCGGACAAGTCCCGCGAAAAGTTCTTGTTTGACACCCCGCATAAGCAAGCGAACTTTTTTGTCTTCCGCCATCGCAGCGTCGGCCTGACGGAAAAGTCGAGTCATCTCTTCCGTGAAGATGGTGACGTTTTCGTTTGGCAGCTGCACCCGGGTCTCCAGCATAGCAGCGGCCTTTTCCTTGCGGACGATGCTCGCGAAGGTATTGAGGAACGTCGTCCGAAAGAGGTCCCAGGATTGAAGGCTCGATTCATGGTTCTCGAACCACGTCTTCGCGGCGTCTTCTAAGTAGAAGTAGACGTGGCGCAGCTTCTCTTCAGTGTCCCAGTGGTTGAAGGCGGCGACTCGCTCGTACGTCTCCAGCCAGCTCTCCGGGTCTTCAAAAGACGATCTACGGAAAGTTGGTGGCTCCCTTGGCTGTTGCGTCACTACCGTTGCAGGTGGCAGTTGGTCTGTCATCGTCTCGGCGGTATATGTGACGGTCTTCGGCTGCCTGGCGTTTTCGGGAAGGAGCCGGTACTCTGGTTGTAGTCCCTTCTGCCGGCGGCTGGTTCGAGGATCCGGGTTGACCTTAGAGTCGTCTTCTTCGCGGCTTGGGCTTGGGTCAGCGCTCCGCGGTGGCGTCCGGATCATGAAGCAGCACCTCCACCAGATGTCACGTGGTCGTGACGTGGACGAAGACAACAGTCAGCACGTCCGAGATGAAAACTGTTTATTTGGCCGAACTTGTGGCCGAGAAACTGAGAACTAGAACTACAGCAACACACGCTGTACAATGATATCGGCGAACAGGGCGTCGTCCGTCGATCAACTAACAAGCGGTTACGCGCGTCGGCTTTTATACAGGCGCTATCGAACTTTCCAGCAATATCGCTGGTGGCGGCGTTATCTCTAGACAAAGCTGGAACATTCGCGTGCGGGGCGCAATCTTAACAAACCGATCTACTACAATCGCGACGCTTCTAGAACACTACTTCGCGGACAGCGTCGAGCGTTGATAACCGTCCCTGCCGGTCAAACCCGAATACATCAAAACAAGACAGGAAGTGGGCGTGGCAATATCATCCACATATAATAAACCTCGAAGATTCTGCTCAATCATCACGTCGCCCTGTTTGTGTGACAGAATAAAACCAATGTTGAAACCCGCGGCAGTGCACTTTGGAATTTTTCCTTCGCCTTTTTTCCAGTTGAAATTCTCAAGTAGTAGCTATTCCTCGGTTGCTCTCTCCACCGCACTTTTACTCATCGGGGAAACGCTCTTTTTAAACGAATCGCCTGTTACCTTTTGGGTGTGACCTAGCGCTTCGTACCCTTCCAATTGATTTCCTCCTTCATCTACAATATGTTGTTGCATTGTGACAGACTTCCTACCTAGCGTCTTTATGTGGCTCCAAAATGTCCTAGGTGTGGTCTCCTATTTTTCGTGAATCTCTGTCATCCAGCGTTCACTTTCACCATTATTTTTGCCTCGACCAATTTCTGTACAATGGATTTTTTCTCTAAATATATTTCCCATATTTTGTTGACTTCTCCTGTGTCCGCTTCTCCTTTTTTGCCTGTCTATGCTCCCGTGATACTTCACATCGCTTCTCTATCGCTTCCTGGATTTTCTTGTTCCACCAACTTTTTGGCTTCCTCTTTCCTTTCCAGCAAATAGTTTTCTTCTCTTTCCCTATTTCTTTCGTCATTAGATGTAACGCTCACTATACTCCCAGTCCTTGCCTGGTATTTTGCCTGTTTCTTCCACGACTCTAGTGGTTATATTTGTTATTTCTTTGTGATTTAAATACAAGCTGCCAGAGTTTGATTCCATGCTCTTGTTTCGAGCTTCATATCCCATTTGTAATGTTATTCGTTTATGATCAGCATCGAAGCTTTTAATCCCTTCATCGTGTATTCTCAATTCTCACAGTTTCTGATAAATTCCTGCAGTTATTGGCAATAATCAATAATTGATTGCTTGTTTCCGACTTCCCACGTGATCTGGCCATCACATTTAGCCCCCGTTAACTATCTCCAGACTATGTTGCTTGCATAGATCAAGTAATAACTTCCCAGTGGTGTCTGAATATTCGTCAGAGTCATATATGTGGGCATTCATGTCCCCTAACAGGTTGATTCCGGCTTGATTACCAAATTTCTTAATATCCACACTCGTGCTGTCCACTATCGCCCGATTATTTTCTCTGTATTTACTCCCCGTCCACAAGTAGGCAACCCCTATCCACGTTTTCTTTCCCTGTACTGCGCCCAAAACCCTGTGGTGCTCTGTACATGCTTGTTTCACTCTATCCCATTAGGCTCCGCGGTGAATTAGCGTTCCTACACCCCTCTCTTTCCTTTCTGATATGATCCTGTTGCACCCTTGCCAAGCATAATCGTCGCTATGTGATGGCTCTTCCAAGTCTCTAAGGTGTGTTTCTGTAACGGCAAAAACGCCTATCTGTTCTTCGTTTAACTGCTCCTCAATCTCTAACCATGTTGCCTTTTTTCTGCCACTCTGCATGTTTATGTAACTAATTGCAACAAGCTCCTTCTCCTTTTTTCTTTGACCTTTTTTTACTGGTTTTTTTGCAATAATACTTGTCAAAGAGTCCTCGGTTGTTTTCCCTGTTACTAGCTACCCCGGACTCCGAAGGGCCCGCGTGCCCCCCAAGTAAGCTACTGCGCGTCCTGCCAGTCGCCAGCCCACCTCATGACCAAGCCTCTTATTCTGTCTCTTTAGAAACCACCCCACCTGTGCACCTCCCTGTTTATATCCACTACCTCGAAAGCCTTCTCTCGAGTAATTCACCATATCTATTTATTTGCGTCAACAACCACTCTTTGCAAGTTGCCGTTGCGCACTGGCACTTCCGGTAAAGGGCATACTACAATTTGCACCTGAAGGACACGGCGCGCATGTGATCGACCCTTTTTACTAAGGTAGTCTCTAGTCCTGACGATTCTTTTTGTTCAAGACGTCATTTAGCCATCCCGCAATTACCACGCGATCACGTCTGGGAGCTTTAGCTGCGAGTTTTTCACTCTCTTGCCTCATGACTGACTCCAGGGTATATCCTGGGAAAGTCCCTATCAAAACTCTCTTATTGACCTTCACCCTCTCCTTGATTGCCTCTGCGCATCGGACTAAATTTGAGTCACCGGCGGTAATGACCTGATCAGACAGTTGTTCTGAAACCTGCACCTGGCTGCTGACTAGGTGACCAGCGTAAGTCAAGGCTGCCGCTTTAAACGTAGCGCAAAGCATCACGGACAAAGTAAACTGGCAACATAGACCGCGCTGTGTATGTTGCCACTTTACTTTGTCCGTGTTGTTTTGCGCTACGTTTAATATAGGCATATTACCAACTCACCCAACAAGACGCCCTTCTGAACCTCAAAAATACTTCCCGAAAGCTGAGCCCTGGGACCACTGTATCTACTTTTGTCATGCCTGATGTTCCCTTCGCCTCTCCCCCACAGGGGGTCGTCGCCCTAATGCTTCAGCCGTCACCTGAGTCTTGTATGTTCACTTTGACGACCTCCGATAGGCCCTCCTGGGCTGACCTGAGCCTTTTCTTCCATGGCCTTCGTTTTCTCTCGCTCGGTCGGCAACGCATTCACCAACTCTGCGATTGTCGTCATTAACCCACTCTGGACAGCCATCATGTTTTCCATTTTCTCCTCAAACTCGCATTGTCTACACTTGGCGTCAGATTCTTCTGCTTTCTCATTCGCACAAACTTCCATCTTCCAACCTACCCCGCAGCCTGAACACTTTACGGTCTTTTTGACCATGACTAGATCAGTTCACCAATGCCCACGTGCTAGAAAACTGTCACAAGAAATAATCACGGCGTACTAAATACACTGCCCTAAGCCAGAAGGAACCGCAAAAATCAATGAATACGCTACGCTTCCAAGCGCCTGTGCATGCACGTGGTCGGTCTACGCTCACACCTCAGCCAGGTGGTAGAAAAAAGAACCACAGTAGAAATTAATACACAAAAAACAGTAGAAATTCATAAACCCAATCAAACTTTAGGCTAGCGCCTTAGGTACTCATAAAGCTATAGACAGAGGCAACCACAAATCATGCAAATGTACTTATCTGTCGCTGCCGTTCCGGAGCTATCGAAAAACACGTCTTTCCTGCCTTGCGCCACCGACGCATGACAAAAGCATCGTAACTATCGCAGCGCCAAAGCTCCCTCTAGTAGACTTGTAGGAAACAATATGCGCTGTGGAACGTGCGATAACATGTGCACTAGCGATATCGCTGAAATGTACAGTACGATGACGAATTCATTGAAGTCAGGGCTCTTCAGCCTAGAGTTACCGAAGATCAGACTACCGTCGACCGACGACTGTGATAGCTGCTGTCATTGCACTGTGAGTAATTCGTGTCGCTCGGCTTAGGTTGGCCGAGAAAAGGTTTAGGCTTTACAGCTTATTATTTATTGCTCGTTTTATAAGTGCCAGAACCCCTATACGATTATGAGGCACGCTGTATTGGAGGGCTCCGGTAATTTCAACCACCAGTGGTTTTCTGAGGTGGTATATTGAACTACATGGGCCTCTATCGCTTGAGTGCTGCGTTCCTCAGAATCACAATTATACGTGACCCTATAATAGATGTGTAGTACATTTTCGTGTTTCACTGCATTTGTTGATAAGAACTTTGCCACGGAAGCTCACGAACCTGCAACCGCGCACTTACATGACACACTTGTAATACTGAGTAACAGGTGTTCGGGTCAGTGTATACTTAAACAACTGCGGCATGTAAGCTTCCTGCGACTGCAACTAATATTAAAGCCATATTAGAGATATATTCGACACGCTGTTAGATTTTTGTACCAATTGTTCGCGTGAGGTAAACAGATAAGGATAGATTTCTTTGGCTTGAGATAACAGGTTTTACACAAAAACAAGAAATAATCATAACAACAACAACAACAACAATAATAATAATAATAATAATAATAATAATAATAATAATAATAATAATAATAATAACAATAATATCTGGGGTTTTAGATGCCACAAACCACGATATCATTATAAGGCAGGCTGTGGTCGAGAACTTCTGAAATTTCGACCATCTAGTATCCTTTCAATACACAAGACATCGCACAGTAGACAGGTCTCTAGCATAACACCTCGATCGAAATGCTGGAGTCCACCCGACACAGTCGGGTCAGCAGGAGAGCACCGTAATCACTGCCGCCGAGTAAAACTCCAAACAATATCAAGACAGGCCGTGAAATAAATTTGCCAACTATTTAAGCGGATATTAGTGCTTCCGCTATCCTTACCGTGTCCCAATGTATCGCCCTTCCAACCTTCCTCTTGTCCTGAGGCTGCTACGTAGATGCGAGCAACAGCGTTGCGTTGGTAGTGCGACGATTGAGATGATCCAGAGCTCACCGAATCATAAGCGAATGAAAGCGCATGCGGTATGTACTACTTATGTGACACTTTAAAGGCGTCGGCTACCGTGCAACGGCAGTTTTTGAACAATTTTCGTCCACTATACGAATGTTATGCAAGTCTTATTTTTACTGCGATAGCAGTTATATGCACACTCTTGACAGGGTATTGCCGTCATGTCCCGTATAATGTCCAAACTGATAACTTAGCTCCGCGCATTGCATGTTCTACCGCAGGTGAAAGCACGCGAGCGGGGCCGGCGAACGCGGCAGAAGCAGATATCAAGCGAGCCGACACATCTCCGTCGCTCGGAGGGCGCATGCGATAACATCACCCAGCAGAGAGGAAACGCCACGCCGTCTTGAACGAGCAGGAAGAGACAAGGCAGGGGAGGGGAGGTCGCTCGAGCAGCAACTTGAACTTCGATTCGAAGGGCGCGGTCGCGATCGTCGGCGCACGCGCTATCTCGGCAGCCATCAGCGGGCGGCTCGTATATTCTCCTACGTGCTGAGCTCTCAACGCGAATAGACAGTGCAGAAAGAGCATCTATCCCTCGAGCAGCCGTATTCTCTTACGCCAGCGTTTTGTAGAGTTACGAGAGATCGGATAAAAAGAGTTAGCTGCCAGCCTCACATCGTATAACATTACAATTTGTTGCTATCGCATTCATTGCTTCGCCTTTACGGTGAAACTGTGTCTTTTTTTCTGTGAAGGTTAGCGCGCAAAGACAAAGCCCCATGACATAAATGCTCGTGCACAAGAAAAAAAACGCAAATGTTCCCCTATAAAAAATGCGGACGCATATTTCTGTCTGCCACGGTGGTGTAGCGGCTACGGTGCTCGGCTGCGGACCCGAACGTGTCGGGTGTGATCCCGGCCGCGGAGGTCGCATTTTGATGGAGGCGAATTGGTAGAGGCCGCGGTGTACTGTGCGATTCCAGTGCACGTTAAAGAACACAACATGGTCGAAATTTCCGGAGCTCTCCCATACGGTATCTCTCATAGTCACATCATGGTTTCGGGACGTCAAACCCTAGATATTATTATTATTGATGCAAATTTGCACAAATCAAACATCATTACCTCGAATCCTCACTGTAGTGTTTCTACAGGAGAGAACAGTATGGCTCATATTTATTCTGAGTCAAATGGCCTCAACTGTACAAGCATCCAAAGTTTCACTTCATTATAAAAAGACAGGGCGTGCCAACACGGACACAAGAAAGAAATCAGGACACCACAAACGTCGACTAACAACTGAAGAGACGCACAACGGCGGAAAAGAAAGAAATCACGACAACTTATCTGCGCGTGTCCATGCAGTTGAGGAACCTATCAGTCCGGCACGCCTGGGGGTCTGCGTGGAAGATAACACTTAAGGCATTTGATTTCATCCTTGTGCAAGTTAATCGACGGTTGGCTCACGCATGCGCTGCCACTATTCTCGATATGCCATGCTTCAACCATCAGGCGCGTTTCTTCATTTCTATGCCGGTACAATACTGTGCATTCATCGAATTTTGGCGTGCACTTAGAATCTCGACAATGTAAAGATAGATTAGAAGGTGAACCTCCTGTTAGCGATCTCTTATGTTCCAACAATCACTGGTTAATGCATCGGCGCGTCTGTCCTATGTTCTTGCGTCCATGTTTGCACGCCCTGTCTTTTAAATGCGAAGCATTTCTTAGCGAACCTCAGGCACTTTGGCCGTTTCTATCTACGTATCTATCTATCTATCTGGCCGCCTACGTCTGGGCGCTCTCCTGGTGGTCTCCATAATTTGTAATATACCAAAATTGGCACAGCGGGGGATCAGTGTATGACGAACACGATTCACTGGTCATGACATGAATAACGCAAAATACTTGTCGCGTACGTCAGGAAACCCTTTCTCTCAGTTACGTGTGCCACATACCCGCATACCAAAGTTCATGTTATGCGGGTATGTGCCACAGGTGATACAGTTTCAACCAACACAGCAACCACGAAGACAAACACACTGACAGACAAGGATAGTCACAATAATAATATTTGGCGGGGTTTTATGCCCCAAAACCATGATATTATTATCACAGACGCCGTAGCGGTGGTCTCCGAAAATTTTCACCATCTGGTATTCTTTACCATGTACCGAGATCGCACAGTGCACGGGCATCCAGCATTTCGCCTCCATCGAAACTGGACCGGCCACGGCCGGCATCGAACCTGTGACCTTCGAGTCAGCAGCCGCGCACCGTAACCGCTACACCACCGCGGCTGACGCAAGGAAAGCGAGGAAGCTGATGACAGAACACCGCTGGAAGACGCTCAACTACCATCCACTCGTCCTCGTGGTCCGCAACGTGGACCACGTGGATTACGCAAAAACCGGGATCAATGCTTCCTGTAGTAAATCTGCCCAGAACACCAGGCCTCTCATCATTACCGGTGACTTCAACATTGATTTATCAAGACCCAACAACGCCTGGTTTTTCTATTGCGTGAAAGACGTCTTGGATGTGGACAGCGCATCAAAAGACCTCGTTGCAACGTTAAACGACAGGAGGCATCATAGCTCATTTCATCGTAAGATGCATCCAGGATTTCCACCAGCTCTACTATACCTCGGACTTCACTGCACTTAGACCCCTCGTAGCCGCGATCACGAACGGATCTGATTAACAAGTCCGGTCCAGCTGCTGGTGCTGACTGATCATGGTGATGATGACCTTGTCCAAGAACTGTCAAGAACCCCTTTCACACCTGCACACGGGTTCATGAAACATGCGTGCGTTCTCCGTCATAACGCACAAGTATAAGAACTGTAACAACTGCAACTGTGACTGTAACGTACGTGCAGTGCACCTGCGCGCGCCACTTGGCTGTGTATATATCTAGGTAAACTTTCCTGCATGAAGCTTAGTTGCAAGTTACACCTGTCCTATGCATGTGTGTTAATTCTTTGTCTTGTTAGGATTCGCGCTATCTAGTAACGAAGCATATAAGCACTACATATCAGCTTACCGCGTCCGATGTTGGTAACACTCATTCTGCTGTTGGCATCGTTGCGCAACTGCATGTAAACAACTGGTTATATAATACATATGCGACTCCTCAACATATGTGTGTGCGTATGCCACTTCTACATTTCTCTAGCATCATTCCGTAACGTTTCGCTCAATGTGAAAAATTACGCCACAGTCACAATCCCGCGCATGCTTCGCATAACATCGATTCCCACGGTACGTGGGATCTGCCGAATTTTTTAGATTGAAAACTTACCAACTAACTCAGCTGTCTGTTATTCAAAGTTACACTATCATTTTTCCGTGGCGCACATAAACTTGAACACAGTGGGCAATGTTTTGTCCTAGGCAGCTGACAGCATCTAAACAGCTGAAGCGGGAGGCACAGCGAGGACCGCTATAAACGTGTCTGACGCTTTCATGTCATTAAGACTGCATCCAGGTGTCGCGTTTTCGTGCCGACAACGTTGTAGGATTGAGGCTTGCCCGTCGCTATTGTGCGGGTTTTTTTCGACTATTTCTGCCGTCCACATGTCCGGTCATGATTCACCCCTCCTTCGCGGTCCTATGGTGCTGGGCGAGCGGGGATGACGTTAGCCTCCGTCACCAGTGTCCGGATCTCGACGGTGGCGTCGCACGTGGTCTCACGAGACGTTGCGCGCGCGGCGGGAAGGGAATATCTCTCTGGACGTCGTAGGCTAAGCACGTGTTTTTCTGCCCTTCAGTCGGCTCCTTTGTTTTGGGGTTCACTCGGACTGAGTTCGCTAACGGTGCCTTGTGCCAGCGGCGAGCGCTTACCTTACGTTGTCCCTTCCGAACGCTTAGCCGAAGAGCGGTGCGGTGT
This sequence comes from Rhipicephalus sanguineus, assembly GCF_013339695.2. Classification (NCBI taxonomy): domain Eukaryota; kingdom Metazoa; phylum Arthropoda; class Arachnida; order Ixodida; family Ixodidae; genus Rhipicephalus; species Rhipicephalus sanguineus. The sequence goes on from NC_051183.1 coordinate 144,063,120, forward strand.
GCTCGCGCGTGGTCATACAACGCCGAGCCGCACTTATCGAAAGCCAACGCGAGCGGAGTTCGCCCTGCCTCGAGCGATCGGGCCCAGTGGTGCCTGATCCTGAGGGCACGCAGCATGGTCGCGAGGAACCTTTTTCCTTAGCGGCGTGTCGCCGTGAGCCTTTGCTAACGGAGACTCGCTAGCGGCGCCCATTGTTTTGCATTTCCGGCCGTGGCGTGGCTAAGCCTCTTACATTTCCCCACCGCCTTTGGGAGCAGGCATTGTACGTTTTTGTGGTGTTGCCGCACGCAATATAGTGTTGCGGATTCTCGAGAGCAGTGCTGTGTACATGCCGCGCTACACTCGGTGACTTTGCTGCCCGAACGCACGTGTGCAGCGGCGCGCTAGTTCACGCGAGGCGACGGCAGATGTGGCCCTGTGGCTCGCTAAGTCCGAAACCACGCGTGTGGCCTACTCCGATTAGATACGTGCAAATTACAACGTCTACCTTGTTTCGGTATTACGCTTATACCAGCACGTCAACGAAAATATGTTCATTGAGGGCAGAATGTCCTTTATCTTGCGGCCGTTCAATACATAGACAAACTAGCCGCTGCTTGGACGATCGGCTTAGGGAGTATACTTTTGAAATCACATCGTCGACGCGCAGCACCTTGCGAGCACACTTCCCTTCCTATGAATCCACTCCACCCTCCGATGACCGCGTGGTCCTCACCCGATATCCCATTCGGTCATAACGGGGAATATAGGAAGCGCTCACAACCAACGAGAAATAAACGCCCTCGTCAGGTCGTCTTCAATGCTTCCCTTGAAAAAGAGATTGCGTACTTCTCTGGTGGAACCGTGTTATCTTGACACGCGGCGGACAATATGGTTACTTGCTGCCTAATCAAGTTCTTATTGTACTCATAACATGTGACACAGCGCTTGTTCCCTGTTCTTTTTATTTCTATATGAAAAAAAAAACATGGCTGATCCCTCTGTCATAGGAATCGGCATAACACGAAAGTGAAACATGTCTTCACAGACGTAGTTGAGCGTTTGTTGTGCATTCATTCGTCCCAAGCGCGAAGGAATGAATGCTACAGCATCAAATTGTAATGTTACGCGAAGAACGACAAGCCGCTCGAAACTTCTAATGCGCTGCTCAAGCAGAAAGGACGTTCGGAACGAACATACACAGGATGATCGCGAACTGTCACAGTTGTAACTTATTTCTGTGTGAGCAGCGCGCTCCTTTCGCAAAAGCGGCCGCTTCAGTGAGCGAGGTGACATTCGTGCTCTCAACGGAAACTTGCAGGCAGAGCGCAACACGTACAAACCACCGAGCTCACGAGATAAGCGCCCGCACGAGCGACCACGCCCTGTCGAGGTGCGCGCTAATTCGCATGGGGTACGACTTTTAAAGCGCGCTCTTCGAGCCCTTCGCGCCATCTCGCTAGCGATAAAGAAAGCACACTGTACCGCCATCTCTGAGTACCACCACCGGCAAATGGTGTACATAAATAGCTCGCCGTTAGCGTAGCGAAGAACATGACGTCTGTGGCGGAGTCGTTTCGCGCTGCGCGCTGGCGATCGAGAGGTCGGAAGTTCGACTCGCGGTGACAGAACTTCTTTCATAGTTTTTTTCTTTGCCATATGTTAGTCTTTATATTTTACAACGTCATATTCGTGACGGAAATGCGTCAGTGGAGCCCTGGTGGACCCTGGCATAAAACACTTTCGTGTTAAAAAAATATGTGAAGGTAGGTTGCGTTAGAGCCTTGTGTGTTCTTGTTGCCGTGTGTCCCGCCTCCGCACTTTTTCAATCGAAATAACATCTACTAACTGGACCTTCAAGATACCCTTTTGTAATAAAATATTGTTGGTAGCGGAACCTTTCAACAGTGTTCTCAAAGCAAATGATGTTACAATAATGTAAGATTTACATTGGTATTATATCCCCTAAAAGCATGTTGACTCTGCTTTCAACCAGTTGCCCAACGGCTGTGTAAAATGTGAGTAGCCACTGTGTTCTTACAGGTCAAACGATTTGCATTGCTCGAGAGCAAACGATTTACATTGCTCTAGTGCCTGGTATGTGATGGCACCCCGAACACCGCCGCCTGGGCCTCCGTCAGCGGAAACGTGTTTTTTTTTAGAAGAATAATACTTACGTAGATGATGGGGTACCATACATCTGCAGCCCTTGTTCGGGCCTTTCTGTCAAAACGTGCACGTCTCCTGCTAATTGGACACCTGTTACAACCATGTTTTCTGCATGCAGTCGACGACCCGGAAATCCATGATGGTTGGCGAAGTCGCCGGAGTGGATCTGTCCCACAGGATGTGGATGAGGCCTCGCCTTCCAAAGGGCATGATCGTCGTCTTCGGCGGAGAGACAGAGGACACCATCAGCAACATGCTCACGTACAATTGTCGCACGCAAAAGTGGCGAGAAATTGGCAACCAGTGCCCCTTGCGCAGGTAATTGTCCCATCCACTGTATGTTCACGGCGTCAATATATAATAATTGCTGGGGTTTAACCTCGGAATCATGATAATTATGAGGGACACCGTAGTGGAGGACTCCAGAAATTTCAACCACCTGAGGTTCTTTAACGTGCTTCCATATTTAAAGGGACACTAAAGAGAAACAGTAAATTGGTTTAGATTGATAAAGTGTTCTCGGAGAACTCTTGTGTAGTTTATTTCACCACCATAGGTTTATTATTAGAGGAGAAAACCATATTCAAAGTATCATTTTTAAATTTCGCACCGAACTTTGTAATTCGTGACGTAAAACATTTCAAAGAGCATTTAACGTATTTTGGCGCCACTGGCCCGACTAAATTTCCACAAACTCGTTATGTCCAGTCTCTGGCCCCCTCAGAGGACAATGTACTTCGATTTCACCAGTTAGGAACTACGTAGGCCCAAGCAGGCGCCGTAAAAAATATGTGATGTCACGGCAAATGGTGCGGGAATTCCAAGGTGGCGTCGCCACCTGCATTTTCTTTTTGCGCGTTTTCTCACTTATTAAGTGCCTTCTCACACCAGGCGTGGTGTTTTTGGTATCGTGGTAGACTACTTTACTAATGCGAGAAAAATCGTTTTGCTCTTTAGTGTCCCTTTAAGCACACGGGCCTCTGGCATTTTCGCCTTCATCGAAAATGCGGCCGCCGCGACACGGCGTCAAGGCACTGCGTTGCAGGTCCATGTAGCGAAGACCACATTTTGATATTGTGTCACTCGGGGCACTTGAACAGTTTGCGGATTAAGAGCATTCGCTATGCTCGCGAACAATGACATAGATCCACAAGAAAGGCTTACATTACAGAATCATTTGTGTTCGCTAAGAAGTGCTTTCGCATTGAACATAAGTTGTAGGCCCTGTGCAACACTAAGCTTTAAGACGTTATTATACGATTATACTGCTCCAAAAGACGTGGACACAAGTAAGAAAAATACACCACGAGAACAGACAGCCAACTCTTTATTTCTAGCAAGCAGGGATCAAAGATTTCTATCAGGATCGTGAACACGTGACCAACCTGTAAATTTCGCATGTACCGATAAATATAAGAATACTGCTGAATAAGAGTTCAATCCAAGATAGCGGTCAAACGAACAACGGCAGTCATGCGACCAATCTCACTGAGTTTGCGCATGTGAAAGAACTGAAAAAGCCTGATATCACTTAATAAATTACCTGAATAAATGAGAAAGGATGAGGTGTAACATCGCTTGAGTAAAACATTAAGGATTAACCGATCAACACATCTAAAGATGAATCACTCATGAAACCACAAGAAAACTAAAAATATGGCAAAGGGAAAAAAACAACCATTAACAGAAATAAATGTTAGTAAACAGAAGGCCCCCTGTGAAAGACTGACGGTCGGCCGCAGTTTTAGCACAAATAAACAACAAATAAACAAACCAACAAAAAGAGCAACAAAAAATGTTTTTACAGGGCACACTCCACGAAAGCGACTTCGTCTGGCAATAACGAAAGAGACGTCATGTTAATACGCTTGTCAACAGCTTTCATGGTATGAAAGGCTTCGACAAACTCCTTTCGAGTCTGGTCCCTCGATTTAAGCAAGAAATTTGTGCATTGAAGAATTCGTTTACAGGATGTCTTTCTTCCGCCCTCATTTATACCTCTGCCTCTGTTACAGTGTTGCGAAAAAGTGCATCCTGCAGTGTTCATTGCACGTCACCGCTGTTCTCTCACCCTTTCATTAAAACACCTTCCCCTCTGTCCAATATCGAAACTGTCACATATTAGGAGAATTGAATACACCACCACACAAACACCCTCTGTGTAATTTATTTGGTGCCTTGTGGAGTGCTGGCACATAATATTACCGTCTCCTGTAACCATAGGGCGCACTCTACTCAGTTTACAGGGAGCCGTCAAGACGACATTGACCCCGTACCAGCTCACCACTTGTTTTACTGCGTGCGAAAATCGATGGATGTAAGGCATAACCTGCAGTTTATCGTTCTGAAAATTCTCTTTTTGCGGCTTCTTACCTTTCAATTTTTGTAAGAGACTTTCACTAGCACCTGTAAATAAACTATGCGACTGGCCAGCTGAAAGGAAGCGCCTAACTTGCTGATTGAAGATGGTTTCTACTTTATGCTGACATGATTAATCAAGCGCTACTTGCAGGCTAGGGTTACGTTGGCCCTGTTAGCATGTTTTGAATGCGCACTTTCAAAGGAAATTACGGTTTTTTGTCCTCGGGTTGTAGTACCAACAAACGTGTTTTGCGAAAAATAGTCTGACGTCCGAGAACTGAAGGCCATTATCCCTAGCTAATTCGTGGTTGAAGGTGAGCCCTCCAGAAACTGATCGAAACACCTTCAGTACACGATCCACTTCGTCATCAAGCTTGACGTGTGTGGATACGTGGGGTATAACAAGATAATCTTCAACATAACGGCTAATTTCACGACATGTTACTCAATTTAGTTGCTCAAACCGATGAACAAAACACCGACAGATAACCGGACAACCAGACACCTGGTTAGACGACATATATCGCAAAGTACGCGCACAACACACGAACCCATTCAGATTCCGACCTTGTGCACATATTTTTAATTACTCAATCGCTGTATGATTCAAGTAAAACATTAACAGTAAACGAAATGCCCTGTGCTCCCCCCTGCCCAGGGTTGCCAGGTCAAAAAGACGAAAAATAGCCAAGAGATCGCAAAAACTTGCAAAGAGTACCCACCTTGAACCAAGCGCCGTAAAAGTAACCAAAAGTAGCCAGGGATATGTGAAAACAACTGCGATGTCTTCATTTAAATGAGTAAATGCAAGTAATGTTCGGTGGGAATATAAATAGTCACAACAAGAACCCTTCAAAGTCATAATTGCTGAGATTAAACCATAAATGTTTACTCTAGCAATCACTTCATGCGGCATGCCGCAGATACTTGTGCTGTTGCAAGAATGACTCTTTTCACGTGTATTGCCTGACTTTCCTTAAAAAGCCAAGACGTGCCAGCTTTGTGGCGACAATAAAAATGAGTACTGCATGAGTGTGCTCAAAGCCACAGTTGCTGGATTTGAAGGATAAATTGTAGTTACTTTCGAAATCGTTTCTTGCGTGATGACTAGAGGCTTGATCATTAGGCATTTAAAAAAAGCGTTCTGGCGCCAAAAGGAGGCAGGCAAAACAACGTTTTGGGCCTCCAATATTATAAATATAGTGAAAATAAATTTTTACACAAATGCAAGTAATTTGAAACGAAGACGTGCGCGAGCTCTATCTACGGCATGAAAACAATAAATGTCATTGTTCAAGATGGCACAAAGGCGCCAGCAGTTTACCGTAGCCGTATAATTTTCCAATGTCTCGCACGTTCGCAGAACATAGTCTCTCCGCTTATTCTGTGGCATGGTTTGTCAAGTTTCCACTGTGGACTGGACTTACTCATGGGTGTCTTTCCTTTCGGCATGACCGAGAAGGGCAGAACAGCAGTAGGTATTCAGGTCGCTAAAAGACCAGAATTAGGGAGGGAATCCTCCTACTGTCAGGGTCGAGTCACCTAGAGTTGATTTCTCCCCTGGTGGCGAACACTCTGAAATGTAAATGACAAACTAAACAAAAGCCCCGTACGCATCACACTTTTACTTCTTTTCTGCTCTTCACACTCTTTTCCTTTGATGGCTCCCCGCGGTTTCGCATTCGCCAACCGCTCGCGTCATGCCAGCGCGGCAGCGTATGCTCGCCGGCGCGTCCCATTTCACTGCTTCACTCTTAATCTGATTCCACATAAGCTCCAGCTAGTAAGCGGTAAAACTCGAAATATGCGGAACGGTGTATCAGTTATTTCTCACTGGTTTGTATACGCAGCAGTGTTCCACTTATTTAGTACCTAGATCATAGTTCCAGTAATTCCATCTTGTTATATACAGCAGCACTGCTCCATATATTAACAGCGAAGTCTTTCATTGCCAGCGAAACAAATCATATTAACAGCGAAGCGAAACATATTAACAGAGAAGCAAATTGTTTCTTCTGCGGCGAACCAAAGAACTATCATCATCATAAACGGGTATGTGGCTCAGAAATTGGGAAAATGCAGGGCTGGGCAAAGATATTTTGAAATTGTATCGCGATACGATACAAGATACTCAGACAAGAAGTATTTGAGATACAGATACAACATACTACAACACTGATTGTATCCGATAGGATACATTTCAATTGTATCTTAAGATACTTCGATACATTTGCAAATTTCTCATTACATATCTATATAATGTAGCACTAAACGCGTATGCACAAAAATGTTCGCTTGAAAATTTATTAACTGCCACCAATTTTGTTTCATTTCAATGAAATGTCTGTTAGTATCTCACAAGTTTTGTACTTCTTGCTCGATGTATATTAGTTTCATTCCGAGACAACTTATTTGCGTTACTTAAGCTGGTTAACTTAAGAGCTTTTTATACACTTCGCTGAAAGCGCTTTTTGCTTTTCGCTCTTGTAATTGATGGGAGCTGCTGCCCTGCTTAGCGACCTGCGAGCGAGTAGCCATCTGATCACAAAAGCTTCAATAAGAAGCCTCTGCACGATTGTTGCGAATACGGCTGTGAAGTTCTACCTTTCCCGTAAACGTGTTACGGTTTTCGCAATAACGGATCATATGACAGGTGGGCGTCACGAAGAAACTGTGCAACCCAGAAACGTTCCAGACACACAGCTTCCCAAACACTGTAGGACACCGCCGCTATTCACACTATTGCCACTTCTAGCTCCGATTTCCTGGTGATTAGTATAGCAGTAAAATAACTTAGGGAAGCCAAAACAAGGAAACCAAATATATCTAAGTAAAATAGAAAAGCGCTTCCGTATCAAACACAGTGAACAAGTTTATGAACGCGATACAGGCAGCACCTGCAAGAGCTAATAATTATTGTGGCGTTTTACGTTCCAACACCATTATATGATTATGAGAGACGCTGTAATGGAGGGCTCCGATAATTTCGACCACCTGGGGTTCCAAAACATAAATATAAGCACACGGACCTCTAGCATTTTCCCTCGATCGAAATGCGACCGCCGCAGCCTTCGGGTCAGCAGTCAAGCACCATAATCACTAGACCACCGCGGCGGATAACCCCTAATAGCTACGGCAGTTAAATTCAGTGCCCATGGAAGATAGCGTGAAACGGCTCGTTGGGACGTTGATGAGAAAGCGGAGCATTTGGTATAAAATGTTTCTTGAATACCTTTGCTAACATATTTAAGATGGCTGCTAATAACTTACGTTATTATGTAGCAAACTCAATTTCGCTGTTTACCTTGTTAATAAGCAGATATTTTTTGTTACTGTATTCTCCAGGCGCGCCCGGATTACTATATATTTGTTCCTAACATTGCCTTTACATAACAGTGTATTGAAGTCGAGTGTAGGTATTTAAACAGTAGGAGAAACGACGCACGATAGTTAAAAGTAAGTATAAAGCAGAAAGCTTACCTAGGCAGCACGTTAAACACTTACTTCATTAGGCAGACAGGGAAAAAAATCAGTATAGAGACATAGGTAATGTATGGGATGGGAAAAAGGACAGCTAAGAAAGAACTTGCGCTAACAATCAAGTTATCATCTTAAAAACAATTTGAATAATAGAAAAAAGTGGCGTACGCCAGAATAGCGTCTGTTAGGTGAATGCTTATGTTGAATTCAGCATCGGTAACTGTGGTGCTATAGCTGTTAGAATCTTATTTGTATATTAGTCAATCTCATTGCATGTGAGTCAAACTTACATCCACGAGATCCTTCAAATCACCGATGTGTGAAAGGTGAATGCTCGTTATGTTGGATGTAGCATCGGTAACTGTGGTGCTATTGCTGTTAGAATCTTATTTTTATATAAGTCAATCTCACTGTATGTAAGTCAATCTTACACCCACGAGATCCTTCAAATCACCGATGTGTGAAAGGTGAATGCTTGTTATGTTGGATGCAACATCGGTAACAGTGGTGCTATTGCTGTTAGAATCTTATTTGTATATAAGTCAATCTCACTGCATGTAAGTCAAACTTACATCCACGAGATCCTTAAAATCACCGATGTGTGAAAGGTGAATGCTTGTTATGTTGGCTTCAGCATCGGTAACTGTGGTGCTATAGCTGTTAGAATCTTATTTGTATATAAGTCAATCTCACTGCATGTAAGTCAAACTTACATCCACGAGATCCATAAAATCACCGATGTGTGAAAGGTTAATGCTTGTTATGTTGGATGCAGCATCGGTAATTGTGGTGCTATAGCTGTTACAATCTTATTAGTATATAAGTCAATCTCACTGCATGTAAGTCAAACTTACATCCACGAGATCCTTCAAATCACCAATGTGTGAAAGCCACGAGACGTAAAGCAACCCCCCGTCCTCGTAGTCTTCAGACTTCGTAATAAATTGTCATAACCTACCAACTAGCCCAAGCCGCCACCCTTCGTAACGAAGCACCACGCAAGAGAAACGTCGATAACGACACTACAGCGACACCAGAATATGTACGAAAGACACCGCACGCATTGGAGTACGTGGCACAGGATAGTGGCGGAGTGCCAAGTGTCATGGCACTGACATAAAGAAACGAGAAAAGCTTTGCTGGGCATATAGGCGTTCGTGCGCTTGTCTGTCGAGGCGACGCGAGCGCCGCCACGTGACTCTGCTCCACCAATAAGGACGATCGGAGGTCATCGCCTATCCCTGCTAGATGGCGGAAACATGAAATAGCGTCACTGCCTTTAGTTTTACTCTGGTGACTTAGTGGCAGCAGAGCAACAGTATCAGATTGAGAAGCGGAGTTCAGCCACTGTTTGTTTCGCACGGGGGCGCTGCAATCTCAGTATCTTGTATCTTAAGATACACGATACATTCTTCAATGTATCGGAAATGCAGATACTGATACACGTCTTGCGAAACGTATCGCGATACAGATACAAGATATCCAAGGAGTATCTAAGATAGTATCTAAGATACATGTATCTTCGACTGCCCAGTACTGGGTAAATCCCACTACTCACCACTTGTCGACTAAAAATGAAGAAGGCAACAGTCAGCCCAACAAATGGCTTCGAAGTTACGGCGGCGAGTCGAAGACCGCGAAGGGATGGAAGGCCTACGCCAACGACGACGTGCCCGTAGATTGATGTGAGGTCCGAACGCTTGGTTTCAGCGCGAGGGTATGTCTCTTGAGTTTGGACATCACGACACCCGTGTCGTGTCTGTGACGGTCCGTGGTCAAACACGAACCTTTCTGCGCTGAGAATCCACGTGGAAACTAACGTAGCATCACGTAGCTAAAGCCTAGCTACGATCTAGAGGAAACGACCAGATTAGTCTTCAGAATCGTCCATTTTTGCTGTTTGAAGCCTTGCGCGGCTTAGTGCCAGCTTCGCCAATTTCTTTTGGAACGATGTTTAGCATATATTTATTGTAAATTTACCCGCTTGCGGCAACGTAGGCAGGCGTGCAAACCAAATACGAAGCATGACATGGCGATGCAAATGCTGCAGGTCTTTACCGCGATCCTTTTTATGACTTTGCAAATGCTTTTATTCACGCTTTCAGCACTCTATGAGAGCATGGCTGTTCCTAGAGTCACCTGAAAAATTTACATTGCCACATCTAAGCACAATAAATGTATGGATGACTTACTTTCTGGTCATCTCGTGGCATCAGTTTATGCAGACCCTAGTTGGCGTCACCCATATATCTGGCATTACTAAATCTGTATGACACTTAGATCAGAAAACTCAGCATTAAGTTTTCTTATATATTTGCTGCATACCTCAGCGGACAACTCGGGCTTATTTTTCAGCATAGTATGGTAAAACCATTTGAAACAGTTGTTTACTGAAATGTTGCGCAAGCATGTTTTTGTGGAGCACACATTCATTTGTGCTCCACGAAAACATGCCTGCGCACGCTTTTGTCATATTATACTGAAAGATAATTCCTGAGTTATCAGTTCAGGTATACAGCAAACAAAAAAGAGAATTTACTGCTGAGTTGTCTAATTTAAGTGTCATATCGGCCTAGTTATGCCAGACATATGGGCGACGCTAACCATGACCTGCATAAATTGATGGCGTGACAAGACCAGGGAGTAAGTCATCCGAGCATTCATAACGCGTAAAAACGGCAATGTAAATATTTTAAGGCGCATCTTTAAACAGCCGTGTTATAAGAGAGGGCTGAACAGCACCAATGAAAGCATTTGCAAACTCATCAAAAAGGACAGTAGTAAAGGCTGCAGTAATTTGATAGCGCTGTCATGCTTAGGATTTGGTTTAGATGCATGCCCACAATATTCCACCTTATATAAAATCGCAACCCTGCACAACCTATGTGACCTTACAACTGCTATAGCTATTGCTACTGTTTTATGTGAGCATGATCTGAAAGCAGATGAGCTTATTTCTGAAGCTGTGAACCCTATGAAATGCTACTCACAGAAGGGCAATTATGCCATAAAAGCCTGCTGCTATTCTGGCTGGCAGTAAAAGAGAGATGTAAAATACTTTTGAACACTTTATTCCAAAGAACACTTTCTGGACGCATGGTTTGCTACAGACAAGTACATCATATATAGAAAATACAAGGCCAGCTCAACACAAAAAAATAAGCCACAGTGCACAACAATACAGAAAGATATCTGCGTAACAAGAACATCTATACGCCATGAATAAATCGGGAAACGAGAATAAATAAGTAAAACAGGTATTGACATGCAGTGTTCAGTTTGATCAGTTATTATTTGTGCACATTTGAACAATTTAAGAAAAAAAATTAAGACAGAAAAACATCTTCAGAAAAGGGGAACTGTCGCTGGACATAATCTGCTTGTCAGGATGTTAGAATAAATAATGCAAGAGGGACTTGAATGGTACACAGTACAATGGTACCTACTACAATACAAAAGAACTTTTGTGCTTGACGTAAATTCAATTGTCTTCATACAGGTATTTTCGTGATTGGTATTGAAGAAATTAAAAACATCGGACCTTTTTGCAGGCCTTCCGGAAAAAAGTTTAAAACACCTTTCGAAACAGCATTAACGACTGTTTTTGAGCATAAATGTTCGCCCTTGGGCAGCCGACACAAATTGCACATGTAGTCAGCACTACGCGTTCGATTATACGCTTCCAATCGAGGGCCCAAATTTAAGCTTCCTGCATAATTCCTTCAGATTCCAACCCGCTATATTAAGTCTGCACATAAGTTTCCTCTCAAAGTTGCGCAGGTCTATCGCATTCTTCATAATGTGTCTTGTAGCTGCTAAGTGCAAAAAAGTTGCCTTACAAATGACACAGCTGTATTTCCTAATACCGGGATGCTATCCTTCGACATACTTGGCAAGATGACTGAACTAATATCACGAGAAGTCAGTGTTTACACAACTACCCGAGCTGTGGGGCTCATGGAAGTAGCACTTGGTTCTGGCACCGCAGCATCGCTGGAGAGCTGCGTTATCATGCTGTTCGCTTGGCCATATGAGGAGCCTTCACTACAGTGTGTTGACGCCGGAAGGCTTGTTTGCATAGGCGGCATCAAGATCTTCGGGAAATTGTATGCATCATTCTATATGTTCAAAAAATAGAAAAAGAAACCTTTTAACAATTAGGTGTTAAAATAGCAAAGCAAAATGACCTTAACTTCCAATCATGAAATTTCTTTGTGCTTGCTAATACAAGTGCGTAAGGGAGGGTTTAAAAAAACCTTGGACTAACTTTATTGCTGTTGTGATGTCCTAGCAGCTCCATTTGGCTCGAACATAATAGAAGGTCTAATATATGCCCACATGCACATTCTCATGAAAACATCCCATAGAAACCTAGGCGCACGCACGAACGCACGCACGCACACACACACACACACACAAACACACACACACACACACACACACACACACATACATACATACATACATACATACATACATACATACATACATACATACATACATACATAAATATTTATTTATTGAAAATACTTTACAGACCCGAAGGCATTGAGTAAGGGGGGGTTACTGTGAAATCAGATAATGAACAAAATCTCACAATGAACAAAGCTACAGTGCAGGTTAATAACAATAACAAAAAATACTTCGTAATAAAATTCAATAGTACACGAATAGCAGATTACATACATACATACATACATACATACATACATACATACATACATACATACATACATACATACACACAGACACACACGCACACACACACACACACCAAATACATATTCATCAATGCTTGACAAGATGACACTTCAAATAAATAGCAGTCTCTTACTATGCACATACAAGTTGAAATTCCGCTCTGGTGTTGCTATTTATAGCTCGCGATGACCAAAAAATTCATTCTAAAATTCTGGATATTCTGCGGCGCATCCACCTTGACCCAATTAAAAGCAATCAGTTTCATTCAAACTTCACCCAGAAAAACTAAGGGTGTGCGAATATTCTGAAATTTCGAATAACGAATCGATTGTCATTCTATTCGATTCGGTACTTGACGCAAATACTGCACATTCAAAATACCGATTATATTTCGAATACCTTCCTCAGAACCGCCTGGAAAACCCCAATGCAACGAAATCCTTGAATACTGAGAGGTGATTTGTCTTATTTTAAGCACTGTATTACCAAGGCACATGCATCACAAGATTTTCGTTTTTGACTACCGACGCTATTATTCACAGAATAACAGCGTTTTCTTATTATTACTCGACTGTCATCGAAAAGACAGTGTCACTAATCTACTACCATTGTCATGGCATTCACCTTGATGTTGACAAACAAAACATGTTTTTTTTAATACATCAGCTTTAGTTAAAATCTGCTAATCAAGAGCAACCTTCAAAACTGTAGTTAATAATTTACTTCAACTGTTGCGAAATACCTCGAATGCTCTGTTTGCTGGCGCATATTATCTTACCTCAGTTTGTATGATTGTAGTATTCTAGTCGGTTAAAAGTAATTGTAATGTTCCGTTGTTAAAAGTGGGCAATATAAGTTTAAAATAAAATTCTGCAGAAATCTACGGCTATTTTGAAAAATGGTTGCTTTACTATACTAGGGTTGCTTCGAATGTGGTTGCCTTGCTATTAGGAAACTATTCAAACGGTCTCCGACAGGAATCCGTGTTGAATTCGGTGTCACCGTTATTCGGTCCATATTCGATTCGGTTCGAAGCTGAGCTATTCACAAACCTCTAATATCAAACCATCACCACCCATTATATGCTACTACAGAGCCGAGTGTGAATAAAACAAAAGCGCGACATAGATATGAAAAATCTCGCAAATCATACGATCGATGAAGTGCCGCACGTTAAAATATAACTGCCTTAATGTGAGGTTATCGAATATTTTTAAGACACGCCCCATTTCACTAACTATTAAATCCTCAATGTGGGGCTTGCTCGACATGCGTGGAGACACGAACAGTAACGCGCCTTGTTCCTAACACGAGATCACGTGGTGTGCCACAATCGTAGCGTCTGATAACGAGTGGATTGTCCATATCAAAGCCAATGGCTGCAAAAAAATTGAAAATTCTCGTCCGCCCCATCACTGCTACTTCGTTATTACATGAGCAGTACAGGACGAAAACACATTGCCATAAAAAAACGCCCAGTCCCTACATATAGAACCTAAATGTGTCGGTAGCGGCGCACTAAACGTAGTTTAGTGAGATAAATTAGTGCGAGCACCTTTTGAAAAATTAGACCACACGACACTGCATCAAACAAAGACGCCCAACACTACCTTGTTGTCAGAGACGTTAAAATGTGGAATCATAAAGTGGCTGCGCGCGGTACCTACTAGTTCGTCGTACACTGGAAAGACTGCCTAGGCCAGCCAGTCATGCAAAAAATGCATATGAATGGTCATCGCGAATTGTACTTACTCGCTCACGCAGGCCATCCGTGGAAGCGAACGGAGCCAATCATTAAAATTCCCGTTAAAGACAGTGTTTTACAAATCAAACCTTAGTGAACCGAGCCTACAGCATCGCACATCTACCTGGTACAGTATTCTTTTCGTCGCGAGCGTTTGGTCAAGTCCGAGTTTTCTAGTCGGAACCTACAGAACAGCCCTACATGGCACACAAGTTATGCTGATGCCAGACGCTCACGTATTTATGCAGCCTGCTATTGCACGCTCAAAATATCTTCATTTCGTCGCGGTCGCACAAAATTTCAAGCCACACAACAAAGACAGAGCTGACCGTTGGAAATGACAGCTAGCGAGAACAGCGAAAAGCATGCAAGAGTTCCCAAGTGTTATCTGCTTTGTCGCTAATTCGTAAGCAGTATAAGCACTCGTCACTCACCTGTGAAGTTACCGCAGAAACAAAAGCCTTATTTGTCAAGGTCAAACTTGTTAAGGATTGTCCCAGAGCCTTGCGATGCATCCAAAAGTACGAAGAAAGCTTCGTACTTTTGGATGGCGCACGCTGTCTGTACACCTACAGTCAAGCACTCATTAGTTCAACTCCGTAACCGCGACAACGCTCCACCAATAATGGCTCTTTGGCGAGAACACATAGATCTACTCTTTTTTCTTTTTCGTGCAGGAAGGTCCGCTGCAGAAAGGCACGATGGCTCTATAGCAATTATTTGGCGAGCGCCAGTCCCGCGTTTGGTGTGCTTTGTTCCGTTGGAGCACTACATTATTTTTGTAATCGAAGAAAAGATTCATGGTAAGGGCCTCCTCGATTAAAGGCTACACTGACGCGCATAAATTATATAGCTATAACATGAGAGTTGTAAGTGGAACTGGCAAAACACGCACTTCAGTAACCGGAACAAACCGCTGGTTTTGGTTACATATGTCACGTTCCACCTAAGTAAGCGAAATCTAAAAGAAAAGTCAGCGACTGCTCCGGATGAAACTCGCGAATCAACTCGAATCCACTGAAACCCCGCCTGTTAGTGTTCAAATATATTCAAGATTGTTTCGTGTGGAACCTATGTGGAACAAGATTTAGATCATGCTAGCAGCTGTTTCCGGGAGTTGGTTGAACTAGAGGACTAGGTTGAACCACATTCAGTTCTGAAAAGTCGGCCATTGCGCGGTAACATGAATAACGGTCTCAATGTGCACCCAGAAGGAAAACTTGAGGCCAAATAGTGATCATATAGGCGCCAGGTTTGAACATAGGCATTTTTAGGCGTTTTGGCACAAACGCCAAAATAGGCATCATAGGCGCAATACAAGCACTATAAAAGTCCTTCTTAACCTCTAATTCCTAGTCATACATCGAAGTGGCACGAGAGGAGCCAAAGGAACAAGAGAATAGGCATTTGCCTATAATCCGGACTCTAGTGATGATGAAGTCCGAGCAGTTGTCATTTCCGAGTCGCCATCCGTGCCTAATTCTAAGAAATAACACAAAGCGCTCGTCATATATCCGGTTTCTAATGTCGACGAGTGCAAGGCTCCCTGGATACATAGCGCTTTCGACTGTCCTGTTATCGTGTTCAGCAATAGGTGGTCTGCAATATAAGGCTCCATGCAACAGTTTTCACCCCTTGTCTCAGCCACGTATCCAAAATGCAAGCGCCAAGTTCATTTTGGGGAGCTGAAAACACACCTTGGTCGCCATGTTTAGACACCGCATACTCAAGCACCAGCGGCTGCGACTTCGCAAGATATTGATTATATGGTTCACATCGAGAGAACGAGTAGCCAGAAAGTATATAGCCAAGTAGCCAAGCCGTCTTTTTCTCTCGCCACCAGCCTAAAAAGTAGCCAAACTAGCGCAAAGTAGTGAAACTTGGCAACCCTGCCCCTGCCGCATTCTGAACGGCTACTTCTCCAGCGTCTTGAATGTTTTCCTCAAGCGATGTTACACCCTCAGCGTTTAAACTTTGCTCCGGTTATTTGTTCAAGGGACCCTGAAATGGTTTTTTGAAGTTCTGTCAGCGTTTAGGCCGAAGAATCCCCAAATCATTCGCACCAGAAATTAAGCGACGCACTGTGTACCAAAGCCGCTACGGAATTTATAGCTATACCCTCCTCCTCACCACTGCCTTGCACCCTCAACTCACTGACACCCTGACATCACCGGCGGTCGCAGCGCTCTCATGAGCGCACTCGATGGTTTGAGCTTCGCCCAGTCATGGCCTCAGATATTGTGCGCCGACTGGTTGCGCGCAAACTGGGAGGCCCAACAAAGACGAAGCTCGCGGAGTGGTTGTTATCTGCTCCGACAGGTGCCTCCACACTACCAGCAGATCTTATTTTATTCTCCTGTACGGCGACAATCTGAAAAAGCATGCGGACAAACAAAAATAATTCGGGAACGATCACCGATAAGCGTAAACTCGGCCAATGTGGTTGTGTCTTCAGGGGTGAAGTTACAGCCACAAAAACGTGGATCGTGGCGTTGAACGGATAGCGAGAGCGCGACGCTCATTGCAGCGACGAGCTGACGGGATTCCGCTCGCCAGATGCCTCACAAACAATTGCACGATGCCGCAGCTTTACAAGTCACCAATTGCTAGAAATTGCTAGATATGTGGTACACAACACGGCTAGGGCAATTAATTATGTCCAAGAAAAGAAACCTCGAGATAAAATCACAGCATATCCACGGAGTGAATGATGATGAGCGGGCGAAGCTGCGGAGGTTCATCGGTGAACCGTGAATCTTCCGTGAATTCTGCCCAGTACATCATCACCGACGTGAGATCGGGCGCGTTTATACTAAAGGTTCGATGAGAGTTATGACGACATGCAGCTCACTTTAATTTTACATGTACGCTGTGAATTTTCATTGTTTAGAAAACCATTGTTTTAGAAAACATCTGGCGTCTTTCGTTAAGCAGCTGGCGTATTTTCTTTTTGCTTTAGAAACATCTGGCGTTCTATCGTTTTGCTTTTACAAAACATCTGGCGTCTTTCGTTGGTTTATTTCATGAATCAACGGCGTTTTGAACAAAATTTTTATTGTTTAATCACGCACAGGAGAAATCTCACCAGGCACTACCTTGGAGGTAAACAATGGCTGCTGGGAATGAGAGACAGAAGAAGTCGGCTTTTAGCTTACACTTACACTTCTACTTCTACTAACATTTCCTACTGGAAAGTGCCAATGGCTGCTAATGGGGAATGAGAGACAGAAGAATTCGGCTTTTAGTTAACGCGCACGCTGCGAATTTTTTATTGTTCAACAACGCACAGGAAAAATCTCCCACCGGCACCACCTTGGAGGTCAAAGCGTAAGACTGGTTACGCACTACGACTACTACTACGACTACGAGGGACGAACGGGTGCCGCCTTAAGGAGCTTCGCCCCTAAAACACTGTCGCTCAGCTCACGTCAACACGGAGTACGTTGTAACACAGGCAGACGACGCTCGCTGCCCACAGGAGGTTCAGTGACGTGTACATGACATATCTAATCAGATCAGCCGCCTGCGTGACGTCGCGCTTCCAATACGACGCGCAATGGAAGTGGGCGGTTTGAAAACGCTTTTGGCTGAGCCGCTGTGATCGGTGGCGATTCGCAGCTTTAAAGCCTTGTAATAAATTACACAGTTTACGCACATGCTTAAATGGGTCTGTAAATGATCCATAGGACTTATTCTACCGGCTCAATGTGTTCGTACAAAATCGTCAAAACCGTTTCAGGGCCCCTTTAAGTGACATCAGGCTTTCATACGTCCCTTCATACGTGCGAAGCTGAGTGAGAGCCGTCCCAAGATTTGCGGTGTCCATTTGACCGTTATCTTGGATTGCACTCTTATTAAGCAGTGTTATTATATTTATCAGCAAATGCGAGTTTTGCAGGTTGGTCACGTGTCCAAGATCCTGAATGACATGTCTGTCCCTTGCTTACAGGAAATAAACATTGGGGCAGTCTGCGCTCGCGGTGTTCCGTATGATTTTTGCTCGCGTCCTCGTCTTTTCCGCGCAGTTTAATGACGCCTGAAAGCTGCTTGCTAAATGGCCCGCCAGAACGCCTAACCTACGTGCTCGCATTCAAAAGGCCCTCTTCCCCGCAGGACATACCACGGCATGGCGGTGATCGACCAGTGCATTTACGTCGTGGGTGGCTACGACGGCCACGAGTGCTCCAACACTGTCGCGTGCTTCGACGTGGCCCTCGGAATATGGAGCTCCAAGGCTAACATGGGACGCGCGCGCTCCGCCGTCAGCGTAGCCGTCCTGAAGGCAAGCACCACGACCATAGGCGTGCGCACAGGAGGGAAAGGGGAGGCAAGAGGGATGACCCTCCACCCTGCTAATCATCTAAGGAGGCGCGAAGTCTTCCGCATGCCTTTACTTAGTCAGACCTGTGCAGCATTAAATAGGTTGCAGAGTTATGGCCCTGCTTCGCAGTAATGGTGGCCGAGGACTCCTGATGTTCCACACTAAACACTGTTTGCTTCCCAACTTTACGCGTGGAAGGGCCGAGGACGAAAGACAAGCCTTTGTGAGAAGCACGTCATCGCGTCATTTTAATTTTTTCCATCCGTTGCGAAGAGTGTTTTCAACGAAGAGTGTTGATCAATGGACGGGGGGGGGGGGGCGAGTTGAGTGGAGGGCGCGGTAAAACATCGGCCTCCCAAAGTGGAAATCTGTGCACGCTCCCGACCAATATATAAAAACCAGCAGCAATGCCACTACGGCAAACCACGCAGAATAACAATAATAACAATAATAATAATAATAATAATAATAATAATAATAATAATAATAATAATATTAATAATAATAATAATAATAATATTAATAATAATAATAATAACAACAATAACTGGGGTTTGACGTCCCAAGACCACGATATGATTATGAGGGACGCCCTATTGGAGGGCTCTGGGCATTTCGACCATCTGGTGTTCTTTAACGTGCACGGACATCGCACTGACATCGCTCTACTATTTCGCCTCCAGCAAAATCCGACCGCCGCGGCCGGGATCGAACCCGTCCCTTCAACCACGCGAACTTCATAGCTTTAGTCAATATATGGGGATTCCAGGTGCACCCGAGTAGGTGCAGTAACAGTATCAAGTAGAATGGTCATGTACGCTCCTCTGAAACAACGGGTGACGAAACGCAACTACACCGCTGTCATGAAATGCTTGAACTTTAGAGAGTTATAGTGAACCTTTTCTTTGTCCTGGCAGGTAGCAGATATCGATAATTTTGCCTGAGTTCGTGTAAGCGCTTCTCTTGAAATGTGGTGACCCCATAAGCACTCTGAGCGCGCTATCTGCGCCCCACAGAGGCTCCATTCGAACTGCGCAAAAAAAAAATGTTTCAACCAGCGCTTTCGGGAAACTATCGTTTGAGGCTATCTTTGGGTAGGTATACCAGGGGGGATTTTTCTGCCAGGCATTAACAAAATAACTTCACTGCGCCATATTGTGGAGAAGTAATGTCACTTATGCCTAGCTGAAATCACTGGCGATGACAAACGTACATTCCTAGTCAACGCAAGCACCACATCATCGGACATGGCGCTCTTTGGTCACCCTTGGCCCTTGCGCCACAAAAACCCACTAATCATCATCATCCTCCAAGGCACCAAATCCCATGAACTAGAGCAGCCGTCCCCTGCCTGTATGTACCAGGTTCTACATTTTAGGCGTGTTTCTTTTAGATGTGAAGCATCTTATAGCGGAGTTCAATCCGGTGGTGGTGGTGTGCGGCGTGACCACCCTTACTGCGCATGCGCAAGCCCTCTCCACACACCTCCTGTCCCTCTCCACTCCCTCCCCCCATCTCCACTTCCCCCTGCCCCTCCCCGCTTTCCCTCTCCCATTTCCCTCTCCACTCCCCCTCTGAAACGCGGGCTCTACATACCGAAACGCTGCTTCGCATCGCCTCATGGTCCCCTTTAGCGGGAGATGGTGTGATTTTTAGAAGAGACATCGCATGGCATTGTAGTGAACTTATGCGCGCCTGTAGCCGAAGTCAAGTGGGATACGAAGCTGGTACTTTGGCTTTGTTAGGCACTTCATATTCTCGTTAACAGTGCTCTCAGCATGTCAATCAAATACCAGCTCTTTTGTTGTGTGCGTCTTTCAGGATGCAAAGTAGCGATGCAATCTGCACGCTTAGCTGAAATCAAGAGAGATGAAAAATTACAAACATCTCCCGGTAAAGGGAACCCTGTGAGGCATGCGAAGCAGCTCATGGGTCGACTTAAAGTTCCGTAAAGAGTTGCCGTTAAAGTTGTTCTTTATTTACTCATCATCACCGTAGATGACTTTAAGTTCAGGGTTGCGTTTCCCATTGAGTATGACGGCCTTGTAGTCCGTAATGTGTGGATTCAAGGGAGGGTTCTCTTGCTGATCACACTGTGATTATCGTCGGCGGCGAACTTTTACTGCAGCACGACAATGGCATTGGCGCGGGACTGCTCGTTTTTGATGGTGGCGATCTTGGTCAAATTGTTATCTAAGCACAAGCAGTCGCAAACCTTGCCGTTGTGCCCGAAGCTCAGGTCCAGGAACTCGCGCTTGAAACGCGCGTCCGCATCATCCGTGCCGGTTTGCAGAAGTTGCTTCAAGCGATTCGCTGCGTTCGCCACCAACTCGCCTTGCCACGCCGCTTCGGAGTCCTCTGCTCGGCGTTTACGTTTCGCTTCGGCTTCGCGTTGCCGCGTCGCTTCGATGTTTGCTTGCCGGCGTTGACGTTGTGCTTCGCCTGCGCGAGCCCTGGTTGCTTCCGTAGATTCTTGCAGGCGGCGTTTACAGCGTGCTTCTGCTTCTCTCGCTCTAAGTTCGGGGTCGGCTTGCCCTCTTATCTGCAGCGGTATCAGCAGCATAGGCCTCAAACGCTCAACTTTGCGCAGCGCCGTCCGGCGCCCAAGCGGAGAGAGGGGAAAGCTCCGGTAGCTCCGACGGGTCGTACTTGCTTGATTTTCCCAGTACGCTCGCGGAGAACGTGCTCCCCGGTGCTTTTATCTCGCATTTTTCATGCTATGGGTGACGGTCCTTCGTCGTACTGGAAAGCAGGCACGCAGTCCTGCTGCAATGTGAACTGTCGAAAAATGACGAAGAGCCGAAAACTGCCCGTCAATTTCTACCGTTTCCAGTGCAAGTAGTGCGAGGAGCGGTGGCGTCAAGAGTGGATTATGGCAGTTCACCGCATTAAGCGATGCTTTCGCGGTCTTGTCACCTTGAAGCAATTTTTGTTGTACACAGCATTGCGAACTATTAACGGGGAGAAACGCGATGGCCGTGCTCATTTGAAAGGGAAGTACGTTTGTGAATCGAAGCTACAACAAATAGACAGCCTCTGTACATTTCGAGATCGCGGTGGCTTTCCGAGTCAACCATTTGTGTTGTGATAGCAACAGAGCATGTTCGCTGAATACACCACAGTTTAAATACCGTACCGTGAGTACTACAAGTGTTTTATTCAGCTGATGGCGGTACACTTTCCATCGCGGCTCACTGTAAGCAGAATTAAGCTGGATGTTTGCAGTGCACTGAGCGTTTATATTGGCCTTGCATGCGACACGCCGTGATTGCTTAGCAGGCTGAGGTGTTCCGCTGCTGAGAACCTGAGATCAATGCCGTGGGTTCGATTCCCGTATACGGCAGCTGCATTTCGATGGGAGCGAAATGCAGTAACGCCGGCGTACTTAGATTTAGGTG
Source organism: Rhipicephalus sanguineus (assembly GCF_013339695.2). Lineage (NCBI taxonomy): Eukaryota > Metazoa > Arthropoda > Arachnida > Ixodida > Ixodidae > Rhipicephalus > Rhipicephalus sanguineus. Next base: position 144,085,273 of record NC_051183.1, read on the forward strand.
CACGTTAAAGAACCCCGGGGGCCGAAATGAATCCGAAGTCCCCCACCACGGCGTGCCTCATAATAATGTCGTGGTTTCGGCACGTAATATATTATAGCCTTGCATGCGCGTGAGCCACGGGTGATATACAGCTACCGCTTTGGAAACGAGCTGGAAAAAGAACCAAGGCGGTAATTAAATTTTCGATGGCTTCCCGAAATGTCAGATGCGCTTATCATCGGGCACAAATCTCCGCATAATCATAAGCATGCGCGATGCTGACCAAGCGAGCTGTCGAAACAACTAAAGCGACACTCGATTCAGCGAACACGGTGCGTGATCAGGCGTCGATATTATCCGAAATGAAACACGCCTCTGCAAGAAACATGCATGGTCGAAGTGGGCATTAAACATTTTTTTTGGCTCGCATCATTATGCTGTCAAAGGGAGCTCTAAAAATATCCAAGGTGGCATTAAACATGCGATCCGACGTTGTTATCATCCGATGCAAACCACGGCAAATGTGGAACTCTCACGAAACTGAGCACTGCGCATTGCAATGCTGCCAGTGACTTAACAGGGCAGATGTAAGTTATATGCTTTTCACACTGACCTCATAATAAATTTAAAGCCGCACGACAAACTTGGCAACCAAGCAATCGAAAGTTATCAAACGAAAACGACGCGAAAGCGTGGTTTTCGTTTGTTGACAGCTACTGTTGCTGACAGCTACAGTTTGCTGACAGCTACGTTTGCTGACAGCTCCGAGCATACACGACTGCCGCAATCAAGGTGCATTTTACCAGTAACATAATTGCACAACTCGCGCAGTCACCTCCCTGTTCATGTCATAGAAATGTGGCCGTCCACCATCGGCACGCACGTAGCGCTCGCACAAACAGCATCGTCCTTGACGACCTGCTCGGTCCCGCAAAGATGGACGGTCAACCGCTCTCCACTGGTGAGATTTACGCCGTGAAAACGTTTTTAGGGGCGAAGCTCCTTAAGGCGGCACCCGTTCGTCCCTCGTAGTCGTAGTCGTAGTCCTGTAACCAGTCTTACGCTTTGACCTCCAAGGTGGTGCCGGTGGGAGATTTTTCCTGTGCGTTGTTGAACAATAAAAAATTCGCAGCGGTAGCTAAAAGCCGACTTCTTCTGTCTCTCATTCCCAGCAGCCATTGTTTACCTCCAAGGTAGTGCCTGGTGAGATTTCTCCTGTGCGTGATTAATCAATAACAATTTTCTTCAAAACGCCGTTGATTGATGAAATAAACCAACGAAAGACGCCAGATGCTTTGTAAAAGCAAAACGGAAGAACGCCAGATGTTTCTAAAGCAAAAGGAAAAGACGCCAGCTGCTTAACGAAAGACGCCAGATGTTTTCTAAAGCAATGGTTTTCTAAACAATGAAAATTCACAGCGTACATGTAAAATTAAAGTGAGCTGCAAGTCGTCATAACTCATCGAACCTTTAGTATAAACGCGCCCTATCTCACGTCGGTGATGATGTACTGGGCAGAATTCACGGAAGATTCACGGTTTACCGATGAACCTCCGCAGCTTCGCCCACTCATCATCATTCACTCCGTGGATATGCTGTGATTTTTTCGATCTCTGCTATCTTTCTAAACGTTCAGAGCAAGTGACCCTTGAGGCTGCACGTGCACGGCGAGCAGATGACAGCGCGTGCAGGGCGCGTAAACGTGCTGAGACAGCGCAGTCAAAAGGCCGGTGCGGGTAGAGCAGCGACCGGTTTTCGCAAGAAAGGCTAGATGTTGCGCATGCGCAGTGGGGGGTGGATGGCGTAGAGAGAGAGCAGGCTTGACCATAAGCTGCTTCGCATCTAATAGACGGCGCTTTACTGCTACGCAAACTAAAGTCCCTATATCCTTCAAAAGTAGCGAAAGGTCTTGATCCAGCCGCCGCGCCCTGCGATAGGCCGGTTGGCGACAAGTGACCTTTTCGCATTCGCGCCCCGCCCAAAGGGTCCAGAGGCGCAGCGCTGTGCCGGCGATAGGTACGTATCACTGTGTTTTCAAGCGTGGAGTTGGGCGATTTTAGCAAGTAAAGAGTACTTCACGCGCCTCTGTCGCACTGTTGTTGCAAACTAGAAGCGTTTACACCTGAAACTGTGTGGCCACTGGAATTCCATGACGTGCTAGTATGTGGGGTCTCTATGCCTTTGGTTGCCTCCCCGCGCGGAGGAGAGAAAAAAACGTTTCTTTTTATTCTTTTCGTTCCTCGCGGTGACAAAAATATATGCTGAAGGAAGGCCCAACAAAATCAGTCGCAAGCAATTTGTGCCCTCAAAAAACACCCGGCTATGCGAACTAAGTGATTTTGTAATGGCTATAAATTCAAGCAGCCTTTCGCCTGGCCGGCGCGCTTTTGTTTGTGCATATGCATGAGCATTATCTTAGCAACGACATTATTGCTTTGTGCGTAGTATTCAATGCAGAGTCACACCCCGTATCTCTAATACTAAATTGCTCGGAACCCAATAAAGCTGTCTTTGTTTTTCTCACCGGGGTGGCTTCAAATACATGCTCACAGGGAAATGAGCATTTGGGATTAGTTTTTTGCCACACCTTGCCGTGTTTTGCCGCACTGCTGTGTGCGAGATCGATTAAGGCTTCTTCGTTGAAGCATTCCGCGTAATGTTTTCCCTAAAGGATCACAATGCTTTTAGAAGTTCGAATAAATTATACTGCAAGACACTGGGAGGAAAAAAACTGAAACCATATATGCACACCAAGCATCTTTGATAATTTTCCAAGGCAGAAAATTAGCAGATTATCTGCTTATTTTATTCGAACTAGAAAACAAGCACTTTTAACTCAACCAAACACCACCTGTTCTTCAAGTTACGCTGGATGTCAAAATATGCGAAGGAAAAAAAATATAAACGCCCTGCACGACAGCTGCTGTGGGGAACCCGCTCGGAACCTGCTTCGGAAACGCACGCGTTTTATTTCAATATTGAGCGTGCTCCGTGCTCGTTAAATTTATTGTCCCTGTAGTTTCATAACTGATGAGCATCTTAGGCCATAAATATTAATAATTTACCGGTTCAAGCGAGCACCGAGTTCGGTTTCAGGCGCCCGCAATATGCACGGGAGCGAGCGGCACGTCGTCTGCTATCGCTGCTCCTTGGACCCCTCGAGAGGGCGCGCGTGTAGTTGTCGCTACCTTTAAAAATATAGGGACGTTAACGCAAATGCGTACACTTTCGATAGTTCTTATGAACAGTAGTTGTGGCTATCCGTACATTCCAAGTGTTCATTTCTAAGCAATCTTCGCGGACAGGCAATATCAGTAAGCTGAGGAGCAGAGTCATGTATATTTATAGACGTCAGATTCTGCCCAGGCGGCGCCGCGAAAAACACCGCCACCAGCGCCCTCATCGCAGCCCTGGCACTAACTAGGTAGTACAAAGAGAGCCGTCTGCAAGGGAATGTGCATAGGCCACAATAGACCCCCCCCCCCCTCTCGTTGTTGTCGAGGCGCGGTTTCCTGAAAATCAACGCCCTAAAGAAAACGCTAGGCCTGCGCTGAAACCGCAGCACAGTCACTGCGAAAGCTGGAAGAGCGGCATTTCTAGAGCTCGTTAAGCTCTCTTGGGGCTACAATACAAGTACCCTAGAAAGGTACCCACTACGCCATAAATCACAATTTTTGTGAAGTTGGGAAGCACCTACTAAGCCATTATTCGTAATTCTGCGGAGAAGCGAGGCACCAACTACACGTCTGTAAGGCATTATGTGCACTTTGTTGACGCGACGACTGATGACGATGAAGAATTATGCCTCAGCCCTTTGTAATGGGTTGGAATCTTTAGACGGCCCACCAGTTATATAATTTGCATTGGGTGACGCCCGGTCGCTATTTCCCTCTCCCGTCATGCTGTATAACATACGTTGACGTGGGAGAGAGACGGGGGGGGGGGGGGCGAAGAACATTACTGAGACCCCGAGGAAATGAATCATGCGCTTATGGGCTTCCTTGGCATACAAACAAGTGCACTTGCGAGGAACCCACTACGCTATAAATCATTGTAATTTTTTAGAAGTAGGGCAGCAGGCACTGTGCCATTGTTCGTCATTCTACGGAGAGCGTTGGTACCTGCTAAACGCTTGTATGGCATTATGCGCACTTTTGATGCTGTGCCTGATGACGACGAAGAATTATGACAGAATCCTTTGTAATGGGTTGGAAGCATTCAACAACCTACTCGTTGCGCAATTCGCATTGTGTGACGCCTGGTTACAGAATTCGCGTTGTGCGACACTTGGTGCTTATTTTACTCTTCTACCACGCTATATTGCATATGCTAATGTGGTTCCTTCCCGACATGAAGCCTGTATAGGACCTTTTCGCAAAGCAGTTTCGAGCACCGGCATGGCTAAGAGGTTGAATACTGGGCTCCCACGCAGAGGGCCCAGGTTCGAACCTCGTTCCATCCTGGAATTTTTTTCTTATTTCGTTCTTTTTCTGATTTCGAGCAATACTGTTTACGGACACCGGCGGCGGCGGCGGCGGCGGACAACTACGGCGCCAAAAACGGCCGGTGAAATGATCTCATAACAGCTTTCGCTGTAAAAACTTCTTGCGCCAATCCACGCTTCAAGAAAGTAGGAAGCCTAAAGCAAATGGCGGGTACAGTACAAAAAAGGCTTCATTTATTCCGGCGCGCTGCAACTCGCAATTTACAAGCGAGCATCGCGCGACATCGAGTACGAGGCGAGCCCTCCGACGTCCTTTCTCTAGCGCCTAAATGCGTTAATATCGCGTATATATGTAATGGCAAAGCGATGAAGCGTATACGCGATTCATTTACTTTACCACTTTACCTATGTATCTTAGGATCAGTGGTACAAGCTCTATTTATCAGGCACGAATGGCCCCGGCGATTTTCGCCTTTTCAGTTGCATTCTACCTTCATCTATCGCTTCCTGTACATTGGACTACGCATCCTCAAATGATCTGTGATGATTGTCTTCCGGGTTTTTATATATACTGCAAATGGGGACACGTGCGTGTCAACTTTAGGGGGGGCACGACCAAAGGCAAAACCGTGGCATCCGGGATAGCTACGGCAATCGCGGAGGACACAGTTAAAACAGATCTGAATGTTGGCACGACCAACATTCTGAGACTTACTTGTATGACGCACGTGTTAGCTAGTTAGAACCGGAACTCTGAGCCTTCAAAACGTACGTGCGCGATGCTGTCGGGTGACGACCAACTCAGATTATAGGATGTCGACCGCGGCGCTCGTATCATGCGTGTTCAGTCAACCACTAGCTGCTCACTCCGCGTCACGCGGCACGCACCGCGGTCAGAGCCTCTGCTGAGCTTCATAGTCAAGGTTTGTAGTGTTCTCCGTCAAAGCTGCACAAAACAACAGCAGAGGCACATTATCACACTTTCTGATGCGAACGGCTGTGGAAAACGCGGGTACTTACCCGACGCTCGCAACGGCCCGTACCTAGCGCTCTCGCCGTGCTGCTTCGTACGGCAACATTGGAAATTAATAAAACTGAACGTTGTTATTCAGTCCTTTACGTCCGTGGCTATTCACAACGAAACAGTAGCATTGATTGGGGCGTTTCTTCGTAGCGTGCGAAACGCTCTCGTCTGCTGTTGTTTTCGCCGACGTTCCGGCGAGTGATCCGGCAAGCACTTCATGGCGGTTCCGTGGCGCGTCCGACTAGCAGAGAGGAATTCACAGCTCTCTTTCTGAGTGATAAATGCGCCAAAACGCGCAATATTAAGCGCAATCGTTGTTTCGCACACGGTAGTTGGACCTGGTCCCACAGCGAACTGTGCGCGGGAGTCTGTCTTTGTACTACGCAATGCTGCTCCCACAGGTGGCGCCACGCGTCTTGCGAAACTCCAGAGTTTGACGTCTATAGATGAATTCATGGACGATGAAAAGCAGACAGCGCACGTTTACTTATTAAACGCACACATAGACTTCATAGTTTTGGTAGAATGTACTGCTTACCATTTAGCATACACCAGTAGTCTTTTTCTCGGTTTTTATGCGTATATGTGCGCGCGCGCTTATAAATGAAAAAAGGAACGTAATGTAGTGAAGTGGATATGTGTTTCACGAATGTCATGTCGCTGAAGTACCGCCACTGAAACACATCTTTGTAGTATTCGTCAACTGTGTCGTTAATAATAATAATAATAATAATAATAATAATAATAATAATAATAATAATAATAATAATAATAATAATAATAATAATAATAATAATAATATTAAATCAATCAATCAATCAATGATTTATTTAACGTGCCCAGGAACAACCGTAAGGTCTTTGTGCTGGCGCACGCAAAAAAAACAATAAAAATAAACAATACAATACAGACATTTCAGAAATAATAATAATAATAATAATAATAATAATAATAATAATAATAATAATAATAATAATAATAATAATAATAATAATAATAATAATATCTGGTGTTTAACGTGCCAAAACCAGGATGTGATTATGAGAGACGCCGCAGTGGAGGGCTCCGGAAATTTCGTCCGATTGGGGTTCTTTAACGTGCACCTAAATCTACGTACACGGGTCTCAAACATTTTTCCTCCATCGAAAATGCAGCTCCCGCGGCCGGGATTCGATCCCGCGGCCACAACTGTGTCGTTGCAGCCAGCTTGCGTTTCTCGTGCAATACTCTAATCTTCCAACAATATCCCATTCAGTCAATAATCCGCCACGGTTGATCAGTGGTTACGGTGCTTAGGTACTGACCAGATGGTCGTGGGTCCGATCCCGGTTGCGGCGGTCGAATTTTGATGGAGGCGAAAGCTGGAGGCGTACAGTGTGATGTCAGTGCACGTTAAAGAACACTAGATGGTCGAAATATGCGGAGCCCTCCACTGTCTGTCATATTCATGTCGGGGTTATATTTATTTGATTAATGTAAAGTTTCGTTTATCACCTTTCATATGGTTTGCCTATTCCCCGTTTAGTGGGCCGAGCGATGACGCCACGTGCACCTGTGGCCAAAACCCGGTAATGTTCGCATCGGTCATCTAACAGGACGGTGTCGTGTTGTCGCAGGGCTACATCTACGCCATGGGTGGCACCGACGGTATCGAGCGTTCCAGAACAGTGGAGCGGTATTGCGTGAAGAATAATCAGTGGACCAACATGGCCGCTATGAACTACGTGCGCAGCGCCGCCAGCGCCGCGGCGGCTTGCGGGCGCATCTACATGTGAGCGGTGGAGCCTTCCATTTAGTGTTGAGTCCCGTCGCTCCTTGCAATATTTGTACAGCGAAACTCTCTAAAGAAGGAATGTCCGTGCGTACCTCCACTCCGGCCATGAGTCTCTATGGCTAGGTTCTGGCCGATCGCGATGGCGCATAAAATACGTCTAGAACAATAATTTTCAGCGAACAGACTGACTCAACTAATCTAGCTTTTCTTTTTTTTTTCGTCGAAACAATCGATATGGCGTAAAGGAAAACATAACGGCGTATCGTTTTGCTGATATCGCAGAATGACGTCAACAGTTTCGCCTTGGAACACGAACACTTGCATAAGAAATGAACCTCATGAGATTTCTGTACTTTCGCAACAACGGTGTTTCTTTTGTACTAGGAGATTTCATTTTTCAGTCCGCTGCTGGCCGCCGTTGATGAGATAATTAGCGTCTTGCGCCAGAGAAACACCACCATCTTTAAGTGTATTCTCTTTATTCGTTGAATATAGTCAATATTGATAACATATAGGTTCACTATAGCAATATTCAATGTAACAGAGCCAACATGGCCACAGCTTCTCTGGCTTCCATATGCACAGTTGTGAAAGGGTTCGGAATTATTTTTTTCTTTCTTGGTCCTGCTCTCACGGTGTTCGTCGCAGCCGCTTCAACCTTACGGTATAGCTGGAGCTTCACTGTTGTTGAAGAGTTTAAGCGTCATTTTGTTAGCCTAGTTAAAGATTTAGGACTCCAGTGACATAATAAACATCGATAATCAATTACTCATTTAAAGAACCAAGAGCTCAACTCTTTTGCGACAAGACGGTTTTTAAGCAACCACCGCTGTGGTAGAGTGGTGACAGTGTTAGGCTGCGCACCTCAAGGTCGCGCGTGCGAACCCGGGCGCGGAGGTCCCAGTTAGATGGAAGCGAAGTGCTAGAGGCCCGTGTACCTGGATTTACGTGCGTATCAAAGGGGCCCTGCAGCACTTTTTGAAGATGGTCAGAAAATGCTGCCAATCAGTATTCAAGGTGCCTGCGAACATGTGAGCCAAACGTGGTAGCGTAGCACACGGTAGAGAACTTACAATTAAGTTAAAAGTCAGCTAGAAACCCCTTTCTCTTCTGTCAACAAATAATGCCATAGACACAATGTCAGCCGCAGCATAAGCTTGCGGACATGGCCATCGGTGGATTGGAGCATCGAGAGTGGCACAGTTACCGCGGCCGCCGCTTGGGGGAGTCACGTACCTGGGACGCGATCTGTAGCGCTAGACTTACGCACTGTAGAATTTTCACTAGTGCGCTCGTGATCACGCTAAAAATGAGCGGAAGGTTAAACAAAAACAAGAAGGATGTGCTCAAGGCCATGAATCGCCCCAACGTACGAATACATTTCTTGCCACCTTGTCAGTCCAGCCGCACCACTTAGGTAGATTTCAGTGCGCTCATTGGGACGAAAGGAGAGGAAGGGCTTAAAGGGGTACTGACACAATATTTCGCGGCTTAGGTAGCCTGCGGGATCGATTCCGGTGAACATGCTTATATCATCTGCAATATACCAACGGCGAATACAGCTCGGAAGTTATTTTAAATGTATTTTAACGTTTCCATGAGCGATCGACATCCTCGCGCTACTGACACCCTCAAAAAGGACCCTTGGGGACCCCCTACTTCCCTCACGTGACCACTCTGCAACACGTTATGAATACGTCACAGCCGCCATGTGTTTTTGCCGCGTTTGCTTCAGCAGTCTACTTGTCGGCGGCTGCTCTCGAACCGTGCGTCACATTTCTGTGTGCTGGCGGGTCGAGCGCTGCACCCGCTAAATGGTGATAGTTGCACCCGGAGGCTTGTCGTTGTTGAAACCGAAACTGACACTGGTCGGTAATGAGGAGCCTGTAATTAATTAGCTGTCGCGCGATGTAGCAAACCATGTGTCGTGTTATGACTAACAGGCCTCCAGCAACACAGTGCAGCAAAGAAACGCGAGGCCAAAATTTTTGTGTCAGTACCCTTCTGAAAGCGTGCGATCTATCCCTGTATCTCCGCTCGTATTTCACGGATTGTAAAATTCTTGTGTCACTGCATTCGTGAGGCAATAAGCTCTGAGAGGGAGATCCTTAAGTATTTACGCGTAAATATGTGCAGGACCTCTCTAAAGAACCCTACGTGGTCAAATATTTCCGGAGCCCTCCACTACGGCATGCGCCACAATCATAAATTGATTGGCCCGTAAAACGCCACAAAATATTATTATGTATTTTAATCGAGGAGGCGCGGGAAAAAAATACAGGGGGCGACGACACCATGAGCTTCCGGCACTGTGACGTGATATATTTGCTGGCTGGCTTCAGCGTTGCCTGGCTTCAGCGTGACGGATAGAGCGAGCGAGGACGAAAGAGAGCGAACGCGGAGTCGGTCGATATCACGAGCCACTGGCCTCTAACCTCGCTTTCTTCCTCCGTCACGAGCGCTGGCCCCTCGGTCGGCGCTCGTGGGCATGCAGGGATCGCACGTGCACTGCGGCTGGCTTCGCTTGTAAAGGGGCTGTCGGCGTTTCGCTTGGTTCACGATGCCTGCAATGCATAGAGTGGTGAGCGTATCACTCGAGTCCCGTCGGCGTTTCGCTTTGTTGACTACGCCTGCAATGCACAGAGTGGTGTGCGTAGCACTCGAGCGCTGGCAGTTGCTGTGGCAATGTGTATACTTCTGTCACACGGGCAGCTTTAACTGCAGTTATGCTTAACCGTGGTTTACAGAATTAACCGCAGTTAACGCGATCGCGGTTTGCCAGTGCTACACGGGCTCAGTATAGCAAACCAACGCAATCAGGTGGCCACTGTGGGTGCGAAATTTCGCACGCAATTTTCGAGGACGAAAACAAATGAAATATTGCTAGAATGCACACATATGTCGTGCCAAGTTGTGCAATAACTATTTGACTATTTTAGGCCTCCAATAAGGTGTAAATATCGAGGTCTTCAGCCGTTTTCAATCAGTCTTTCAACCTTGGCAACGTAGCCATCGTGAGAGCCAAGACTAGTCAGGACAATCCGTTGTGCAGTTATGGCGCCCTTAGGGTGGCTACCCTTGTGTTTTACGAACAACAGTTGACAGGTTATAGTGCGCTAGAACACTGCACAGGTTGTGTTGACAATTCTTCGTGTCGTGTTGTAGGTGCTTTATGTCTCATATTGTTTGTGATCGATGAGTTAGTGTGCGTGTACGTCCGGTAGTCGAGCGAGGAGCGGAGAGGCTTTGTTGCGCTGAGAATTCTTCACGTGGTGTTGTGTGTTTATTTTATTGTGTGATCGAGTCTGCGTGCGTGTACGTTTGTGATTTTTACGACCCGAGAGGCTTGGTTCTGCTGACAATTCACGTCGTGTCGTGTCGTGTCGTGTGTGTGTGTGTGTGTGTGTGTGTGTGTGTGTGTGTGTGTGTGTTTGCACGATATACGTGAGGTCAAGTTGGCCCTTGATAATGACAGTGACCGAGAATTTTGGGCAGCATTTGCCGTTTTCCAACATCCGCTCAGCAGCGGCGCAGGCAGCAGCTGAGTGTCATCGCAGAACTAGAGGGACTGGAGGCTGACCTAGAGCATGCGCGGCGCAGGAGCAGAGAGCTTTTAATGGCAGCTGCAGCACGCTACTCCAGCGGACGTTCCGTTTGGGCATACCCCCGGGAGATGTGGTACGAGACGACGCTTCCACACCTCCCCGACCATGTGTTCAGAGAGAACTTTCGTGTAAACCGCTCGACGTTCGATTATATGGTCAGCGTTTGCGAGTCCATCAGGCGGCTGGACACGAACATGCGGAAGGCTAATCCACCGAGGAAACGTGCTGCAATAGCACTCTACCGCCTTGCTACCTCTGCTGAAGACAGAAGCGTGGCCAATATCTTTGGTGTTGGTCGCTCCACGGTCAGTCTTGTTTTCCGCGAGTTTTGCGCGACTGTTGTTTGCCGTCTGGAATCGCGCTACGTGAAATTTCCCAGGGAACGCGAAGTCGCCGAGCACATACGCAGGTTCACGGCAGTCACAGGTTTTCCTCAAGGCATGAGCGCCTTGGACGAGTGCCACATCGAAATCTGTCCCTCAAAAGAGAATGCCACTGTCTACATTAACTATAAGAGGTGGTACGGTGTGATATTATCAGCTGTTGTGGATCACACCTACAGATTCCTGTGCACAAATGTGGGATCGCCTGGAAGAAATCACGATGCCAGCGTCGTCCATCGGTCACGGCTTCCAAAAGTGTTGGCTAGGAGCCGGTTCACAAGAGACAAAAGGCTCTTCAAGGATGTGTGCATTGGCCCTTTTCTGCTCGCCGATCAAACTTTCCCTTGCAGTCAACCATACTGAAAACTTACCCACACCCTGGCCCTAGTGGTTCACCGACGCAAATGTTCCATTACCGTCTGTCAAGTGCCAGGCGCGTATTTGAAAATGCATTTGGCCGGCTGAAGCCACGCTTTCGCGAATTGTATCACCTCGAGTGCGACATTGACAATGTGAAGAGCATTATTCGTGCGTGTTGTGTTCTGCACATAATTTGTGAGCAACTAAGTGATCGCTGTGATTTCACATGGGTGGATGCTGTCGTAAATGAGGACAAAAGGCGACCTCCGCGAGGTTGTAGGAGGAGACAAGTGAAACCATCTGGTGCCTCTGTAAGAAATGCCCTTGTCGAACACTTTCACTGCAGTAGATGAACTAATGGCGAAATGCTGCGAAAGGAAGGAATGCCGTGCTCTTTGTGTGTGCTTCCTTTCGCATTTTGCTGCCTAGTGCCCTTGATAGCTCTTATGTACTGTCTGTGTTGACCCAGCATGACCACACACGGATTGAAATAGGACAATTTAGGGCTAAGTCACGCACATACTTTCATTTTCAGCGTCTTGATTTTGGGTCATATCGGCGTAATTTCAATTCAAACACATAGATCACAGCCAACATTATCTTTAGATACCACATTCGTCGTGACATGACGTGGTTATCTCAAGCAATTGCGCATACCATTCGTTATGCTAAAAAATTTGATGTCTCGTTTTAATCTGAGTACTGTGTATCACAATGTCGTGAATATGCCGCGCTGTTCACCCCTGCCTACAGAGTTCAGGTTTGCGTGTAAGCATAACATATGCAAGGGTGTGAGGCATGCAGACACAGACATAACATGCTAGACAATCGTGATGCATACTAGTTGTTGCACATGTATTTCATTGTTTTGTTTGCTACCATAGCCAGTTGTGTTTACATTCCTGTCGTTCAGGCCATGCCTTTCTCCGTTCGCCCCCAAAGGAACCTGTGCCTGAGCACTGTGAGAAATCTTCAGAAATTTCATTGCAAGATCTTACTGCAAAACAAATTTATTTGTCAGTCTTTCTTGACTGAAAATACCCTTCCATCATTCGACACATGCTTGCATTGATGTCATTAGCTGCTTCTTGAAGTTTCACAAGCTTTACCACCAGCTTCTGCCTTTTTTTCGATTTCTTTATGTGCACAACCTCGTCTTTGTGGCTTTCGAGGAGCAGTTGTGATGTAGTTAGTGGCCGCTTGCGCACTTTTCTTGCGACACCACTGGCATCATGGCGCATGCTAGATTTGCTAGCGTCTCCCGACGCATCTGCGCAAGGCGAGGACGCCTCCTGTGGAGTTTCATTGGTTGTTGCAGCACCGTCGTGGGGTGCCACATTCTCGTCATGTGCAGGGTCGTCCCATGAGGCAATCACTTCGGCGCCTACAGGCGTCTCTGTAACCTCTGAAACCCGAGCAGAAAAACGCACAAGAAAAACTCCTGAAGACAGTACACTATGTAGCTTTGCAATCATTTGCTATTTCCTTAATGGTATTTGATGCACTTCTTTTTATATTGTCATGTGTGATTTATATAGCACTGTTTTGAGGATTCAGCAATATGGGAATTATTTCCTACATTGTTTTGGGGACTGGAAGCGTGGTCGCACATGATGATCATGTTTACTTGCTCCAAAGGCAAATACTGTGGGTGGCATCCTAGGCTGAGCAGAAAGGGGGAAACCCTTACACAATAGCACCTGCCTTATGATAGTAAAACTGTGTCTGCTGTTTTCGCCGTATTGGAGGAACCTCCTGACAAGATCCCTGTCACGTATTCGGGTAGTTGCCGGTGATGGATTCAGCCAGGACTCGTCGAACATCAACACACAATTAATGAAAAAAAAAAACACGCAACACTCGAAAACATATAAATGTACACAAATACAATCAAACAAACTCAAGCTATAATAAACTGTTTAAACTGCTCTACTCGTCGTCTGGTAACTCATATGATAGGCCGGCCTTACTTGGAATTGCTGCTCCAGTAATAAGTAATAAGTGATATCTCATACTAGTGAAATGTGTATAATATGTGTATAATATGTCACTTATTTGTATATCTGTATGTTACTGATGTGTAAATGTGTATGATTTGGCAGTGACGCAGACTGTATCAGGAGGTCAAGATCTCGTCAGGCTATTTAGCCTTTAGTCTTTGCCTCCCGCACGGAAATTTTGTAGTTTAGATGCGTAGCAGCTCTTTGACTCGCCAGTGTAACGCTGTCGCTACCGTTGCCAGTGCGTCGGCTGGCGATGCAACCTTCCGCTGTTGAGTCCACCCAGACAATACCAGCTCACTCCACTACGTGTTCTTTGACGGCTCGGTTCACGTGTCACGAGCTCTCTATAATTTTCCACAAAGGCGCACTCGTGTTGATTCGCACTCTTTCTTCTTCCTCTTTTTGCCCCTGAGGGGCTCTTACTCATGACACTATCCCAGTATTCTGTTTTAGTGGCGAAGCTCCTTATGCCGTGGGTCTGTCCATCCTCCGTTTGTAGGTTTGTTTGTTTGTAGTAGCCACCTCTAGTTCCTGAGAAGCGCGCGTTCTGGTATGCAGTAGAAGAAGACGACGTTGACGAGTGACACTCTCGTGCGTGTTCGCCTGTGTGGCGTTCTTTCTGCTTTACTACGTGTCGTGTTTTCAACGACACCCGAACACAACATTTCAGAAGTAACGCGCCATGAGGCTCCCTCTTGGCACGCTTTCTCTTTAGCTCGGAGTCGCCAGATGGAAGACAAGGCTGCTGAACGGAGGGCATGGAAGGCGGCAGCAGCGCGCGCTCGCAGACAGAATCCTGAGGTGAGAGCCTGCGAGGCCGAAGCTGCACGTCGACGCCGCGAAGCAGATTCCGCCGTTCGAGCCCGCCAAGCCGAAGCTGCTCGACAAGCTGCAAGGCTGCGGCGAGAAGACCCCGCCGTTCGAGCCCGCGAGGGCGAAGCTGCTCGACAAGCTGCACGGCTGCGGCGAGAAGACCCCGCCGTTCGAGCCCGCGAGGCCGAAGCTGCTCCACAAGCTACATGGCTGCGGCGCGAAGACCCCGCCGTTCGAGCCATCGAGGCCGAAGCTGCTCGACAAGCTGCACGGCTGCGGCGAGAAGACCCCGCCGTTCGAGCCCGCGAGGCCGAAGCTGCTCGACAAGCTGCACGGTTGCGGCGCGAAGACCCCGCCGTTCGAGTCCGCGAGGCCGAAGCTGCACGCCTGCGGCGCGAATCGGATCTTCAAAATGTGAAGAACCGTGAAGCGGCGAGAAAGCGCGCGTACCGGCAGGCAGAGCCCGAGGCTGTGCGAGCACGTGAAGTGGCTGCAAAACGCATCAGGCGGGCTCTGCCCGAAGGCGCCGACGCGCGCTTCCAGCGGGACTTCCTTGATAACAGCTTCGGCCATAGTTGCGATGTGTGCGACAGATTGCGGTTCTCAATCTAGTCACAATATCTTCCATCAAGAAGGACCACGCTCGCGCCAATGCAATCGCCGTGCTGCAGCGCGAGTACGCTTCGCCCCACTCATCATAATTCACCACGTGAATATGCTGTGATTTTTTATGTTTATTTGCCCTCTTTAGCAGTACACGCAATATTCTGCAAAAATGTGTACCGTTTATGATCAAGAATGATGGATTTCAGTTCTAGTAACTTTACTGGACATATTTAAGACGCCTACAGCAATAAAATAGTCTGCCACACATGTACTTCTTGACTCAAGCCATCACTCTGGCATGTTCATAAACAGGATACTGCCTAGTCACGCAACACAAATTGTGAACCGCCTCTACGTTTTCCTCCATCAGGAGTTCATCTTTCATTGACAGAGACCTCAGAAAATTGTGGAGGAGCCAGTAATACGGCGACCTTGAGCTGCTGGACCCTGTTCGTGTACAAAGCAGTCGCTCCTTGCTAAAAAGAAAAAGTAATTTTAGTGAGATTTCGGAATTATTTCAAATGGTCGGAATACATTACATGAACATTTCGACTACTGGCACGTTAATATTCGTGCAACCTTGGGCTTTCTGCTACTCGATGGGAATCTAGAAATTGCTTGATGATTTGGAATGGAGTGACAGTAAAAAGAAAAAAAAAAGAAAGCGCGAAGGAATGTCTGATAACGCTGCGTCAACAATACAATACATTTGGCGTCTACAAAGGGTAGATGTATCCTACAGCAGGAGTGTTGTATGAGAATTTTTGCCTACACATTTACGCAAGTTATCAGCAATTTGCGTCTCGGCCTTCTGGCTAAGACAAAATGCGTCCCATCATTGGCGAAGCTTAACACACGTTCTATGTACTGAACTAACAAAAGTTTGCGCCTCAGAATGACAGGTCAAGTAAGTAAAAAATCAGTTTTTGAATTACTGCAGGCGCAGTAAGCTGCAGTAGAGCGCTTTAGCCAAAAGCGCAAATGTAATCAAAGCAGTCAGTAAAAACTTCTGGACACCGCAATGTAGATTTGCTGATATTTAGTTCATTATGTGGAGCAGTTTCACAATCTGTTAAGCGAAAGGCGACAAGGACTGCTGTCTCAAGTTAATGCGGCATGGGCCCTAAAGGCCACGCGCACACCGCGGCGCGATATTGTTGGCGTTAGTGAATACCGTATGTGTAGCAACAACAGAAACGCAATACGAACATAAAAAAGATTGCGGAGGCCCAACCGCCCTCACTGCACGCTAGTCCAGTGAACCGGCAACTCGCCGTGAGACAATTTGCTATCGAGAGAAACATGCAACATCGGTAGGCTTCGCTCGCAACTCCTGTTGCGCTACCATATTTACCCATCTCAATGTCATCGTTGCACATGTTAATCCGACAGTTATACAGTATAATGAAAAGCTTCAGTGCTTACCGGTAGCGCTTGCCTGGGTTGTACATCTTCAGTCTCAGCTGTTTGATGTTGTAAGGCCCTTCGCCATGCGGCAGCCCGGCTTTCACTTCTTCAAACATTCTCGCGTAAATGCGGGCATTCCGCGTGTTCGAGCTCAGTGCTGCGAGATTATTTTCTCACAAGCGTATTAGAGCTCGTGCTGTAGCGTTTGGCCAGTTGGCGTGCCTTTCAGTTTTCATTGGCGCCCACGCTGATGCACAAGCCACTGCAGAGGTGTCCGCTATCCTGCCTACAACTCGGTTTGCAGTTTGCGAGCATAAACCGTGGTTACCTAGCTCGGTTTGCGATAACAAAGTTTAGGAGACAAATCGCGGTTACGTCCGCCGTGTAGCGAGCAGTAACTGCTGTTAGCCGTAACCGTAGTTAGCTTAACCGCGGTTAAGGCTGTCCGTGTGACAGCGGTATAACAAATGTTACACTGCCACGACTGGGGACAGCCAAAACTTCAAACACATTTGGCGTTGCCGAGGCCCCAACACGAAGCTGCGCTCAGAATTCGCATTAGACAGTGTATTAATCGTCGGTGAACGTTTTTTTTTATTATTCATTTAGTCTATTTGATTCTCTCACTAATATTGGTGTGTCCCGAAGTGGCGTTCATTGGTTAAAATTACTCTTTGTTCGTATGCTTCAGTCTCCATAAAATTTACAGTTAATGGCGACCGATTAATCTTGGGACACCTGGCGTTCCCTCACGAGCACCGTAGTTCTAAGAGTCATAAGTGCACAGGTGCTTTGGAACTTAGCCAGCTTCCCAACGCGGCTGTCGTAGCCGGGATTAGAACCCACGTACTCATCAAAGCGACCTTAGCAACACCTTCCCTTAGCTGCTAAGATCTCCATACGAGGACAGGGACGGACGCTGATTGTACTCGCCCCATGTGTTTTTGTTCATTAGGCGCTGTGCATTCTGATGGATCCGAATCAATGAGCTGGCCTCAACACCCTCATGCGAGCTCATACGCAGTGGGGCAGAATTAATACGCCAGGGACACTGTCTCCTTTGGATACGCAGTTTTGATGCGATGCTGATGATAATTACTATGACACTCTCTCACAGAGCGGGCGGCCTCACGAGTCAAGAGACCTTGGACAGCGTGGAATGTTACGACCCATCGACCAATGTCTGGACTGTAGTAAAGTCCATGTCCTGGAGGAGCAGTGGCCACAAGTTGGTTGCCCACGATGGCATAATCTACATTATTGGCGGATTCGACGGCACTACCAGCGTTGCCTTTAGTACGCCTCCTTTTTTCTCATTACTGACCGCAAACGCGCGTCTCTGAAGCCTGAGTAAATTATATTTAACATTTTGAATTTGTCAAAAGGAGCCTAATTATGTGTCGCGTTGTCTCTCAGCTACAAGAGTCGCGCAAGTGCTTATAATTGATTTCACATCACGGCAACCTGACTGGTAATGGTTATGAGTCACGTATAACACAGTGTGTTAAGGTGTTAAGGCAAAAGCATGGGCTCTCAGCGCGAGCGGCGTCCTTTCAAGAGAAGCGAAAGAGGACGACCCACTAGAAGGCGCTGAGAGCGCAGCCGATTAATCAGTTCCAAGGCTTCGGTACAATTACCAAGGGTACGAAGAGGGAGCCACCCGGCAAACTAACAGCTTGTCACTAGGAGCGGGTCATAGTATGCCTTGAGGCGCTCCACGTTGAAAATGTCGCACACTCGACGGCGTATGTCCGAAGATGGTTCGATGGGTTCGATCAAGTAGTTGACCGGGGATGTGCGCTCGACGACGCTGTAGGGGCCTGCGTATTTCGGGAGTAGCTTAGAAGAGAGGCCAGTTGCAGTGGTAGGGACCGAGAGCCATACGAGCGCTCCAGGGAGGAACGTGGACTCAGAAGTGGTGGTACCACCGCGAATGCTCTTCTGCTGCTCTTGCTCGTGCGTTGTAAAGGTCTTAGGAAGCTCACGACAGCCTTCAGCAATCCTGGCTGTGTCAGAAATAGGCGCCCACTCAGACGGATGCGATTTGAATGGAAGTATCTTGTACATGGTGTGCGACCAGTGCTTTCCGTACAATATTAACAAGGGTGAAAAACCAGTAGTGCTCGGAAGGGCGGTATTATAGGCGTAGGTGACGAAGGGCAGAAATGACATGCCAGTTTGTGTGATCGGCGGCGACGTATAATGAGGGCATGTCGCCGAGCGTGCGGTTAAAGCGTTCGGTTAGGCCATTCGTCTGCGGATGGTAAGCAGAAGTCTTGCGGTGCACAGCATGCCATTATCTGAGAACGGATTCGACGACTTCCGACAAGAAAACACGGCCGCGATCGCTGAGGAGCTCCTGGGGTGGACCGTGACACAGCATGAATCGGTGCAGCAGGAAGGAGGCAACATTGTGCGCTGTGGCCGCTGGGAGGACGGCGGTTTCGGCGTATCGCGTTAGATGGTCAACAGCGACAATGACCCAGCGGTTACCAGCCGACGTCCAAGGAAGTGGTCCATACAAATCGATGGCCACGCGCTCAAACGGATGGTTAGAGCAATGTAATGTCTATAGACCGGCTCGTCACACGTGCGTTGAAGGTTTTCGGAGTTAACAATCGAGGCAGGAGGGAACAAACTTCTTCATGTAGCGTTGCATCCCTCTCCAGAAGTATATTTGTCGAATGCGGTGGTACGTTTTCGATGCCCCATAGTACGCGCATTCGGGATCAGAGTGGAAGGACTCGCATGTTTCAGAAAGCAGACTACGGGGTATCACAAGTTGCCACTGCCGGCCATCGGCGTTGTAATTGGGTCGGTACAGTAGGTCGTCACGAAGGTCGAAAAGGTGAACAGTGAGCATGTCTATTAGCGAGGCGATCCATTTACTCCTGCTGTGTTCGGTAGCGATGGTGTGAACATCGATGGAAGAAACAGCAAGGTAAGATACTGATCAGGTGGCATTGTCGTTAGGCAACGGGGAGCGAGAGATGCTGGCCTCCATTGCGATACAGCACGCGGATATCGTAGTCTTGCAGGCGAAGTTCCCAGCAGGCAAGATAGCTTGAGGGATCCTTCAATGACGACAGCCAGCATGGTGCATAATGATCGGTGACGACATCAAATGGACGACCATACAAATAAGGTCGGAACTTTGTAAGGGCCCAGATGATCGCCAGGCACACTTTTTCGGTGACGGTGTAATTGGTCTCGGCTCTAGCAAGCGTACGACTTGCGTATGCCACGACATATACGGGCAACCCTGGTTTGCCCTACGCAAGAACAGCGCCGAGGCCTACACCGCTGGCGTTCATGTGTACCTTCGTTGGGGTCATAGGGTCGTAGTGGTGTAGTGGCGTAGTATGGGAAGAGACTTCAACAAACGACATAGCTTTGCGAACGCATCGTCGCACAAGACCACGAATTTAGGGGCCCGTTATTTCCAGGCAGCTTCGTCAGCGGCGATATGATGGTGCAAAGTTGCGTATGAAGGGCCAAAGTATCAGTGGAAACAGCACTGATGGTAGGGGAACTGGTGCAGTGTGCGTCATCTGGTGCGTCCAGAACTTGTACGTCTTCGAGGGGCTCCACTCCACCGAGACATTACCCTCGCACCAACGCAACAACGTAAGGGGATGTGTTGTTAACAAAAATAGCGGTGCTGCCGAGTGACTTGCACGCTCGTGAAAGGTATCAGTATCCCTTTCCTAGTGCAAACGTGGTCAGATTGCGAAATCAGTCTAATGATGTCGGAGATACCGGCGCCATAGACTTACACAGCCATCGACGAGTTTGGAGGAACTTTGGTATCGTCTTTTACGAGGATCTTGCTCAATGCTGATGAACTGTCTGCTGGCGTGAAATGTGAGAACGGTGAGAGTTCGATTGCGGCTGGTGCTCAATGAATTAACGGCGTCCTGGTGGGAGAAAAAATCTCATCGCAAGATGACGTCGTGAGGGCATGCGCACTTATGATGAACTCGACGTCGTACAGACCATCTTGAATGACCACGCGAGGAGTGCATACTGCTGTAGGCCTAATACTCTGGGAGCTGGTGGTACGGAGGGACATCCCAGAAAGTGGTGTCGTCACTTTTCGGAGTAAGCGTCTGTTTTGCGTCCATAACGGATACGGCGGCTCCGGTGCGATAAGGGCAGATGCACGAACACCGTCCAGAAGCACGTATATGGCATTCGATGGACTTCGCTTAGGGCTCTCACTGTACGATAGCGTCGCAGCCCTTCCCTCGTGGACTGTGACTAGTTTTCCTGCCCTCGTGGGACAGAATGGGGCTGCATGGGTGTCAGTGAGTGACGTCGTGGAGACGGAGAGCGGCGAGTAGATGTATCTAGGCGTGACGTCGGTGACATAGGCGGAGGGGGGCCGCAGAATGCACTGCTTGACTGGCGGGTGACGGGTGACGCGACTCGAGGCGGCTGCATGCGATGGCAGTAACATGCCACGTTACCGGCATAACCACCCGAGAAGCAGCCCAAAATAGATGGGCCGCTTGTCGGATATGCACCGTCTGTTCGTCGGGCCAGGTCCCACCCATGTCGCAGGATGCGATTGACGGGGCGGCTGCTGAAACGACTGCATGGTGGCAGTAGTCGGTACCTAGAGATGACGGCAGCATACTTACCGGCACACCCGCTTCGAAGGACGGAGGTCTAGCGGCGGCTTCGGCGTAACTCAGTGGGGCAGCCGCAGGGATTGCCTGGTGCGTCCTGGCGACAGCCTGAGCGTAACTCTGTGGCGCAGGGGCCGGAGGTTGCTGGTGGTACTCAGGCATGACATCCCTAATTTCCTGCTCAATCGCTCGGCGGAGGGGAGGAAGAAGGGTGGTCGACGACTGTTGAAGGTGCGGCGGATGGGCAAAGGCCAGGAGAGCGAACTGGTGTGCTATTTCCTCGCGCACGAATAACTTCAATTCTACCAGCATCGTGGCCTGGTCAGATATGGCCGCCAAGCCAGCAAGCTCTGCGTCGCGTGATGGAAAGCGACGGGTCATCGAACGCTGCCGGCAGAGCTCTTCGTAGCTCTGGCACAGCTTTATGACCGCGGCCACTGTGTCAAGGTTTTTGGCGAGCAGCATGCTGAAGGCATCGTCGTCAATGCCTTTCATTACGTTCCGGATCTTGTCAGACGCAGACATGGTGCCGTTGGCTTTCTTACATAAATCGAGGACTTTTTCGATATAACT
The DNA here is from genome assembly GCF_013339695.2 of Rhipicephalus sanguineus. Classification (NCBI taxonomy): domain Eukaryota; kingdom Metazoa; phylum Arthropoda; class Arachnida; order Ixodida; family Ixodidae; genus Rhipicephalus; species Rhipicephalus sanguineus. The sequence goes on from NC_051183.1 coordinate 144,106,875, forward strand.
TGTGAAAGGTTCACTGGCCTGCTGAGCTCGTTCCCGTAAGCGCTTTTCTGCTTGCAGCTTACGAACTGCAGGGCGACCAAAAACGTTGATGACGGCGGCCTTGAAATCGGACGAAGTCGCAAAATCGGACGCGTGGTTATTGTACCGCAAGCTTGCTAATCCGACGAGGTAGAATGCCAAGTTTCTCAACTTGCCTGCTTCGTCCCATTTGTTGGGTACGCTCACGCGCTCGTAAATTGCGAGTCATTTCTCCACGTAGGTGCCATCGGCGCCAGTGAAGATAGGTGGATCGTGGATGCGTGGGATACCGGGACATGTGGTCGGTGTGGGTGGAGGCGTTTGCTGAGCGACGTCTTGAGGCATGGTAGATGGCAGGGTGCGCGAACGAATCTCCAGGGGCATCGAATGGGAGCAGAGCACTCTCCACCAATTTCTTTGGTGTTTGTTGGGCGGCACTCAGCGACAATGCGCAATGGCGACCGTCAAGGCAAAAGCACGGGCTCTCAGCGCGAGCGGCGTCCTTTCAGGAGAAGCCAAAGAGGACGACCCACCAGAAGGCGCTGAGAGCGCCACCCATTAATCAGTTCCAAGGCTTCGCTACAAGTGCAATAGAAACATGCGTTAAGCAGCTACAGTTCGTTTACTTAGATAAGACTTCCAAATCGTATGCAAATTCTAAAAAATAATGAACCTCAATAATTTCTGATATTTTCTGGTGGCGGTGTGGGGTGACGTAGATGATGCGGTCTGCGGAGCATACCCCACACCCGAGCTCCTCAGTAAGTAGTTCTTACCCATGTGCACGCATCCGTATGCCAGAGGTCATCGTCAAGCACCCCAACCTAATTCACCGCAGTGATGTTTCCACCGCCTAGTGCTGTATTTCACGTTAATGTATGAATGAACTGAAAGTGCAGGAAGGCTATTGTAGAAGGCTATGTGTAAAATTAGGACTACAGCGGGCTTTTTTTTCAACGGCTGCATAAGACGTGACACAAGCAGCATCACCAGATTGTAGTACAAAGAAAATCTGCGTCGTGCGATTCCATGATTCCGCGTTGCGCAGCCAAGCGTTTCCTTCACGCATTTCATTAAGATTTGTACATTCGCAACTTTCAGTGACCCAGTACGACGTGAGCAGAGATCGCTACTGCAATTTGCCCAGCATGCCTTACGCCAACAGTTATTTCGCCGCCGTCGTCCTGGAGGGATCCATCTATGCCATAGGTGGCTACACTGGTAAGACTTATCAAACAGCCCTTAGCATTCTCTCTATACAAAAGCAATACGAGGACCAACAGTAATATAACGTGCTTCTCACACTTTTCGTCCCTTGATTATTATTGAAATGTACAAAGTAAATCTGCCACTGAAGGCCTCTCAAATAACTAATACAGCACCGTGCACACATGTTGTTTCTACCCTATTAACGGACGCTGTGCGAGAAGCCTGCATGTTATTCCTTGCAATAGTTACCTCTCGTTCGCTTCACCAACATATCGAGCGGTTATGCAAACTGCGAGTATGAACTTATGTAGCGTGGCACAAACACACGCCCTTCCAACTAAACAGCAGAATCATATGCCAATTCAGCCCCTCCTCGATGCACTAATGAATGCAGTTTAGAGGCGATTGGAAGCAGCGCGAACTCGATACAACGATAAAAGAAGCCACGATGAAACACACGTAGCGCTACCGCTACTAGCAACAACAGTCTATTAAATGCGAAGCATCTCTTAACGAACCTCAGGCACTTTGGACGTTTCTATCTACGTATCTATTTATCTGTCTAGCTGCCTACGTCTGGGACCTCTCCTGGTCGTCTCCATAACTTGTAATATACCAAAATTGGCATTGCAGGGGATCAATGTATGACGAACACGATTCAGTGGTGATGACATTAATAACGCAAAATACCTGTCGTGTACGTCATGAAACCCTTTCGCTCAGTCACGTGTGGCACATACCTGCATAGGAGAGTTCATGTTATGCGGGTATGTGCCACAGGTGATACAGAGTCACAACCAACACAGCAACGGCGAACACACACATTGACATGCAAGAAAAGTGATAATAATAATAATTGTTGAGGTTTTATGCCCCAAAGCAACGATATGGTTATGAGAGACGCCATAGCAAAGGTCTCGTGAAATTTTGACCATCTGGTATTCCATAACGTGCACCGAGATCGCACAGTTCACGGGCATCTAGCATTTTGCCTCCATCGAAGTGCGACCGCCGCGGCCGGGATCGAACCCGCGACCTTCGGTCAGCAGCCGAGCACCGTAACCGCTACACCACCGCGGCGGACGCAAGGAAAGCGAACGAGCTAAAGACAGAACACCCTGGAAGACGCTCAACTACCATCCACTCGTCCACGTGATTCGCGACGTGGACCACATGGATTACAAAAAAAAATCCGGCGTCAATGCTTCCTTACAATAAATCTGACGAGAGAACCAGGCCTCTCATCATTACCGATGACTTCAACATTGGCGTATAAAGACCCAACAACACCTGGTCCTTGCACTGCGTGAAAGACGGCGTGGATGTGGACAGGGCATAAAAAGACCTCGCTGCCACGTCCAGGATGGGTGGCATCATAGGTCATTTCATCGCAAGAGGCATCCAGGATTCCCACCGGCTGCACTATACCTCGCACTTCACTACACTTTGACACCTCAAAGCCGCGATCACGAGCGGATGTGATAAAAAGTCCTGTCCAGCTGCTGTTGCTCACCGATCACGGTGACGATGACCTTGTTCAAGAACTGTCAAGACCCCCTCTACACATACACACAGGTTCGTGAAACGGGAGTGCGTTCATCGTCATAACGGACAAGTATAAGCATAACAACTGTAACGCAACTGTAACAACTGCAACTGGGACTGTAACATACGTGCAGTGCGCCTGCGCGTGCCACTAGGCTGCGTACCATATATCTAGGGAAACTCCTGAATGAAGCTTAGTGGCACGCGCAGTGCGCCTGCGCGTGCCACTAGGCTGCGTACCATATATCTAGGGAAACTCCTGAATGAAGCTTAGTTGCGAGTAACGCTTCTTCTGTGCATCTGTGTTCGTTCTTTGTCCTGTTCGGATTCGCGCTATCCAGTATTGAAGAATATAAGCCTTACATATCAGATTACCGCGTCTGGTGTTCGTAACACCCATGTCGCTGTTGCCATCGTTACGGAACAGTAAACAACTGGTTATATAACACATATGAGGCTTTTCAACGTATGAGTGTGCGTATACCACTTCCACATTTCTCTAGCGTCCTTCTGTAACGTTTCGCTCAATGTGCAAAATTACGCCACAGTAACCATTCCGCGCATGCCTCGCATAACATCGATTCCCACGGTACGTGGGATCTGCCGAATTTTTTTTTTTTTTTGCAGACCTGACCACTACAAGCGCAACAGCGTACAGAGGTCACGTAGTGGCAACATGAAACGTACGAGAGATTCAGACTTTTCAACAGCATCACAACACGCGATAACCGCACAGTACCAGATTGTCACGCTATGCAGGAAGTCTAACTTTAGTTGACAGCATAATGGATGGCTTGCTATGCAGATATCACCGAGAGCATGTCACAGACATATCAGCGAGAGTTATATGTGAGATTATCACCAAGAGCAATGTTCAACAGAATCCTGGGCCTCGTTAATCACATTGGACGCTTGCTGTCTCGCATAACAGAGTTGACAGCACCAATCCGAGCTTTGCTGCTCATTAAATCCAAGTGGACTTAGGGCCACGCTCAAGAGTCATCCTTCTGGAAGTTCAAAGAACTTCTCTGTTAGGACCTTTGCATTGCTCGGTACAACATTATATACAAGACTATAGCACCAGCTGATGCCAGCTCCTTTGGTCTCCGTGCCGCACTGCTTCAAAAGCAACCTTCCGATGAGCGTCGACCAGTTTCCTTTGCGTTGCGCTCACTGACATCCGCTGAAGGTCGGTACATTGAGACTGAGAAGGACACTCTGGCTGCAACCTGGGCCTGCTTCGTTTTGAAGAGTATGTCCATGGCTTGACTTTCTTACTTGAGACGGACCATCAACCACTTATTGCGCTCATGGCTACCGAGGATGTCGACTTGCTGCCTCCACGAATTCAACGGTTCAGACTGAAGCTGATGTGCTTCCAGTACCAGGTGCTGTATGTACCCGGGAAGTAGCTAGCCACGACTGGCATACTCTCACGTGCACCGGTGGGTGGTCCTATGTCATAGCAAGCTGACCATGTCGAACTTTTTGCTGAAAAAATTGTTCCAAAAAGACCCTTTTACAGGCTAGTTGATTCGTAATATTGTTCGCTCGTCCGCGTATTTGTTCACCACACATCAAGACGAACTCCGCCATGCCCGAGCCAACGATGGTGATTGCAACCTTCTGATGGAATATTGCACCAAAGATTGGCCCGGCAGCCAAGGCTGCCACTTCACCTTAATAAGTACTGACAGCATCGTGGAGAACTCAGTGTCATCGAGGGGCTACTTCTGAAGGGAACCCGCATGGTAGTGTCTTTGACTCTTCAGCTTTCCATACTAGACCTCATTCATGACGAGCATCAATGTGTCAACAAGTGCAACGCCGTTGCTTGAGGGTCCGTGCATTGTAATTGGCCTGCAGTGAGCAGTCACATCGAGACGCTGGCTCTATGTGGCAGCCTGAAGTCAGCAGCCACATCCAGACTCTCGACTGCGCCAAGTGTGCAGAAACACGCACCCAACGCACAGAGTGATGATCCCTTCTCAAACGCCGTCTTCCCAAGGAGTAAGTTGGAGTACACCTTTCCACCTGAGAGGTCAAGATTAGGTGTGGCCGCCTGACACTTTTCCGAAGTCATCAGTCTGCGTTCTACTACAGTACCGGCCTTCATTTCGGACATCAAGAGTGTCTGCGCGCCATGTCTTGCCCAGCGTGGTATGGAGTGACAATGGTCCACATGTGTCATGTAATGTCTCGTCTACGTTTGCACAGGCTTGCAGGCTCAGGCATGTCACTAGTAAGCCTCGTTTCCCGGGATTTCATGGCGAGGTGGAGAGGATGGTGCGGACCGTAAAGGACTTCGTGCACAAGGCTGACGATCCTTTCTTGGCACCGCTTGACTACAGGGACACTCCTGGTGTCAATGGTGTAAGCCTTGCGCATCTTCTGATGAGGAGACGCCTGCAAGGCAGATTTCCCAAGACAGCACAGCATCTCGAGCCTGGCTTGCCCTAATCTCGGTCTCTTGCACGGGATGCTCAAGGTAATCGGAGAAAGCAGGCATGGGACTTCAACCGGAGACATGCAGCTCAAACGCAACGCCCGCTTCGGACTGGTGAGCGTGACAGGTCTGGGTGTGTGACAAACAGTTGTGGGACAGTTCTCGGACCAGCTCACTGTCCCCGGTCATACGCAGTGGAGGCCCTGAAGAGTGTTCTGCAACGTAATCGGCTCCACCTTCTTCCATTCTCCAATGAACCAGGGTCCGAGAGTCCAGTATGCAACGAACCAATGTCCGAGAATACTTTCAAATCTGCCAACGGTGGGTAACTTGAGAAAAAAGTCATCCCGCGTGATACTCATGCAGCAGAACCAACTTGCACCCCAATTTATTCGGCTTCAACACCGTCACAGTCATCCAGTCCACTAATTCGTGTGTCATGGTTTGGAAGACTCGCCTGGAGGCCCAAAAGACTGGACTTCTGATGAGTTGTGTTACGTGTACGGTGTTGCATAAAGAAAGGGGATTTAGTGCGTGCATGTGCTACTAGTTGGCGTTAGAGCTGTGCACGGGCCGTATTTCCGAGCCCGAGCCCGGCCCGGGCCCGCTGACATGGTCGAAGGCCCGCCCGAACCCGACAGCAAAGGGCTGCGAGCCCGCCCGGCCCGGCCCGACGTACGAAAACACAATCCCGGGCCCGGCCCGGCCCGGCTTTTTGAAGGTTCACTGCGAAAACAAAACATCGTTTTCCGGTAATTTGCCATTTTATTGAGCATATCAAATATGAGCAAACGACACACGACGAACAGTCTCTAATAGAGACTGTTCGCGGCACTTTTGCTATACAAGTAGACGGCCTCATGCCAGCAACAATGGAGTTCGCTCGCCAAAGCCGTCACGTGTATGGGGTACGCCCATGCAAGCGTCAGCTTGCACGAAGGCGCGCTCTTCGCTGTCGCGTGCATTTTCACTCATATGGCGTTTAGCCTTAAATCTAACGCGAGCAGTCGCGTGGCGCCTTCACTAGCTCAGGTGGTGTTACTTCTCTGTTTGTGCGAGTGCAACAGAGGCAGTGCTTTACCTGCTCCCCTTTTGTTTAAAGTAGCGAATGGAAAGAAAACCGGTAAAGGGCGGTCGCGGAAAAGGCGCTGTATGCGTGCTGGAAAACAATTCCCGCTCATTCTCCATATTTCGGGCTTGAGTCGGGCTTCGCGCCGGGCACGATAAAACTCCAAGTAGCCCGAGCCCGGCCCGGGCCCGAGGTGAAAATACCTCGGCCCGCCCGAGCCCTGCCCGCGGGCCGGGTCGGGCTCGGGCTTTCGGGCTACCCGGAGCCCGTGCACAACTCTAGTTGGCGTCACTGCTGTCCAGTCTATATCGCCACGGTGAAACGGGAAACAGCGCTGTAAACGAAGGCGACAAAAAAGGAACCAACACCACATGACACGAAGCGCTGACTGACAACTGAAGTTTATTCGGGCGAAAAAGTATATTAATACACTCTTAGGTGCGCCACGTCACAAACAAAATGATACAAACAAAGCATGCAAAAGCAGAGACACAACAGACACCTTGATCATCATCACATGATGCATCGTGATTGAAAGGCGTAAGCGGTTCAGTTGAGACGATGAGCAAAAAAATACGAAATTTCTTTGACAGATAGTAAAACATACGGAGTACTGGCACTTTTCATGTGCAATTGATACTAATGTTAGGCATGCGCACAGTCAGAAAAAACACTGTTTTACGATACTTGCTACAGTACCACACAGTTTGAAGCTGATTGGTCAGAGGACTCATGTTAGAGTCGTTTTGAGTGTGCCTAATAAGTTGTCACAAATGTGTAACCGCGTGAATAGCACCCCAGATGAGAGTATCGCCTGTAGTAAACAACATAAGTCACCTTTCGTGTCATGCATCAGGAACGTCGTCTACCGCATTCCCTTGTCATGCGGTAGATTCTACATCGGCCAGACTGGCTGATGTTTAAATGATAGGCATCGCGAACACAACAATAACGTGAGCAGTTCCGTTAGTGGCCATCTAGGTATTCATTGTAAGCAATGTGGTTTTCGCCCCAAGTTTCAGAATTGTGATGTGTTAGCTAAGAACCAGATTCAAATGACAACAGAAATTATCGAAGCATATTAGATTTCAATGTTAAAAGAAAAGTGTGTCAGTACTCCGTCTGTTTTACTATCTAACAAAGAAATTTTGTATTTATCTGCTAACTGTTTCAACTGAACCGCTTATGCCATTCAGTCACGATGCATCGTGTGATGATGATCCAGGTTTCTGTTGTGTCTCTGTGCTTTTTCATACTGTGTTTGTATCATTTTATTTGTGACGTGGAGCGCCTAAGAGGGTATTTGTATATTTTTTCGCCCGAATAAACTACAGGTTGGCAGTCAGCGCTTCGTGTGGTGTGGTATGTGTTCCTTTTTTGTCGTCGTCTTTTACTGCGCTGTTTGCCGTTTCACCATGCTTTACCAACTAGCCAACAAGTTGACCTCATTAGACTATATTGCCACATCCGCTTGTTGTTTCATTTTGACGTATTCGGGTTTGACCCGCAAGGACGGTTAGCAACGCTCGACGCATACCGCGCTGCAATGTTTCAAAAGCTTCGCGATTGCAGTAGATCATATTGTTAAGATTGCGCGCAAGACGCGAATAGTGAAGATTATTCCAGAGCTTGCGCGACTACCAGTGATAAGGCTGGAAAGTTCTATGCGTGATGTATAAAAGATGATCGAATTATCGACGGCCGACGCTCTGTTCGCCGCTATGAGCGTACAGCGTGCATTGCTTGCTGTAGCTTGAGTTTCCGTTTCCCGGCCACAAGTTCGGCCAAATAAAGAGTTTCACCTTGGACACACCGACTGCTGCCTTCGTCAACGTCACGACCCCATGACAGTCTGATGATGATGATGATGATATATGGTGTTTTAAGGCGCAAGGGCCCGTGACAGTATGTTTTCTCACGAAGAATGTCCCGGGGTCAGTTGCTCGCCAGGCGGCCGAGTGTACGCCACATTCTAGCGTGGCTCGTATCCGGGGAAGCAGAACGCGCTACAGGCGTCTTTCAAAATTTCCACCCATAACTTTCAAGGTATCCTGTTAGGCCCTGAATCGTCGCATATCATTCCCGGCGTTGCTTGTCACGTATATGTCTGCGGTGACAAATAACATACAAACGTGGAATTCACAAGCGACAAGAACTGTACGGAGAAACTAAAACTATCTGATGGGCATTCCACAGGAAAATGAGGGAAGAGCAGAAGAGCCGAGAATTACATGGTGTAATAAAACCGACTGGTGGGCTAGTTGGTACAGCATTATTATGTTTCAGCGCAAGGAAACATAAGATGGTGTAATTAAGTCTTAGTTTGCCGGAATAACTCATCCTCGTCTTGTGCTAGACAGAGTAAATGACGATCGTTCAAATATCCTAACAGGAATGAACAGCGGGCAACAAGTTCAAAGGTACGACATCGCCGCCAAGAGGTGGTGCACGGCTCCCCTGATCAGCACCAAGTGCTACTGCTCCGCTGCCTGCGTTGTTCAGGACGTCACCAACCATGGTAGGTAGTTCAGTTAACGCGCAAAATAAAGCGCAACACATACGTAAGATGCGTGATATACCCGCTGTCCCAATAAAGGTGTGTGAAATTCTTAAAAATCAGGGACATTAGATATTTCTTCGAAGCTTTCACATCTACTTCTTCTGTAGCCGCAGGCATCTTAATGTGGCTGAGGAAATAATTTGGGCAGCAATTAGAGACGTTAAATTAACTCTTTAATTGGGGTAGGTAGGCTGTTATATCATATGGAAGAACAAAGCGGTGAACCCATTGCAGCTTTGGGATTTCAAAAAATGGCTCCTAGTAATACTTGCGAAGTAATGAGATTCAAGCAAATTCAGCTGCGAAACCGTCACCGAAACGCGGAAGAGCACAACTGCCATATTCTTCTGAGATGTCCAGAATGAGTGAGCGTCGTTATATCAACCGAGTTCGTTGCGTCGGTTTGCGGGCTGGACTTGCAGTTATAGCGCGTATGACGCACATACGTTAACGAATGCGGAAGAATTACAACTCTGTAGTCGTTGTCTTTAACAGTGACGTCATTCTGGTCGTCTGCTTATTGCGCTCATTGGTTCCTCGGTTTCGCTTTCGCCGTTGATATTAGTCGAATTTCATTACGCCACAATAATTACTAAGGGCTGCTTCTTCCATATCTCAATGCTGCAATGGTCGTCAACCATCTTATGATGCCTGCGACTACACCAGACCTAATTGTTAAAGGGCCCCTAAAGCATCTCCGATAATATCTTAACACTTCAAGTAAATGTGCGCATTCAGTTCAAAACGCCTTCACGTCAATCATGCAATGCGCGGCAGCGCTACAAGCCGCGGGCGCCCCAAAAATTCCAAGAAACAATCCATCCTCCTCTCCGTGTCTTTTGGCATTCCTCATCCCCTTAACGCTCGCCATGACGTCAACATATCGTCTCCTCGTCATCTACACTTTACGTTCGGCCACTTTATTTTCTTCACATTTATATCCTAATTATTACGTATAACATCCCCTATACTTTCCCTGGCATTATTGTTAGTTCTCATTAATACTGTGTTTAACAAACAAAAACGAGCCCTTAAGAGTCATCTTCTTTCCTTCGCCCATAGCGAGGGTCTCATTCTGGCAGACTTGATGTTTTCAGGTAGTATGCGAGAGGTTATTGGTCAGCTGCCAGTTCGTAAAAAAGATCACGTGCTATGTGACGCCAACAGGCAGAAAAAAGTCTTTTGCACTCGCCGCCATGGCTGCGATCGGCGCTGACAACACTGCCAGGTTTAAATGCACGTATATTACCCATAAAGTGTACGGGAGGATGGCCGCCGCCGTAGCTCAGTGGTAGAGCACCGGTCGCGTTGTTCGAAGGTCGCAGGTACGGTCCCTGCCGGCGGCAAGTTATCTTTTCGTCCACTTTACTTTCTTCACATTTCTATCCTAATTACTACGAATAACATTCCCTGGCATAATTGTCTGTTAGTTCTCATTAATAAACGTGTTGTGCTTTTGGAACGTTGAACATAAGATTGTTTTGCTTTTCTTTCCGTCTATCTTCTCGTAGCAGCCTGGACATAGGCATCAGACATTTATGACATATGCGGAAGGAGCCACTGCAACCGACCTTGTTCACCCTCAACCAAGGCCTTTGTTTTCGGAGCGACACGAGTCACTTCTTGGTGAATGCACCACCAGAGACGGCAAGAATGGCGCGAAGAATCCGACAGATCAAACAAGCTAATAAAAAATTGCGCGCACAATCTGCGCGCACATTTTCTCCGGGAGTTGTCCGATTGACGCGTAGGCACTCTGGTTTTATTGCACGAACCTACGCGAAGGAATCGCGAAACGGAGAAGCGCTGTTGGAACACTGCAACCTAAAGCGAGACCAGCATGAGAACTTTGAAGAGCGGAGAAGTGTAGTCTTTCTTCCGTATGGCATCCACAATCACCAGCAGGCATTTCCCGCGCTTGTACGGCGTCCCGGCCTTCCATGGAACGTCGTTATCGGGCGGCACCCAGCACGACGCCTTCCCACTTGTACTATTTTGTTTTCTTTATTTATACATACTGCATTCTGTTAGGTCTATGGCAAGAATGGGTATACATTTAAAAAACGCCATGTCTGCCCACAACAAGCAACACAGTAACAGCGTGAACTGCATCTGGGGCCTTCGTAGAGCCCGTTGTAAGCTCTATTAGGGTGACTACTGCAAGCAGAGTGGCAAGCTACCCACTACGTCATAATCATGATTATTTTGCGAAGTTGGGAAGTATCAGTCCCCCATAATTCATCATTCTGCGATGTAGCGAGGTACGCACTACGCGTCTGTAAAAACGCCCACGTGTACGTAGCTGCACACGCTGTTGATGTTCTAGCTGAGGACTGCAAAGAATTATGGCAGAGAGCTTAGTAATTAGTGGGAAACTTTGGAGACAAGCATACGGAACGCCGAGTAATTTGAACACTATTCTATCGGGAAGGTGACCACGAAATTTACGACCTCTAAGTGCTTTTTTTGAAGTTGCACTGCAAGCCGATGTAGTGATATGTCTTTTATGTGTTAAATAAGAACAATGCGGGACATTTGAAGCTGCTCATCCAGTATAAAAAGCAGGGAGCCAGCTGCAGCAACATCTGCGGCAAAACTTTTGCCATACGCAAACTTTGTACTCAAAATGATGGAACAAAACGCATATTTGAAGCTAATTTGAACTGCAGCGCTTCAAGAATGGTAAGCAGGTGTTTGGAAGTTGCATAGGTCGGCGAAAAATGTGGAGCTCACTCAGACTCACTCATGAAATTTGCCCTTAGAGCTCACTCAGACTCAGATTCACGAAACTTTTCCTTAACTGGACTGACTCGGACTCAGGCTCACTGAACTTTTTCTCAGCCAGACTCACTCGGACTCAAACTCTCCAAAATATTACCCTCTCGGGCTTACTCAAACTCATAGTCACGGCTATATTTGAGTCTGAGTGAGTCTGACCGAGTCGACTCATGAGTGCGTCAGCGTTTAATTGGCTTTTTTGACTATGGTGTCAATGCTCCTTAACACCAATATCTCGCATATTTGGTGCTCTACTTGGCGCCTTTTGATCTCGAACCTTCAAAATGAGTTATCAGTGGCTGCAACTTAGTAAGGACATATTTATTGAAAGTGGTGACTCACCCGAGATATGTTTATTAAGGACTTCCTTTGAAAGAGCTTGCTGGGGGGGGTGGAGGTGAACCTGCACCCCCCCCCCCCCTCTTCTACGTAACTCACGCCTCTGATTAATAAATGTTAAGCTGGCGTATGAACGCTAGTGCTTTGAAGTATGTGTGAGTCGGCGGGAGTATAAGCGGGAGCTGATATAAGGCTGATAGTAATGCTGGAATTGTGTAGACAGAGAAGTTGTGCTAGTTAAGGAACAGTATAGGAAATGATATTTTCACGTTGTTGTGACGGTGATGAAGGCTGCAGCAAGACTGGGTAATACGGAAGTGATTATTGGGCGAACTTGCCCTCGGAGAATGACAATTCAAGGTAAAAGCAATTCGCGCTGTACACTGATACGGTAAAAAACAGGTGTCGGCCATCGAGTAATCAGGTCAGCATTATGGCGCTTCGGCATTTATACATGTGGAATCGAAGATTTCAGAAGAAACTAAAAACCAGCTTACGGACGCGTACACAAGAGGAGAAGACGACAGACACTCGCTGGAACTAGCAACAGGTTTAATGAAACCATCACACAAAACTTTCCCAGGAAAGCCAAGCGCGCATGCGTCGTACATAAAACACTTGATTCACAACAAAAGAGATAACGACATCAGTAACCACATTTTTCTAAATAATCGATCTCTTTCTTTGAAAGTGACAGCGAAGGTACAATAATGCATTTCTTTAGCCATGTTTCCAGATTTGATACGCTTCAATCACTTCACGTTCATATTGCGTGATCCCCTTACCAATGATTTGCGTGCCTTTCAGATCAGGAGAACAGCCGCACACCCGACAATGAGCAGGCAGATTTGCTCCTCCTCCTCACCTGATAGACGCTTCATGTTCTTTTAAGCGGACATTAATTCATCGTCCCGTTTGTCCAATATACACGCAACCGCACGACAATGGTGTACGATAAATAACATTTGCGACGCATGAGGTAAAACAAAATTTGTGACCGGTAGAGGGCACTCCTGGGTTTCCGCCCATCAATCCTGCCACATAGACTTGATAGCTTACACGGCGCCGAAAACACAACGCGAAAACCATGCCGTGAAACGTCGTTTCTTTCTTTTTTAAAACATTTATTTGGTCGGTGGTTGCCTTTTATTCTTCAGGCAACCTTTTTCATGTTATGTGAGACCTTATGATTATATGGCATGACTTCTCTCTTGCGGTCGTCATAGGCAGTTTTGTTAGCACTGCTAACTCGTTCTGGTTTAGTAGTCTCTTTCACCTTTTTTGGTGACACGGCATGGTGCCACACGGCATGGTGTTCGTGTTGTGTTTTCGGCGCCGTGTAAGCTATCAAGTCTCCGAGGCAGGTTTCATGGGCTGAAACCCAGGAGTGCCCTCTCTACCGGTCACAAATCTTGTTTTACCTCATGCGTCGCAAATGTTATTTATCGTATACCATTGTCATGTGGTTGCGTGTATATTGGACAAACGGGACGATGAATTAATGTCCGCTTAAAAGAACATGAAGCGTCTATCAGGTGAGGAGGAGGAGCAAATCTGCCTGCTCATAATCGGGTGTGCGGCTGTTCTCCTGATCTGAAAGGCACGCAAATAATTTGGTAAGGTGAACACGCAATATGAACGTGAAGTGATTGAAGCGTATCAAATCTGGAAACATGGCTAAAAAAATGCGTTAGTGTACCTTCGCTGTCACTTTCAAAGAAAGAGTTGATTATTTAGAAAAATGTGGTTACTGATGTCGTTATCAGCCGAACGATTTGCTCTCCTCTCAGTCCGACAAACGCGAAACTTCGAAAACCATCCCATGTTTGAGAAAAGCATTGTTGATCCCTCCGTCACAGGAATCGGTATAACACGAAAGTAAAACGTATGCGTACAGAAGTTGTTGAATGTTTACTGTAGAAAAATAAATAAGAGAGCACAATGTCTATTGGTGTTTGGCAGCTATAGCACCGTTTAACGTAAGTGCACCGACGTTTGCCGTTATATTTCTGATGTTTATTTTCAGCTATCGTTTCCTGAAAACTATTGTCTCAGACATCAGTTAGATTCCTCTCTAATGGCCCTCAATCTTCAACAACCTCACGCAGTGGGTATGTCCATGACAGGAAGAAAACGAAAGGAAACGTGCCACGCGGTGCATGCGAATCGCAGGTAGCAGCCATTTAAACCGTCAATCTCAGCTGCTAGGCTTAGTAGGCTGCTCGGTAGGTGGCCGGTCAGGGGTTGCGATGGCGAGCGGTCCGGCTGGGGCAGCGCTTGCTTGTGACCATCTTCTTGGTCGGCGCCCTGCCGTGGAGATGCCCATGGATCCCACCATCCGACCTGCAGCCAACAAAGACGACAGAGGGGACGTCACCATTTGGTCAGATGCTGCGATACTGTTCAAGGACAATGGCAAGAGGGTCGACTTCGCCCCGGGAGTAGCAGCCAGGTCAATGCCTGCACTTCGTGAGCAGAGGAAGAAGCGCCAGTTCTGCGACATTGTCTTCCAGGCTCCCGACGGTTCCGAGATCTGGGCGCATCGGTTCGTGATGGCTGCCAGGTGAGCGGTGGCATTCTCGCGCAGTCTCGGCGCTCCCGTTATTCAGCATTAGGCTCGGGACACAGTCTAGAAAAGGGGCGTGATTTCTCGTGATGAAACACGTTTCATAGTCGTTCACTGGCTAAGAAAAAAAATCCACACGTGATTCCACTGTGAAGCTGGTTTACCAGCGAAGCTGTGTAGCACAAATTTTTTTCATCTGCTCAATATTTATTTACACATTTATTTATAATCATTGCTTGTAGCCTATGCTCCTTTAATGCAATTCTACCTCGATTTGCGTGGGCCACAAGTGCAGTGCGCAGGATATTTATTTATTTATTTATTTATTTATTTATTTATTTATTTATTTATTTATTTATTTACTTATTTACGCTACCATTTAACCTTTTGCTGCGCTTGTAAGCAACAATATCCAAGCTGACAAGGTAACAATTTAGCTCAAGCTCTACCCCTAGCCCCGCCACCGTTGTCAAGTGGTTATGGCGCTCCAATGTTCACCCGAAGGACGCGGGATCGAGTCCCGGCCGCGGCGGCTGTATTTTCGATGGAGGCAAAAATGTTTGACGCCCGTGTAATTAGATTTTGGTGTTTGTTAAACAACCCCAGATGGTCGAAATTTCCGGAGCCCAGCACTACGGCGTACTTCATAAAGATATCGTGGTTTTGGGACGTTCAACCCCAGATATTATATTACTATTATTATTATTACAAGCTCCACGCTCACTAACTCTGTAAACCTTCCCGTTTCCTCCCATAAAAGAGCAGCGGTTACATTTTTTCTCTGCTGGTAAGGAAACCGTCGGCTTTAAGAACATAAATGTTGGCTATTCTAGCTGTAATATCGCTAGTAATTAAATAAAAAAGAAATCTTGTGCGAAGAAAGTGATCACAGGGAGGTCATGAACAAGAATCAGGTGACCTAAACGGGGTCAATGGATAATAGCTATTCATAAGAATGTGAATAGTTATAATAATCATAACTTGGAGCATGTCAATCGCAATCGTACCAACCATGCGGGAGTACCCCCACACGGGGACGACGTACACGAACTCACTCATAGTGTTCGCTAACGCGTTTTCCTTCCGGGAACACCTGTCTGCAAATACACTCCCCCTGTTATGCATTCCGGTTACAGTCTAGCCAGCCTAGCTAGGGAAAGATGTCCACCTTGTGAAAGCTAGGGAATAGAAGTTTTCCGTGGCTAGGGGCAGCGATCGTTACGATCCCAAAATGTCGCTAGCTGTTTGCTATCAAACCTGGATACTAAAGCAGACATTCGCAGGATTTGGTGATGTATCTACGTGGCTCCGAAAACTCATATCCTACGAAAAGCAAAACGCTGTGTAGCACACTGTGGTTTAAGAACGATACCTAATTTAAAGGGTCCCTACCACATTTTTTCAGCATGGTCAGAAAACGCTGCCGATCGGTAGCCGAGGCTAACGCTGGTTCGAGCAGCGGAGCTTAAAACGAGGGACAAAAAGAAGAGAGACAAGGGCGTCGCTGTACTAACAACAGAAAATTCCAGTTGTTAGTACAGCGATGTCCTTGTCCGTCTTCTTTTTTGTCACTCGTTTTAAGTTCCGCTGCTCAAACCAGTGTTAGCTAGGAACCAACTAGCTCCGGCGAATACCGTTTTGTTGTTCTAGTCCAGGCTCCTGAGAACGCGTAAGCCAAACATTATAGCGTAGCACGCGACCTGATATTTACAATTATTTCTCAAAGTCACCTGTAAATCGTTCCTTCGTTCTCCAAATTATGCCATATAACCAAATGAACGCGCCATGTACCAGATTCACGAACATTGGCTGGTTTGAGCATCGTGAGCCGCATAGATATATCGGCAGCCGCTGGAGGCCGCCACGGGCCCACGCGCGAGCTCGCTATCACACTGAAGGGAAGCCGCGCGTTCGCGAAAAGAAGTGCTCAAGTTCAGGACGCGCGCGTGACGTCACTTATTTCTCCGTGGCATCCCTCCCTGCTTCGCTTGCAGCGCGCTCTTCTGGACGAGAGAAGAGAGAAAGCAATTGCAGCGTGCGACAAATCTCGATAATTCCGCTTGTGCTTAACGGATACTAAAGATTTTTCCAATGGTCGATTCGTGAGGCAATAAACTCCTTTAAAGAAACCATTTTATGGTTACTTAGAAAAGTGTGGCGTGGCCGCTTCAAGATGTCGCTACCGGCGTTCGGTAACCGGTTCTTACGCACACTTCATCTCATATACCACAATTTCCCAAAATGCTAAATCTCTCTAATATCGATAATTTTGCCGCAGGTATTCGGGCTGCCACGCGCTCTTCGCTCTCGCCAAGGAAGGCATAAGTCCCGAACACAAGTGGCTGCCCCCCATGCGGCTGGTAGTGGAAGACCTAGGCAGCGACAAGATTCAGCTGCTGGTACACATCGCCTACCACACTCCTCTGGACGAGCTTGTAGGCCTGCAGAACGTCAGAGAGGTGCTCGAGCTCGCCGAGAAGTTGGAGGTCAGTCTCTCACAGCGAAGGTGCTTCTGAGGCTAGGCTTGAGAAGGGCGTGCATAAAGATGCTTTTCTCAAAACGACTGCGGCCTTCTCGACACGACCGGAGAAGCATGACTTAGTTTCATCCTGCTCACGATGAGCGGCCACGTTTAGAAATGGTGCTCGCTGGTTTGATGGTGATGCTATTGATAGCTAATTGCGACAATCACACCTCATGTAGGCAATGCGTTTATATGCACGTCGAAAGATCTACCTGCATGAAACACGACTAAAGCGAATTGAACGAGCTTATGTAATCTGGTCAGAATGCCTGCCGTAGTCCCATGGCTCGTAATGTGTGTAACATTACGATTTCCAGATTCTGATGTGTTGAAAGAAGGCAAGCTCCTAGAGTTGTCGATCAGCTGGAGCTAGGGAAGCAGAGGCGTATATTTTCCCGATTACTGCTGTGTGGAGGGCGACACGGACTTCGTTGCCTCGCCACTCGTCTTGGGCTACGCCGTCTCGATGGATAACCCCCTCAAAAAACAGCAGCTTTGTCGAAATTTTGCGATTTAAATACTTAGGTTTATGCGTTTCTCATTACCTTTGCACGGGCATTATTTACCCACTATTCATTCCAGCAGTTTAATGATCAAGAACCTAATGCAGGCGGTTAACAAGCCACTAGGGTGGGAAGGGGGGTAAATGGCGAGGGCATCCTTTTCACCCGAAACCATCACCTCTGAAGACATGTTCAACCTTATTTATTTACCATAATGATTTTTTCAATCACTCTACGAATAATGCACTCTGAGAATGCAGCCGATTTCAGCCCGTTAATTTGACTTTTAAATCCAAGGTGCATGGTGTGAACGCACTATTTGTACAAGGACGTCCTGAGGCAAGGCATTTCCGCTCCATTCTTAGCAATCTAGAAGGGGCCTGAATTATAGCTGAGAAGTGGTCTAACTGATTTAAGGTTGTACCTCCAGCAAGTATGGGCAGATTTCTGGTGCAGGGTTAAATCAAGGTTCTGTAATTGATTGCATTGTGCAACCTCCTCATTGAATTTTAGGCTCGTTCCATAATCCCAAAGCACGTTGAAAATGTTAACAACACTCTAACCTCACACTGCTTTGTCATAAATATTTACATAGTCATCAAGAAAGCGAAAAACTTTTTTCAGCCAAACCAAACATTCCATTTTGTTTGGTTGAAAAAGTCTTACCTTATGGCCATCGTTTTTCGCGTGGCCTTAAGAACATAGTCGGACGGTCTGGCGTAGATGTACTTTTTTAGCACTCCATTAAGGTACAACGAGTCCGCCGTGCAGTAGAAAAAAAATATCGACAAGCAGGATAAGAAAGTGTCCATGTTTTTCAAAAGAAAAAGCTAAGATTGTAATATGCAAGACAGGAGTAGTTTATATGCTACCTTTAACATACGGCATTCCTTGCATGGTCAGACTGGCCACTGCATTAAACGTCGCTTGAAAAAACATCGAAAGTTGTTAAACGAAAGTAGTTATTCACACTTAGCCAATCATTGAAAAAACGGCCAATGCCATCCTGTGTGGTCAGATAATGCAATTTTGTATAGTCATGCATATTAACTAACACACGAAATCACTGAAGCATTTCGCATCAAGAGATGTGCAAATAACTATGTAAGCGAGCCTTTAATAGTACGAATAGACAAAGAATTCCCCCTTCTGAGTGCATCGTGATCATTTTGTTTTTATTGACGAGTGTTGTATATTATATCTTTCTGCACGCATTTTGGCCTCACTGTTTGCGAATTTTTGTATGTTTCATTTTGCACATGCGCTTCGGAGCCATCCTGGGTGCATTATATGTGTGTGTGTGTGAATCCTTTTCAGCAATAAAAGTCAGTTGAGAGCCAGTACTGGTTTGTCTACTTCCTTCCGTCTTTGTGTGTTCTGTGGGCGTTGAAATCATCCCATCATGTTTATATAAAATGTAAGCCATGCATTCCATGTAAACCATGGTTGACATATTTTATACCACGTAAACCGTAATTTGTCGAAGTTTGTAATAAAGAAAAAAAACATTTCGGTGTCCTTCCCTGTTCGCTGAAACTCGTAATTTAGTAATCGTATATTGGTATTTTTTTAAAGTAAAATCGGATAATTTAATCTCGACAATAATCATAGCATTCATCCAGTGCGGTATTCACGACGCAGTTGAACCAGCTACGCAATCACTGCCTGGACGTCTTCAAGCGCCACCTCCAAGCGAAGAGCTGCATCGACATTTACCACCTGGCCTCCAGCCGCGGTTACGAGTACCTCGCAAGGGAAGCCTTTCGATACCTGCTTCGCAACTTCAATCAGGTACGTGTGCATTGAAGTGAACCATTTTCAACAGTATAGTGATTTATAAAGGTACAAGTTATCAAGTACGCATAAATGTGAAGCCTTTTCGCGTAATGGCACAAAATCCCGGTAAATTTCCTGGTCACACTAATTCAAACGAGGGGAAGTTTAGAGGAATTTGCAAGCTTCAAGTGACAAGAAATCCTGAAAAACGAGAAACTTCATGGAATATAAGGAACGGTAACTGATAGGAGAGAAGCGAAATCCGACTGCGGCACATCATGGAGCTCACTGCTTGTTTGTCGAAATAACCACGCTCTTATGCCCACGCGGTCAGCAACCGTGCTCTTGCTATTTTACTTTCCAACACATTCACGCCCTCGACGAATGTGGAGAGCTTAGAGCGGTAGACAGGACGAGTCAGCGTCTAAGCGCAGAAGCCACTGGAACTGAACTAATCGATGAATAGAGTGAAAGCTTTATTATTATTATTATTATTATTATTCGAAATGTTGACCTCAGCCATAACACACGTACACAAACAAGTTTTGTGCATAAAGTCTAGCAAGGATCGGTGGAACGCTCCGTGCCTCCACCCTTCTGTGTCAGGAGAGCGACCCTGACGATTGGTATTAGTAAGTGGTTGTTTGTTTCAGGAAATATATACAAGCAAGGGGGAAGGTAAAATCTGCAACTAGGCCACACTGTAAGCTCGAGCAGCTGACACCTGAACGGGGGCCATCAGTGCATGAGAGCTGAGTAATGGACAGTGAGAGAGGGAGAGAAAACAGAGGTACTACATACATGACCGCTTGCTCTGAGGTGGCGCAGGCGTGCTTGCTTCAGGCCCGAGCACTTCCACACTTCTACTCCGTTTCATACGTAAGGTGCAGCGCTGTGGAAGCTAGCGAGGTTTGTTTGCAGTAGATGCGTTCTCACCAAGGAATATTTCAATAATTTCACCACCCGTATCTGTGATTATTTTTTCGTTTTCAGACTGAGCAATAGATGAAAATGCGTTGTGCCTTAGAAATAAACAAACTCAGTTATATATATGGTTGTCAGTATGATGTTCTGCATCCCTTAGCGTCTCATTGTTTTCGTATCGTGGCCTCCACGATTGCTTCCGTTAGCGCGCAGCCCGGGCAGTCGCGGAGGCCACGTTTTCAATGACGAAATCCCAGCGCCAGACGCACGGACTTACATATTTTCCTGACCGAACTTCGTGCATACCTTCCACAGAGTTGCGCCTAATGTATGAAACGGAGTATATTACGTCACGTACACTTCAGTAATAGAAGCGTCAGAAAAAGGGCGTGTGATTTTATACATTGCGTGGTAGTGCTGCCGCTGGGACTTCAATGTCGGTGTAAGTGCAACGCCAACACGAAGTCCCTGAAGCACCACCTCTTTTTAGTGAGTAGTCGCACCCGGGCGATTCCTGTTCACTTAAAAGTGCAGTGTCGGACGAGTAAATTCAGCAGCAAATATAAATGTTGACGTAGCACTGTCCCTTGTCTAGTTACTCCAGATTTTGGCAGTCATGTCGTTTGGAATAGCGCCAGTGTTCTCGAGTGCATGCAGAACGAGTACCGAAGAGAACATAGAATGGATTCATCGTGTTCTCTACGCTAACATAGTCTCTGTGAATTTCGTCACTTTATGAGTGCGCCTCGGTTGTACAGTGGTTAAAGCGTTCGCATGCTGACCCGGTGGTTGCTGATTCGATCCCAGCCACGACGGTTGCATTTCGATGGAGGCAAAATGCTAGAGGCCCGTGCGCTGTGCAATGCCACGCTCGTTAAAAACACCAGGTGACCGAAATTTCTGGAGCCCTCCACTGCGGCAGAAACGTGAGGCGGCAGAAACGTGTCCGCAAGTGATCACCACGGAGAAAGCTTTCGCAGCGCAACCACTGATCTCCACTAGGGGGAGCAGTGGGCGCAAGCGGTCGTCACCGAACTGTGTTCCGATCCACGCCACTCAAGATGGCGAGTGGTTCTGATGCGGACGTTCCTTTGCCGCGCTTGAACCGTTAGACAATCAACATGCATGATAAAGGCCTTGTCAGTTCGGCTGTTTGACTATTCGCCTATCATCAAGGCAATTGTTCATTCAGCCCATTTTCAATCAAACGCATTGCCACTCACCACGAAGTTTCCTTTACTGACAATGATATCATAAAGTGAAACCACCAATCTCTTTCAGTTTGTATAGAGCCGAGCCAGATGTCCGTGCATTGACGCAGGTGTGGAGGAACAACCCCCGGTTTGGGACGCTTACACCAGAAGAGATGCGTGCCATCCTCGAAGACGACCGGCTACACGCCCCGAGCGAGGTGAAGGATACCTTCAGCGCCCTCCTCAAGTGGATCTCCGCCAACAAGGCCGCGAGGAAGGGCTACCTCGCCAAGTTCCTGCCTCTGCTGCGTCTTGGACATTGCAGCGTCAGGTGAGTGCGCAATTACACGTCAACGTACCTCATCGGACCGTCTGTATACATTCAAACGCCTTTCTCGTCGCGAATGAAAACTACTTGACATCGATAGCATCACAATGTCATCATAATGTGATTATCAGGTGGGCTACTTTGATTATTTGAAGTCATGTTCACTGCCGCCTTAGGAGAGTAACGTCGTCTTGAACAATGTAGTTCTCCAGCAATGTGGCAGTCTGTAGCAACAGCCAGATGATGCAAGTGATATGCATACATGTCTAGTATGGAGCATATAGTTCGACCTAAGCTTTAGGCTGATTTCTTTTTCTTTGTGGCCACCACTAGTCATTTACATTTAACACGTCTGTAACGTCATTAAGTTACGTGAATCGTCTGCAAGTAGCGTCTTTTCTTACACTGACAGACGTGAATTCCAATACCAGGCCTCTAGGAATACCTCCGCCCCCAAAAGTTTGCGGAACGCGAACTTTCCGAGAAAGCTATGTTCCCGCTTTGTCTGAGAACGTAGCCTCCAAATATATGTTCCAGCCTGTAGTAGTGCTTGCGACCTATCAAGCTACCCGTTAGGTTTGAAGCGCCGTGCACTAATAGAGCAGAAATTCGCATTTTCCGTGGAGCCCGCGTTCCGAAAACTTGTGTGGGCGGGTGTACCTGCTAAGACGGCGCGGGATGTTACATTACTAAGGCAAAATTCATAAGTGCGTCATCAGAAGCTGAGTTTGAAAAAAGCTGGCTCAAATCTCGCACTAAACCGCGCAATGCTCGTAGACAGCGAAGCCGATCGGTCTCGTGCTTATTTATTGCTGTACCTAGGCAGAACTTTGCTTAAACTGTTGCTTGAACTTCGCTGTAGCGATGAACTTGTGCTTGAACTCTGGAAGCGTATGGTTAAGCGCCAGCTGAGCGCTAGCTTTTATAACTAGAAGGTATCACGTGACACTGTGTGACTACGGTGACGCGCACGCCATTTGTTAGGCTAACTAACTGTTGCCTTCTTCCTTTATAGTGGTAGTTGTGTGTAGTGGGATTTACCAAAGTGCTGTGTCACGCATGCGCTTATGATGATGATTGTTTTCTGATAAACCGCAAAAATTTCTGTGGCACATACCTGTTTGTTGGGCTACCTGTTGCCATCGTTTTTAGAGGACCAGGGGAGAGTAGAGGGATCTACCCCATTTCTGTGGCGCATACCCATTTATGATGATGATAGTTTATTGGTACGGGGTGAACAAGGAACGATTTGCTAAACAGCTTCGCTTTTAATACGCGAGGTGCGCATCAAAAGCTCACGTGACCAGTTGGCGTTGAACCCAGGAATCCAGGAAGCCAGGTACACCAAAACTGGTACGATGAGACATTTATGTATGACGAATACCAATGGCAGGTGTTAACATGAAAATCATGGCATGCATGTAATCTACGGCATGACTTAAATGCCACGCTCGTGCTCCGCTCGCGTGATATACGCAAACATTGGTATTGCGTGACGTTACTCTATGAAGTACATAACAGGTGATAACATGAAAATCATGACACAAATGTCCTGTACACATGGTTCACATGACGTGGTATAGGGGCGCTCGCGGCCGTTTAATTAAACGTACATATATCAAAATTAGTATGACGATACATCTCTGTATGGCGTACATAAATGACAGGTCGTAACGTGAAAATCATGTCATGACGTGCTTGTCATGTACGGCATGACTTACATGCCACGCTCAGGGTGCGCTCGTGGCCATTTCACAAGCTTGATATACACCAAAATTGCTATTGCGTGATGCGACTGTATGACGAACATACGTGACAGAGGGTTACATCAAATTGACATGAATGTCATTATTTTCTAAACTTGAGCGCCGGCAATAAGAACACTCTCGCTGGACAGAAGCTACAAAAACTATGTGTGTACTCCGAATCCTATCATTTATCACTGTCTTTCATGTGGAAGCATAAACGCTATGCGTTCACAAATCTGGTGAACCGGAAAACGAGCTTACCGCACCTGCCATGGCCGACCAGGAAACCCTTGCCGCTCTTCGGCAAGAAATAGAACAAATGCAACAGCAGTTGCAGGCCGAACAACAGGTGATCAATCACCAAGAGCAGCAACTTCAGGAACAGGCCCAACAACAGGTGATCAGTAACCAAGAGCAGCAACTCCACGAACAGCAGCAGCGCATCCGACATAAATTGCACTCTCTTGAAGATTCTGTCCAGCTCCGCTCGGGCCACGCCCCCTAAAGCTCCGCTCCAGCGGTCGCTGCCAACGCAGGCGCTACCACTACTGCGGCCGCCGCCGACATGGACGTCTGTCGCGGCTCCGTCAAGCTCCCACCGTTTTGGGCAGAGTCACCTGAGGTGTGGTTCGCTCAAGTCGACGCGCATTTTTCTCTGGCATGTATCACCCAGGACCGGACACGCTATGACTGCATCGTTGCCCATCTAGACTCTCGCTACGCAACTGAGCTCCGCGACATACTCGCAAGTCCTCCGGCTGATGGCTGTTACCTGCAACTGAAGAGAGAACTCATCCGACGGCATTCACCTTCAGAAGACGAAAAAGTGCGTGAACTCATTCAGCACGAGGTGTTCGGTTACCGCAAGCCATCAAAGCTGCTGTGCTATATCGTGCCCTTGCGGGCAGCACGCCGCTTGATGACTCCCTCCTCCAAATAATCTGGCTTCAGCGTGTGCCCTCACACGCACAAGTCATTTTCCAAGTTCATCCGAATCTGCAGCTGGACCAGCTCGCCGAAATCGCGGACCGAGTCCTCGAAGTCTCTACCATCGCCACCTCTCTCTGTTCATGCCGTCCGCGCCCCACAGCTCACGCCCGAGCTCGCGAGCCGTATGGACGAGATCGCCCGTCAGCTGGACTCGATTCAAATGCACCTGTATCAACGCCCGAAGTTGCGTCACCGAAAACACTCCCAAAGCCATGACCGCAGCGCCGTATCATCTAATGAAAACGATGACGGCCGTTGCTACTACCATCGTCGCTTCGATGACCCGGAAATGTCAACAACCCTGCTCAGCCGGACGTCAGGGAAACTTCAACGGGAGCAACGCTCGAAGGGTTAGCGCAGAAGACGTCGCCTCGGCCTTCTGCGGTTCGATTTCCCGCTTCGGCACTCCTCGTCGCGTCACAACCGATCAAGGACGGTAATTCGAATCCCAACTCTTGGGGCTCCTTGGGCTCTCCACCGGGTTTTAGCGTTCACGGACCGCCAGCGACCACCCTTCCGTCAGCGGGATGACTTAGCTGTTTCACCGACAGCTCAAGGCAGCCATCATGTGCCACCCTAACTCAACCTTGCGCGAGGCTCTCCCTACCATCGCTCTTGGTCTGCGCGCCACTTTCAAGCCAGACATTCAGGCCACGCCCACACAACTTGTCTATGGGAAGCCGCTTCGCCTACCTGGGGAACGTCTCTCCGTTTCACCAGCTTGGACCCTACAGGCTTTGTCGCTCGGCTCCGTCGCACAGTGGGCGCACTGCGCCTATCGCCAGAGGCATGTTACACCAAGCCGACCCGTTCGTGTTTAAGGACTTGGCAACATGCTCGCATGCCTTCCCCGCGACGACACTGTACGTGCGCCTTTCCAACCGCCTAACTGCGGGCCATATAAAGTCATCCGTCGTGACGACAAAACAGTCACCTTGCAAATCAGCGGGAAGGATGTTCGCGTCTCCATCGACCGACTGAAACCATCATACATCCTCTCCGAGGAAAGTACCAACACCTGCGCGCCTCCCGTAATTCACCTACAACAGCCTCCAACGCCTCGACCCGTGCTCTACAGCACCCGCTTTGGACGCCGGGTGCGGGTCCCCCATCCTCTTCAACCCTGAGGGTTCCTGTCTGCGCGGGGTGGTGGGGTGGCGAAACGATGCGGCGCCGCTTCCACGCCTGCGCGCCGCTTCGATGCGTCTAAACATGAGCGCCGGCGATAAGAACTCTCGGCCGACAGAAGCTACAAAATCTGTGTACTCCTAAATCGGATCAGTTGTCGTTATGTCTTTCATGTGGAAAGCATAAATCTATGCGCTCCCCCACATCGATTCCGACAGTGTGTGGGATCTGCCGGATTTTCTTTCGCCTTCGAGTCGCCTTAAAGGGGTCATGAACCTCCTCTCATGCTTGGTTGAAAACACAGAGAGAGGAAAGCAGACGTTCCTGTAAACAGCTCAGCCAAATATTGTAGTCGTGCGCGGCAAGGAGATGTAACAAGCGGAGCGCGAAGTTTACACTTTCTCATGCACCATCTGTTCACACGGAAGAACATACGTTCTTCGGAGGGCTGTCATGCAGTGGAACTTTCGTCGCTCTGCAAATTGCTGCTATCGCTTGAAAGCTCACATAAACCAAAAGCGGCGATTGGATCAAATGGGCTTCTTGCTACGGGATACAGCCATGTACCAGGTGCCGCCCTCTAATGTCTGCTAAAATTTAATGATCGCAACACTAATATCCTCGCGTATCACACCTGGAGAGAGCGATCGCCGCGCCCATGATCATGATGCGCGCGTGACGTAGATTCTTTTCCCCGTGTCTCTATGTAACCTGCCAGCGTGCTGGACCGGACAAAAAAGAGAAAGCGTTGACGCGTGCGAGATATCTTCAAATCCCTGTAACACCACTCTTTCTTCGCGGATTCAAAAACATTTCGCAGCGATCGATTCGTGAGGCAGTAAAGTCCGATTAAGATACTGAGGTCAGTTTCGACGATTACCTAAAAATCTGATTCAGGGACCATTTAAATTGAATGCATTAGGGAACCGGCAAAGTTCTAACAGCAGAGCTCTTGATGGTCGACCTTGAAATGTGTGGAGCGTTCGCACTTTCGACTGGCGGGTACTTGCCACCGAAATTGCGCAAGCCCCAGTACTTGCTTTCCGTCCACTAAAAATCAAACTGTCTATAGCAACCAATACTCGGCAATAGCTAAAGTCGTGCGCTCTCCGGAAGAACGTGCCCGTCGGTAGCGCCAACGGGAATTGGCGCGTGAAGGGCAACGTCAACCCGCGCAAGGAATTCCGAAGCCAAGTGCAAGCGGAAGGCAGAACATCCAGAGCTTCAAGTGAGAGAAGCTGAGGTTAGACGTCAACAGTTTGCATCGGACCCTCAGTTTAATACGAGTTGAAACGACGCAGGTCGCCGTCAGGAACTTGAAATTGGAAGCAGCTTCACTGACTTAACGTCGCGCGAGACTGGTTAAAGCGGGCAGATGTTGGCAAAGATACTGTAGAGCAAAGTCGCCAATGAAACAGCAATGTGATGCTACCAGGTCCGCTGTTTAACCAGTCTTGGCGACGTTCAGTCATTGCAGCTGCTTGATTTTTTTTGCAGGCAATTATCATCTGCGCAAAAGTGCAGACGACAACCCAGCGCATTATCTTCGTCTTTACTTAGTCCTGTCTGAATCGATGTTCGGTCAACGTCTGATTTGCGGCGCATCAAGTACTGGGCGATATTGTTGCGGTGTCCAACATTGTTTACTCCTTCTTGCAGAGACCTGGAGAAAGTTGCCATCAACCGAAAAGTCCGGCGAGACGCAGACAGCCTCAAGGTGCTGAACAAGATCCACCAGGTCAGCTGTTGTCCCACTACGAGCACTTTTCTTATAATGATTAACAAAGTTTTGCGGCTTCTGGGAACGCAGTCAGCCGCGTGTTGATTGCATCGTAGACTATGAAAACAAGTACATCACCAAGAATTCAGAAATTTCAAAACATACTTGTTTTTATTGCGACAATAATTATGTAACACTACCGGCGCATCTTCGACGTCGTCGTCGGCGTCACTTTAAGGATTCGTATAAAGTCCAAGGGCGATAGATCTCTCCGTGCGTCGTATGTTCTACGCACGTGTAAAAGCGTGCGAGAAAAGTCTGCGATCATGGCTCAAGCGGAGGGGATACGTGCTGGCCGTCTACCACCACACGAATGCCTTTGAAGGCCTATGATGGAGGGGTTGTGCGGCTGGCAGGAACTGCATACTTTTGTCCGCATGGTTCGGTCGCCCGCGGCCCATCTTGACAGGGATATCAACAGACGGCTCTTGTACGTGTTCCGTTCTCAATGCTCAGTTTTCGCTGAAGCAATAGACAGCACGAAGGCCTCTGCAGCGGCCGCATTACCCTAAACCAGCGTTTTATTGACTTACGCGATGTCGGATGCTAAATAATTTACGCCTTATTTCCAATAACATTTAAATTTGTCATTATCTCATCTACGATTGTTCGTCCGCCGCACTGGCGTAGCGGTTACGACGATCGGCTGTCGACCCTAAGATCGCGGGTTTTAATACCGGCTGCGGCGGTGGCATTTCAATGGAGGCGAAATGCTAGAGGCCTGTGTTCTGTGCGATGTCAGTACACGCTAAACAACAAAGAATGGTCGAAATATCCGGAGCCCTCCACTACGGCGTCGCTCATAATCATATTGCTGTATTTTATAGCCCCAGATATTACATTACACTTTTTTTCTTTTTTCTTGCCCTTGGGGCGAAACTGAACATTTTTAATTGTCATTACTAGCGGTTTGACCTGCGATAAGTGTTAAGCAACAGTTTCGAATGCTTACAAATGTTTTACTGAGAATTCATGCGTAACGCGTAGAATTCAGTACTTTCTGTTACGTGTACAGGTAGCAACGATCATGTTAAAATGCCCAATGACGCATTCATGAAAGCCCATGTGTTTCACAACGCTTACCGAAGATCAGGTTATCGTCGACCGACGACCGCGTTGGCCGCTATTATTGTATTGCGAACATTTCGTGTTGCTGGGCTCGGGTTCGCCGAATTAAGAGCTCAAGTTCTGCCGGTTCGCCTACTGAGTTTTTTGCACTCAAAGCTGCGCGGCACTACAGTTGAAATTCGATCTAGCGAATTGATAGGGACGCTCGAATATTTTCGTTAAATCGGGAAGTTCGTAAAATCGATAAAGGAAATTTTCGGCTCTTCCAAGTCTAAAATTGTAACGTAGCGACAACAAAAAGCTACCAGGCCACTGTTCTTGCAACCAATATACTCCTACGTATGAGAAAAGTCAGCGAGGGCGGCCTGACATGGAGTTTCCCATTTCGCCGAGACATAGGGGGCAGTGCACCATCTCCGGGTGATGCAGGGCCTACATAGCCAGAAAGGTGCGAGAAGACAATTAGTGACATGAAGCCACAATACCAGCCACAGCTACCTGTAGCACCATAAGAACGCTAGCGACTGCCGAGTACATCGCTCCATGCATGAGCGCAGTGCAGCGTCCAGCCTCGTCAAACTAATGCTATAGGGCCGTGAGTATAGGGTGCCTATAGGTTTTAATGCAATGGCGGTAAAGCACACTCTCGAAGAAAAGCCTATCTTTGCAAAACTGGAAGAAAATCACCGCTCTTTTAATGAAATATTACTTGAAAAATATCGTTAAAACGTGTTTGGTGGCTAAGCTAGTTCGTGAATGCGGGTTCATGATAACATTACTCCTACTGGTATTTGCTGGAGAATCGAATGTTTTGTCGTTAGATCGGGAACCTCGTAAAATGGGGTTTCGCTACATCGAGTTTTAACTGCATAATCAAGTGATTTCTTCCATATCCGCGTTTATCTGCATTTCTTGGCTGGTCACTAACGTGAATAATAATTGTCAGGGTTGAACCTCCCAAAACTACGATATGACTATGAGGGACGCCGTAGTGCAGGGCTCCGGAAGTTTCGACCATCTGGGGTTCTTTAGCGTGCATCTAAATCTAAGTACACGGGCCTCAAGCATTTTCGCCCCCATCGAAAATGCGGCCGCCGCGGCCGGAATTCTATCCCGCGACTTTCCGATCAGTGTTCGAGCACCATAACCACTAAGCCACCGTGACGGGTTACTACAACTTGCAGGTATGCAACGGAAGTTCTGGAGCCTACAATCGAACACTTGCACGTAACCCTTGTAGTCGGCTCATGACGTCAGTCTGGAGCTCGCGCCCGTTCGTGCAGGCATGTCTGCATCCACCTTTGAGGAGAGTGCCGCGGACTTCTAAAGTTGTATTTGACTACAGACACTGCGTCCTTACAGAATAAACGATTGGTATTGTTCAACGGCTCGCTACGTGACGGCGTCACCAGTAACGCTGATCGCGTCACCGTCAGCGGGTAACCGTGAATAAGTATGCAGAAAAGCTGAACCAATACATAGTTAAGCTCTCGTCAGGAGGTTTCTTCCGGAACGCGCACATGTCCTGCAAATTGCATCCCTGGTTAAAAACGTGCTTTCCCCACGCAGTCGCTGACCAGCAGCTCCTTGGCGGTTGGCGAAGTTGCCGGCGTGGATCTGTCCCGTAGGATGTGGCTCAAGCCTCGCATTCCCAAGGACATCATCTTCGTCTTCGGCGGATGGACCGAGTTCGCCACAAACAGCTTGCTGACGTACAACTGCCGCGCCTCGAAGTGGCGCGACCTGGGCTACCAGTACACCCCGCGCAGGTATAGTGGTGCCCACATGTACTTTATTATTTGTTATACCCTCAAGGTACAATTATACTAAAACGATGTTTGTTACAAATACCGGCGTAGCATTCGTAACAAAGAACAAAGTAGGAAGGAAAAAAAACGCATAACAATCAATCTAGTGAGTAGTGTAGCAATGTCCAATAAGAACAAAAAAATGTATTTGGCCTCAAGCGCTTGTGTTGTAGGTAGCTCTAGCGCCGACATGCTTTCAAGCTATGTCAGTCCAAGGCACCTTGAACAGTTTGCGGATAAATACGATGTGCTACGCTGATTGATATATGGGCTTTGATATCCCAATGCTACTCGGGTTATGAAAGGCGTTGTAGTAGTGTGCTCTGCATGATTTCAGCCTCCTGGCGTTTCAAAACGTCCACTTATAATAATTGTTGGTATTTTAGGTCTCAAGTCCACGGTACGATTGTTAGGGACGCCGGAGCGGAGGACTCCGCAAATTTAGGCTATGCGGTGTTCTGTAACGTGCACCTAAATCTAAGAGCCTCTAGCATATCTCCTCCATCGAAATGCAGCCGCAGAAACCAGCATTCAATATAGCGGCCTTCGCGTCAGCAGTTGAGCCCCATCACCACTAGACCACCGCAGCAGGTGACGTGCACTGACAACGAACAGTACAACGGAGTCTAGCATTTCGCCTCCAAACGCGATTGCTGCGGCTGGAATCCTACCTGCGTTTTTCGGGTCATCAGCCAAGCACCGTAACCACTGCACCACCGCGCCGACCCAGGACGCGCTATGTCCGCGAACAAGGTCTCATATCCCAAAAGCATCTTGCAGAAAAATACTTAATGTGATGTGTTGTTTCTTCTTTTAGTGTCTCCTGTAGCGCCTCTGCTGCCACGGAGGCACGACACAGTCAGACAGTTATACTAAGCTTCTAGTCATGTCCCGCAAGGCAATTTGCTATCATTGTTTGCCTTTAATAAACGAAGCCAAACCAAGGATGTGGTTCCGCATTTAACATAGGTTGTAGTGCTTACCCGAAATAATGCGCACGTTCGTTCAGCGTACTGGGAGTGCGCGGGAACAGCCAATGGACGACGAAGAACAACACAACACAACTCGTGTCGTGTGGTTCTTCCTCATCCGTTGTCTGTTCCCGCGCTCCCAGTTTGCTAAACGAATATCAATTACCAACTGGTCCACCTGTAGATCCTTTTGCAAAAGAATGTGCTCGTATGTCCTGGTCCTCTCCACCGCAGGGCCTACCATGGCGTGGCGGCGGTCGGCCAGTGCGTTTACGTCGTGGGCGGCTTCAGCGGCCGCGATTGCCACAATTCCCTCGTGTGCCTCGACGTGGGCCAAGCGAAATGGAGCTCCAAGGCGAACATGGCAGTCGCGCGCTGCTACGTCAGCGTAGCCGTTCTCCAGGCAAGCATCAAAACACAAAATGCAGCAGCTTCACTTCTACGGCAATTCCATATAGCTTTTAAATGTGTGTAAACTGTATAGCTCTAGTCCATTCATGTGTGTACCAGCTGCATTCTTCTATATATAATCAGTACCAGCACATTGTTATGGCAGAATAAACGTACACGTTAATTTACCTACAGCTGAATAAAAATTGCCATGTGTGCCTAAAGGGACCCTGCAACACTTTTTTAGAGTGGTCCGAAAACTCTGCCGATCGGTAGCGGTGCTCCTAAGAACACACGACCCAACCATTGTAACGCTTCACGCGGCCTGGAATTAGAAATAATTCTCAGTCAGCTAGAGATCGCTCCCTCTTCTCTCTACAACTGATGCGATATGCCCAAATAAATGCGCCCCATGCCCAAAGAACACGGCCGTTGGCTTCATGAGCTGCGTAGTTACCGTGGCTGCCGTGAGATACGCCACGTGCTCGCGCTCGCGGTCACACTTAAGGTAATCCGCGCGCTCGAAAAAAAAATGAAAAGAATGCGCTCAAAATGATGACGCGCGCTGACGAAGGGACGCATCTTTTTGGCCCCTTGTCATCTCCCTCCCTGCGTAGCTTTCAGCGCACCCACCGATACGAAAGGAGATAGCAAGCGCTTAAAGCGTGCGGACAATCCCTGTAACTCCGCTCCGTACTTGTCGCATTCTAAAAAAATTGCGGCAGTCGATTAGTGAGGCAATAAGCTTCTTTCGCA
This sequence comes from Rhipicephalus sanguineus, assembly GCF_013339695.2. Lineage (NCBI taxonomy): Eukaryota > Metazoa > Arthropoda > Arachnida > Ixodida > Ixodidae > Rhipicephalus > Rhipicephalus sanguineus. The sequence continues at coordinate 144,139,292 of NC_051183.1, forward strand.
GGGCCACATCTACGCCATGGGCGGCTACGACGGTATCGAGCGTTCTAACACGGTCGAGCGGTACGACATCAAGGCGAATTACTGGACGCAAGTTGCCGACATGAACGACATCCGAAGCGACGCCAGCGCCGCGGTCGCTTGTGGGCGCATCTACATGTGAGTGGTAGAGGCGATCATTTAGATATATATTTTTTCTTACATAACACTGCGCGTCTGTCCTGTTCACTGTTTCCGTCGCAGCCACTTCACTCTTCGGGCCACAGCTTTTAGGAAGTGTTCTTGAACAGTGTAATCCCCATCGAAATGGCCTGATCGCTGAACAAGAAAGAATTCAAAGACTCGCAGCCAGATTTCGCAGCCAAAGACGCGGCCAGATGTTCTAGGTACAAAAAAAAATTACTCAGTTACCGAAATTCTAAGTTGGTGTCATTTGGAACTGCGAGAAAATAGGCGAAATAGGAACAGAATAAATTGATTTCATTTTCGAGGGTCACATATAAATATTGAAAAAGGCATATACCTACGAGAACCTGGTAGACTTATCAAAAGTGCAGCCATTACACCTTTAAACATGCTTCCTGCACAAACGTCATTCAGTATTCGTTTTTCCCCGGTGTAATCGAAAACTGGAATGGACTGCCTGCGCATATTTCTGAGTACACTTATGTAAAGTCGTTTGAAAATTACTTTCATAGCTACGGTTCTTTGACATTCATTGAATGGTGTTTGATGTTCTACGTTTCTTGTCATTCCACTTGTTGATGATTTTGATATTTTGGATTTTTTTGTTAATGTTGTTGACATTTGACGTTACTTGAGTGTTTGTTACAAATAATTGTTATTTCATGTATTCCCTCCCTGTCAATTGCCTCCGTGTAATTTCCTCCCTGAAATGATCCACAAATGTGGGTAACAGTATGTTCAAATAGAGAAAATCTGAGGTGCAGCTTGATCAGAGCAGATAGTACAGCTCATAACAAGCGGATTCGGACTTTTTTCCTGAGTCGTAGATTTGCGCAGTCGCTTGATGCGTTTTTTGGGCCTTATTCGCGTTTTTCCTGCAAGTATAGTTACCTTAGTCCTCGTCACGTTAACCAATAGAGCGTTTCTCAACAAGCACGCAGGCACCGAAAGGTACCGCCGGCATAGAGCCTCTACTGACTCCGACTACCCGTCGCAAAGTACGAAACCTCCTGTCCATTCATCTTTGTTTTCAAGTCTTGGCAGTCGCAGTCAGCGTGGTGTATTGCCATGAAGTTTGCGCAGTATAGCATCGAAGTCATATTTTTAGATGTGAAGCATCTTATGGCGGAGTTCAATCCGGTGGTGGTGGTGGTGGTGTGCGGCGTGACCACCCTTACTGCGCATGCGCAAACCTTCTCCACTCCCTCTCTCCCCTTCTCCTCTCCACATCACCTCTCCCATTCCATTTCCCCTTCCCTTTCCCCCTCTCATTTCTCTTTCCCACCCTCTCCACTTCCCCTCTCCATTCCTCCTCTCCCCTCCTATCTCTCCTCCCCCTTTCCCATTCTCCCCTCCCCCTCTCCACATCACCTCTCCTCTTCCCGTTTCCCTTTCCCCTCCCCCTCCCCATTCCCCCTGTCCCCTTTCCCCCTCACCACTCCACCTCTGAAACGCGGGCTCTACATGCCGAAACACTGCTTCGCATCGCCTCATGGTCCCCTTTAGCGGGAGATGGTGTGATTTTACGTTCCATTTCGTATTTGAGTCGCATGTTAAAGTATTTGCAATGATGAGGAAATTTATTGAACTGCCGCTTTTGCAGGTCCTTATTTGGGATATTATTTACTTGTTAGCGCGCCGGAACTTCTCAAATCTTATCTTTAAGACCAGTTGAAGCTTAAAAGTACGCCAAAAAGAAATAAAATAAATACTAAACTACCCATTCGGAGTACAAAGAGCGCCATTGTTTTGCGAGAAGATCTACCATATGATCATTTGACGAACGGCGTCATATAGCGAATTTACCTGCTTTCTCCGACATAATTTTGTAACGAAGGAAAATTGAGGACGCGGAACCTTGTTACACCCACCTCATTACACCCTAAGGGAGTACTGTCCAGATGCAGGTGGTATTAAGCAGGATTATAGCCCTTAAAACGCCCAGTCAGGATAGCTTTCGATTGCAGTGCGATAGCCTGCCACCATGGGTCCTCCATCTTGTTATGAGTTAACATGGAGCAGGGCAGAATTAATCGACCAGGGACCAAGGATCATCAGCACAGACCAAGGATCATCACCACATCACAATTGCATACGCACTTGTGATGTGGTGATGTTTCAACTTAGATCGAGACGACACAGTAATCCGTGGAAAGAAAAACTACGTGTAAGCTTAAGGGACAAGAAAAGAGCAGAGTCTATCAGGAAAAAAGAGGGCGTCGAGGACATCGTAGACGAAATCAAGAAGCAATGGGTATGGGCAGGGCATGTAGCGAGAATGCAAGATTGCCGCTGGTCACTGAGAGTAACATATTAGAGTCCGAGAGAAGGCAAACGCGCGAGGAGGAGGAGGCAGAAAGTTAGGTGGGCAGATGACATTAAGAACTCTGCGGGAATATTGTGGCTGCAGGAAGCACACAACCGAGTTATTTGGATAAACTGGGGAGAGGCCTTTGGCCTGCAGTGGGCGTAGTCAGGCTGATGATGATTATGATAGTGATGATGATGATGATGACTCATTCTCTCGCAGCGCGGGTGGCTTCACGGGGCGCGTGGTCTTGGACACAATAGAGTATTACGACCCATCGACCGACGTGTGGACTCGAGTGAAGTCCTTGCCTTGGCGACGCAGTGGCCACAAGATGGTCGCCCACAACGACATCATATACATTATTGGCGGATTCCAAGGCGCCAACCGCGTTGCCCTTAGTACGTCTCTCTTTCGTTGTTACTCACTGTAAACATGCGTTTAAGCCAGAGTAAATGATATTTAACATTTTTCATCTGAAAATAAGTACTATCTTTCGAGTTAGCTCGCAACTGCATGACTCGCATTAGCACGTATAGTTTTTTTGACGTGGCGACATCACAGCAATTGTAATATAAGTCACATAATCTAGAGCAGGGGTCTCAAACGCGCGGCCTGCAGGCCGCATGCGGCCCGCACATGACTGCGGCCGTTTCATATTTTTTGCCGTAATAAGTATTTTCGTGAGCTGCACACTCATGACAGGTCTAAAGCATTGTTTCCGTGAAGCGCCCTCTGCGATATCCATGTGCTGATACGTAATCGTGAAACAACCCTACATTTCAGAATCGGCGTGTAGGTTTGTCATTTTGGAGATCGGTATCGACATGGTATTGGAATCCTGGCGCCAAATCTCCTCCAGAAATGACCCCTATATGAAATATGGTAAAAGTTTTCTTTCAACTGGCAATGTTTGCTGAGAGTTTGTACAAAGTGTCCCCCCCTTCCCCCAGCCTTCTTCACTGTCCCGGCCCTCGAGGGATTCTATAAATTCTGTGACTGCGGCCCGCTGGCTGAGTGCAGTTTGGGACCCCTGATCTAGAGATGAATATTCTTGACCACGGGGCGTCACTGAAGCCAATGTTTCGACAAGTGATCTTGTCTTCTTCAAGTCAGAAGACAAGACCACTGATACGTTGGCTCCAGCGACACCCCGTGTCCAAGATTTTCCTGTGTTCAAGCGTCCATCTACTCCTGAAATTAAGTCACGTAATGTAGTGTCAACGTAGGGGTCAACGGGTAATAACCAACACCCGAGCTCATTGAGTAGTTCGACCGAGCTTAGCCCTGTGCACGTATGCGTATACCAGACGCCATTACCGGCATTCCAACCACAGAACCATGTGCTACTACCTAAAGAGGCCCTGCAACACTTTTCCATGTAACCATCGAATGGCTTCATTGAAGAAGTTTATTGCCTCACGAATCGACCACTGCAAAAAATTTTAGATTCCTTCAAGTACGAGCGGAGTTAGACATTTGTCGCACGCTGCAATTACTGTCTCTCTTATCTCGTTCCGACGAGCGCGCTGGAAGCTAAGCAGGGAGGGATGGCACGGGGAAAGGAAGTCACGCGCGCGTAATGACCTTGAGCGCTTCATTTTCTTCGAAGGCGCGGCTTACTTTTCAATGGGATCGCAAACGCGCGAGCGGACACGTGGCGGCCAAAGGTGTTGCAGGGCCCTTTTAATGCACTATAACGACGGTTCGACTACACACCGGCGTATTTCGCGTCAATATATGAATGAACTAAGAATGCAGGGCTACGCGCAGCAGGCTATTAGTCAAATTACAGGTAGGGCAGGCTATTCCTGGAGCATGCTTCTACTTATGACGTCACGCATCTGTCAGCGCCCATCAAGAGATTGCAGTGCAAAGAAACTCTGCCGCTGCGCGGTGCCATGACTCCGCATTGCGGAGGCAAGCGTTTCGTTCACGCATCTCATTCAGACTCGTTCGTTCTTGCTTTCCAGTGACCCAGTACGACGCAAAGGCAGATCGGTTCTCCGATTTACCCAGCATGCCCTACGGCAAGAGCAACTTCGCCGCCGTCGTCCTGGAGGGCTGCATCTACACCATAGGTGGCTACAACGGTAAGCTTTAACAAACAAGTCCTAACATTGCTTCTCTACACACGAAATAAATAAGCAGCTGTAATATCACTGTTTATTCAGCTCCTGGACTCCTTTTATACTTGTGAAATGCACACACAAAAAAACGTGCTGTTGACGGCCTCTCATATAACGAATCTAAGTAGTACAGTAGCCTACACGCAGGATCCTTCTACCCCGTTAGCATGCCTTATGCGAGGTAGTCTGCCTATATTTTCATGCAATAGGTACCTCTATGTGCGTTACACCAACATATACAGTAAAACCTCGGTGATACGAATCTCGCGGGATCATCAAAAATATTCGTATCATCCGAAATTCGTAGCACCAGAAATAATGGAAAATTAGCATGCAGCAAAAGACTTCTGGCGTACATTTTTATTTATTGTTTTTCAGATTTTTTTAATTCAACAATTATACCTGCACTAGTAAATATACGGCCCGTGCGCGCATGTGTATATATTGAACCAGGTGTGTTGCGACCCGCGACAGCTAGTAGCCCCTTCCAAATCTTAATATGCGTTTCCTCATGATACTAGAGTACTGCGGCGAAAGTGACTTAAGGAGTGCTTTGACGCGACAGATGAAGGCCAAAAAATTTCAGAACCGCGGTCCTATGTTATTATTTTCTCATCGTGGTGGGCTGTTTTCCGAGAGATTTACGGCCGTGCCCGCACAAGTGCGTCCGCAGCAGTCGTGCATGTTGACTTAGTGAGGCCCAAAATTGTGAGGCCTAGCTCCTTCGCAGACCATCCTCGTCTTCTTGCGGTCCTCGACCACCTTTCGTAGGATGTCTGAGGCACGAGGACATGGCTTGCATCGACGTGGCAGGCAGGTGTAAACGCAGTACAACGACAGCATCGGGTGTCGACGCGTCAAAAGAAAGAGAGCATGACGCCAACTGCATCTGTAATCTAAACGCGAAAGCACACGGAGGCATAATCGGGCCTCCAAGATTCAAGCACTTAATCTCGGAGGCTACGCCGCGTCACTGAAGTTTATTCTGACCACTGAGTAAGAAAAGTATTTTTCTTACACCGTGATTTTGACGAACTGGTAGCGCGGCGTGCATGCCCGCGCTTGCGTTCCCGCGCCAGTGCGTGATTGGCGCGTCTTCCGTGACAGCGCGGACAGCACCTCTTCGCACCTTCGCGGTAGCGTACATTCGTATCAAACGCCGCGGGGTGAAAATCGGTTCGCAACAACCGTACTCCATTACATTGCAGGCCAATAATTCTTGGCCGGGACCAAAGGAAAATTCGCAGCGCCCCGAAATTCGTAAGAGCCGTGATCGTATCACCGAGGTTTCACTGTAGCTGTACAAATTGCGAACATTAGGTTATGATAACTAACACAGATACACGTAAACAGGAATTTCACCTAAGCTGTGTAATCATATAGCCAGTTAGCCCGTCCTTGATGAACGTAACCGATGCGTTTTAGACAGCTGCGGTGTCTGCTTTTGAATCATAACTACGGAACAACAGCGCAACGACTTTCGTTTCCGCCTTCAACGTCTATGGCGGACAGGGTGTCGGAACGGAACGAAAACCAAGAACGAAAGACGAAAAAAACGATATTTTTGACCAGAACGAAAACCTAACCGAAACTTTATCTATTATTATTTCGTTCCGGAGTGAAACCGATATTTTTAAATCGTTTTTCGGTTCACGACAAAACTTGTCAATTCGGGACAACTGAGGTCATGCAACGTGAGCAATTATGCACATCTCAGTGTACAGTATTAGCGCGTACCTCAGGCAGGAATTCCAAAGCAAAGATATGTTGAAATTGTGCGAAAAACGAAAACAGTGGCGACCAGAGATATTTATATTAACGCAAGTGGACATTCGCGCGGCTGTCACGCAGGCCAGCGTGGAGAGGGCATGGTCGGCACTGAAGTTTGTTATAGCGAAAGCTGTTATGAGATCACAACAGCCGATTTTGGCACCAAAGTTGTCCGCCGCCGCCGGTGTCCGTAACCGCTATCGCATGAAATCAGAAAAATTGAAATGAGAAACACATTTCTAGGATCTCATGGGATTTTAAGCCACACCCTGTGCGTGGCAATCGAGCATTCCACCACAGCGTCACGCTGGTGCTTGTAACTTCTCCGCAAAAATACTCTGTACAGGCGTCATGTCGGTCTAGGAATCGTAATACCATACTTATATAGCGTGGCAGAAGAGTAAAATAGCAACGTGGTGTCACACAATGCGAATTGCTCAAGGAGTCAGTCGTTGAATGCTTTCAACCGGTTAAAGAGGGCTCAGCCATAATTCTTCATTGTCATTAGCCATAGCACAAAGTGCGCATAGTGCCTGACAGACGTGTAGCAGGTACCATGATTTTCCGAAGAATGAGGAAAAATGGCATAGTGGGTGCTTCGCTACTACAGAAAAATTATGATGATTAATGGCGTAGTGGGTACTTTGCATGTGTACTTGTATTAGTTTCCACAAGAGAGTATAGAACGGGCTCTAGAAAGGCCGCTGTTCCAGCTCACGCTGTGACTGTGCTGCGTGTTCCGCGCCGGCCTGGCGAACTTTTTTATCAGATCAGCGGTCTCGCACAGAGAGTGCACTCAGTGACGTGCTGCTTTTGAGATCATGCTCACTCCCTTGACACAAAGCATTCAGCCCGCTAAAAAAAGTCGTAATTGACTTTTGAGAAAATAAATACTATGACTTTGAAGGGTATAGTACTGGTTTGTGCTAGTTGGTTAGAAATCGCGGTACAGTTTCTTCCACTCCTTTGAAGAACGTGCAAAGAACGTGTTTTACGCCTGTCCAACTTTCTTAATTAAGAGGATGGCAAGTAACTATATCACAAATCCAATGTTTTATATGATTAACTTAACTTCAAATTTTTGCATAAAATAAACCGTTACAGAACATTTGTTTTTATTTCGGAACAGAAACGGAACACAACTTTTTGCAATGGAACGAAACTAAAACCGAAATGAAAAACATTTCGTACCGACACCCTGATGGCGGGGCTCTTAATCGTTTTGGTGCTGTGTTATTCCTGGCGTTCTGCGTCTCTTCAACTAGTACTTTTACTGTTGAAGCAATCGTTGGTTAGGAGCACAAGGACACCGCTCAGCAAATGCTTCTTCGAATATGCTTTATAAACGTCGCGCGATCAAAGTGCGGGGTGCATTTACACTTGTTGCAGTGATCTGCAAGATGTCCGCCTGATTCGTTTTGATTCGTGTTGTGACTCACGTGGTATATAAGATACCACTCAACTGTGGAAAAGAGTACATCGGGCAGACGCGCCGATGTTTCAACATCAGAGCACGTGAGCATTTTTTTAATGTAAAAAACGAATCAGGCGAACATCTTGCAGATCACTGCAACAGGTGTAAATGCACCCCGAACTTTGATCGCGCGACGTTTATAAAGCATGCAAAAACGAAAACAGAAAGAGAAATAATCGAGGCAGCTCATATTAAGAAATCTGGTATCCGGTGTGTAAGTACGCCAAGTGTGTATCTAAGTGACAAAGAGATGCAGGTTTTGTATGGTCACCCGTGATGCGTTTGAGTTGTTGCAAACATGTGCGCATGCATAAAAGCGGGCTTCGTGCTTTTCAGTAAATCAGTTGGAAGTCAGCGCCAGTCTATGTCGTTTGTGTGTCTTCTCTTGTCTTCGTACCATTGCACTGCACGTACTCCGTATATTTCAAGACATGTGCCAACTCGCCCATCAATGGATCCTTCTTTAATTTATCATTGAACTCAATAATTAACGTCCTAATTATGGAAGAGGGAATAAGAGATATAAAGCTAACCAAAAGTAGAGAGGAGGAGTGGTGAAGGGGAGTGGAGAGGAGGTGTGTGGAGAGGGTTTGCGCATGCGCAGTAAGGGTGGTCACGCCGCACACCACCACCACCACCGAAATGAACTCCGCTATAAGATGCTTCGCATCTAAAAGGGCTTGAGAAAAGATCGCATAACGGGCACTTCAACAAAAGTTAAGCGTGCTTTGGGGGGGGGGGGGTAGTTTTATAGTGGTGTACATCAACATGTAGTAATTAATAATAATAATAATACTTTATTAACATTTGGCACAGTAACAATGTGATGCAAAATTGGCCTGCCAAAGCCTCATTAGGCTTGAAGGGCAGAGCCGGCAGACAGCAGACAACATGAATTAATTACCTGTACATCGGTTTGCTATCTAAAAGGGCAAAATGAAACTCGACCGGCCATGTAATTTGTAGAGCAAATAACTAGTAAAACTGACCAAAGAAAATAGCTTTATCGTAACCTTCTTAACGCTGTATGATGTCATGGTACCGGAGCAGTTGACGACAACGGGGAAACTGGTTGCGGCATCTTGTGCCATTGTCCAAAAAAAAACATCCGAAATATTTCGCAACCATTTTAGTGTTCTTGTCGAAGCGAAGTAAATAAAATACCATAAGTTTAATAATTATTGCCGCCGCAACACCTCCACCAAAATGTTGCACGAACAAAACAGGCACACCAGCGCAGAGTTGGTGTTTCTACGATAAATATATCTGCTGCCCAAGCGGCGGCAAGAGGCGTTGTCTTCCTCTAATCTGGGGCCAGCTTCCTCTTTCTTTTCACCGCAGCATCATCTCACTGCAAACGCTTTAAACGCGTAATTCGCGGCAATAATAATCTTGCGTGTCACTAGTGAAACTCAGAATCATTGGATGTCGTCACATGCGTTGCCTATCACGTGACCAGGAAACCATTATCTGTCAATGGTAAGAAATGAACGGTGAAACTATAGGTCTCTGACGTACCCATAGTAGACCTCTAGTTCCACCGTGCATTTCTTTCCGTACCACGGGAAAGGAAGGCAGAGCAGGACCGCCGAGAGTTTCCTTGTGTGATAGTCTGTGAATTTACCGGAATAACTTTAAGTCTGGTAGTACAAGACTGGGATAACTGGCGACTGTTCGAACCGATGAACATACTTGCCTATTCCCTTAACAGGAAAGACCGTTGTGCAACTCGTCGAGAGGTACGACATCGCCGCCCGCAAGTGGTACACGGCCCCCCAGATCAGCGACAAATGCAGTGCGGCAGCTGCCTGCGTCGTTCAGGACGTCGTCTACCCTCGTAGGTGTCGCCATCGCCGCGGTCTTTAATTGTCCTCATTTGGGCGCAGCTTACAAGATGGTTCCGTGGTGACAATCTTTTTTTTTTTTGTAACGTGCAAGTAACCGAACTTATTGCAGGAGCATTGAGAATGCACGTTTCGATTTATTCCATGACGGCCGCACTTCTAGGGGGACGAATTGCAAAAAAACATGCAATACAACAAACGTGTAATTATGCAAAATATAAAACTGCGCGAGATAGTACAGATAAGCAATTTAAGCTTTAGCGCAACACAACATAGCAGCACAAATGAGGCTGCACACACAAAGTGTCGATACAATCACAACTAACTATTCCTTCGGAAAATGAAGGGATAGTTCTCAAAACAAAAAAAAACTTCTGCGTACACTGTGGGTTAACATTAGGATAATAAATATCGCCTCTTCTTCGTTGCTTGCCTCCTATTGTTATCATGCTTTCCAAACGCTATAGTTTAAAATGGTTAGCGTCGTATATATATTTGATTTGGTGCACGTTAGTTAACTAGAAATTAATAATAATATTTGGGGTTTAACATCCCAAAACCAGTTAACCAGAAATTGCCACAGCTAATCAAGAGTGAACCTTACACATGTTGATGGTTTCGCGCGTGATACCCTGGGATTTTTATATATTCTGATCTTCTTCCACTCTCTCTCTCTCACTGTAGCCGCCTGGCTATAGGCACCCATCGCCTATCGCCTATGTGGAGCTGGGCACTGCGATGGATCCTTCTTGATCCACAAGCCTGACGGTCTTCCTCACAGGCACGCAAGCCGCGCCTGGTCGATGTGCCGCAAGAAAAGTGAAGACTTGCGCAAGGAAACCGTTGGAGAAAAACGAGCGAATGATAAATTCTATGCGAAATTTCTGCGGCACATTATCTGATTGCCTCTTAAGCACTTTTTGTTTACAATGCCATGTGCGCTTACTTCTATATTTGAATGTAAGCGGGATTCACCCTGAAAAGCTGCTATCTCCGCTCGGCGCAGGCCACGCCGCTGTGTGTACAAAACTTCTCGTTTGTTTTAGATTATACTGATAAAATTTCGAGCACGACACGAGTAGCCGAGTTTGTTGTGGAACTAATGCGACCACCAGCGATAATACTGGAATATTCAAGCGCTCATGCATAGAAGACACGTTCCGCCGATGATCAGATTATTGACGGACGACGACTGTGATCGCCGCTAGCCCAGAATCCTCTTTCGAGGAGAGGGAGTTATCTGGCAAGCTTTCCTCACTCTTTTTGCTGTTCTTTAAGCTACGGTCACTCCAGTCAGAGGAAGGCCCTCTTTCGTTTTTTTTTTTGTTTTTTTTAGAGATCAGGCAATGATGGTATCGCTTATTCGGTGTTACCAGGAATCGACGCTCGTAAGATGAATCCTTGTTATCGCACGGCAAAGTTAAGAGCGAACCAACAGAACGCTTGATTGCAACGAATTGAAAGCTTTAACTAGAGAGAAAGGGTTCGTAGAGAGGGTGACTATTGCAGCAAGGAACAGTCAGCGAGAGAGAATGCGAAATCTCATATTTTCACTGTTCCAAAACAGGTCGCTACGGCTCTGGGACGCTGGGCCGATCGACGTTCGTGCGATGACCTTGAAATCGCGCTGGACTGTACAGCGTGGATTGCTTGTACTTTGACTATTCATTTCCTGGGCACAAGTTTGCCCAACAAAAAATTTCGCCTTTAACAGCCCGACTGCTGCCTAGGCTTCAACGTCACGACCACGTGATATTATGCCGGTAACAGCGCCACAGTTTGGAGGAAGGGCCAGGAGACAGGAAGACAGCTGGTTTTTCATTGTAGTTCTTATGCACTGTTGCTACCATAATTAGCTTGATTGAACACGCCCAAATGAAGTTGCTGTTTGTGTCTATTGACTTTCTGATGCACAAATACGTAGTCAATCAGCTCCTTCAACTGAATGCACGAAATTGCTTGTTTTTACCATTAACCGGAATTTCGCACTGTTCAAGAAACTCTCCTCACTTACACAAAATATTACACCGATGGTCTGGAGGGCCCTGTCTCACGAAAGGTGCGTGGTTGAAGGAACTTGGGAGCTACAGTTAGACTACCACAGCTTGTACCGCTTTATATTAGTGAGGTCTGTGCCTGTGGACGGCACTACAAATCATTTTAAGCTCCAAACATGTAAAATTGGTAATTCATACAGATTGGGTGCTGTGAGGACTCTCAATATGCATTATAACTACGACCGTAGTGTAGGCGATATTTTAACAGTACTGTCACAAATGAGTGAAGACAAGATGATTCGTTACTGTTGGGCCTGAAGCCACGTTGTCCTCTACGGAAATAGATGGGAGGATCGACGTGGAGCAGCAGCTGCAAGACATCTCGTTATTGCAGAAAAAGTGTATATGGCTAGGACATTACGTTGTTAGCAAGTAAAGTGTGTGTGGACAGAAATTGGGCAAACCCCACTGCTGAGCGCAGGTCCACGAAAAATGAAGGGAACACGCGGACGGCAAACTTTAAGATCGCGCACAATACTTCAAGCGCATGCGGCAAACAAGACAAGACGTCCTACATAAATGTATATAAATAAAAAAAAAGACGAAGCATGTCGCGACAAACGGATGCGTGCTGCTCAAATAGAAAACTTTAAAGGAGCATACGCTCAAGTCAAAATGAACTCCCTGGTCAGGCATTTCGGGTATAGCGACAGGTTGGCTATATAGTTCAACATTCTGTGCCACCTCTATTTAAGTGCTACATCCACATTCGCCGAGTGGAATGGCTCCTCAAACGGGTGCATCAACGTGCGGCAGTAGCAAAGTGTTCCGTTATTTCAAGCATAAATGCGTCGGCTGGGGATTGGATTCAAGTTTTTCATAAAGCGCTAAGCTTGAAATTGCAACATGAATGACACTCAAAAAATCAGAATAAATTATATCTCATTAAACCTGTACATGGTTTGCGTCGACTGCCAGTAGAGAACACGCACATGACACATAATGTTTTGTTGCCAGAAAAATAACCTATGATTATTGGCACAAACGCTAAACAATATTACAAATCTTGATTACGCCTTCACATGTCGAAACAGAGAGAAAGGACGTGAAAGAAGAATGGTTTTAAGGGATCGTTTCTTTGTTAGGCAAAATCCCACGAATACAGAAGAAATTGAAGTCAAGAAAAGCATCGGGGGCATCATTAGTAGTTTTTATTCGTAGTGTAATAGTTATGATATTAGTTGAAATAAGTTAATGTGGACCAAAAAGCACTTTTGCCGCCAGTGGGGCCCGAACACACATACTTTCTAATTAAGCGACAAAAACGATTTCGCACACTGCAAATGCTAAACATGCCACATCACCTCGTGGTAATTTGAGGAGGTGATGCGCTGGTACCTCTGACGGACGTGTTAATAGGGGGTATTCGCAATGCTTTGTTCTCTGGCAACAATTACCAATTCCGCCGTTTTATGACGAACGCCTTAGATGCCTCATCAAACGCGAAACTTGATCGTCGGCAGAGTCAGTGTCCCGCGGCCTCTCCGTAAACACTGATGCAAAAAATCATCACGTGACGACGTCACCTTAAGACGTCGTCGTGACTCCACAGATCGCGGGAAATTGTGACGTCATAACGTAATCATCGTGACGTCACTATGACGTCACATTGCGCGACGTGATCACATGGCATCGCCGCTTTATTAAATCGACCGATCACGGAGGCAGTGCAAAAACAGGTAAGGTGCAGAAATCTTGCAATCTCTCCGATCCTGGAGGCAGTGCAAAACTACGTCAGATGCATTAAGCTTTCGGAGGTGGGCGGGACAGGATCAGTACATCGGCTGAGAAGAAACATAAGTAGTCAGACGTTGATTTGGGCGAGTTGGTTCACAGCTATAAGAAGGCACAGCGCGGCGCGACTAAGACCAGAAGACAGGCGCTCGTGTGTGGTGTGTGTCCTTCGTCCCTGGTCTCAGTCGCGCTGTGCCTTTCCATACTTAAAGAAAAAGAAGCTGGCTATCGCCTTCGACTTGTCTTAGGTGAATGCATAAGGACCCTGTGAGTTTCGTGTTCGGCACTGTTGCGCCTTCATAAACAAAGGTCACGGAGAAACCCAGCAATCGTTGTTGCCGGATGTTCAGGGCCATGAAAATGCGGCTCTTCGACAGTCCAATGGCCACCAGTCAGCGGGCCTCATTGTACTGCCACAAATTGACGAGGACACAATATCGGATCTCTTCGCGCGTAAAAACGAAATCAGAAGGCGGTTCCTAAAGGAGGACAGCTTCGCAGACTGTCTTACGACAAACTGTTTTTCTGTAGTGACGTGCGCTTCGGATCTGAGGCAGGAGTTGAAGGAAATGGTTTATTGCTCACGAGATATGAGCGCTCAACTTTTGAAGTAGGCTTGCGGTGCAATACATCTCTATTTTATTTACCATTTCGATTATAAAGACACGTCAGATATTGAAACCACGTTGTTTGTTCATGACGCTTGCGACTCTGTGCTCTCTTCATCCGCTCATTTCTTCAACTACACTCATCTCTGCACCCTTCGCAATTGTATGTTTCATCGTTCTTTGATAGGCGCAAGGCGTGGACATGTGAACGGCGCGCCGCAAACCAAACCAAAAAGCTGATCGCTCCTTTCTGTTATATACATTGAGAGGGGTCTGACTACGTAATTCTCATTTACTGAACACTGGCTACTTGTAGTTCGCTGTGGGCGTAATCTACCGCGCTACTTTAGTATTGTTGCTGTTACCGGAAACATTTCATTTACTACAGGAGCATTTTACATCGACCTGATTCGCTTTGCAGATAAACAGCCTTCGAGCTAGTGGCACATACTCGCCATGAATAATTGGCCAGTGAGTGAGTCAGAACTTTATTGTGGTCAAAAAGTGGCAGAAGCTGAACGCGACTGGAGGTCCCGCTAGCTCAGCCAGGTGGCTCCACCCAGGAAGGTGCCGGAAGCTGGGGCCTCTCGGCGATGTCCCGGGCCGTCTGGACTGCCAGGAGTTGTTTGTTGAGTTCCATGCTGCGCATGGCAGCCTCCCAGGAGGGTTTGTCTGATGATCCTGACCCCGAATTAAAGGGGCACAGCCACAGCATGTGTTCGAAATTGCAGTGCTCGTGATTACAGTGCTGACAGTGAAGTGAAAAGTCTGGATCGATTTGTTTTGCATGGCTAGAGTGATGTACGTTTTTGTCTGTAGTTGTCGTAGTGTGACCGCTTGCGCTTTATTCAATTTAGGGTGTGGAGGGGGGAAGAGCCTGCGCCCTAGTTTGTGAGCTGCGTTGATCTCGTGGAATGATATTATTGGGTCCTGAAGCCCATGCATCCCCATTCCCGTCCCGTCTGAGATGGCCGGTCACCGCCGCGGGTAGCTAGTTCACGCGCTAGCTGGTGAACCCTCTCGTTAGGGTTGCCAGTTGGGGAGGATGAGACGTCACCCATGTGGGCCGGTAACCATATGATGTGCGTTAGGGGATCTTCCCCTTCGTTAGCCTCAGCAGTCGCCTTATTAACAATGCTTGCGGCTGCGGCAGAGACGAAGCCGGATGAAAATGACCTGATGGCAGTTCGTGAGTCTGAAAAGATGGTGACGTCCCTTCTTCGTTCTTGCAGAGCTACCGCGATAGCCTGTTCCTTGGCTTCGTGAGTGAAGCCGGTGACCACCGTGGCCGCGTTAACTAGTGATCCCTTGGCATTGACGACTGTGACGACATACGCGTCCTTCTTCCAGTATTTGGCTGCATCAACAAAGAGGGCGGTTGAGCTGGAATCGATCTTCCCCAGGATGGCCTCGGCTCTTGCTTTTCTTCGCCCTTCATTGTGTACGGGATGGATGTTCCTGGGGACCGGGTCGACGCATATGGCCCCTTTTATCGCCGAGGAGATCTTGTCTTTCTCGGCGGGCATGAACAGGGGTTGCAGCCCTGCCTCCAGGAGGATCCTGGTGCCTGCTTTTGTGAGGGACAATCGGCAAATTTGAGCTGCTAGTTGAGCTTCAAAGAGCTCTGTTGCTGTGTTGTGCAGTCCGAGATGCAATAGCCGCTCCGTGTTGGTGCTTTTTGGAAGATTAAGAACCCGTTTAACCCCTGTCCTGATAAGGGCATCAATTTTATTGAGCTCCATCTTCTTAAATTTCAAGAAAGGGGCAGCGTAGATAATGTGGCTGATGAGGAACGCATGGAAGACTTTCATGAGATTGTCCTCTTTAAGCCCTTTCCTCTTGTTGGCAACTCTGGAGATGACCCTGGTGAAGCTGTGAGTACTCTTCTCGATACGTCTGAGAGCCTCAGTGTTGTTATTGCTATACTTTCCAATTGTCATGCCAAGGACCTTGATTGAGTCACAGATGGGGATTGTTCTTCCGCTTTTGGACCGTAGGGAAATAGACGCCCCGTCGATCTCCGGCCCCCGTCTCGGGAAACGCTTGTGGAGGAGGAGTTCGGACTTGCTAGGTGACAGCTGTAGCCCCGTGCTAGCCAGAATGTCTTCCGTGACGTCGAGTGCCCGCTCTAGGTTTCCCTCCAGCTTGCCAAGAGGGCCCTCTGCCGACCACATGGTGATGTCGTCCGCGTATATTACGTGGCCGATTTCCGGAACGTCGGCGAGCCGCTTGGATAGGTTGTGCATTGCAATGTTAAATAAAAGCGGGGACAACACCGACCCTTGTGGTGTGCCAATGTTACCCAGTGTGTATTTGCTCTTGATTTGGCCAATATGAACTGCAGCCTTTCTATCTGCCAGAAAAGACTTAACAAAGGTGTGAAACTTTTCGCCAAGGCTCAAGTTGGAAATTTCATTCAGAATATGCTCATGCCTGACCCTGTCAAAGGCCTTTGTCAGGTCGAGCGCCAGTATCCCTTTGATGTCCAGAGATGTGCTGTCAATTATGGCACTCTGAATGAGGAGCATAGCGTCTTGTGTGGACAAAGATTTCTGGAAGCCCACCATGTTGTGGCGAAAGAGGCCTTCGTCCTCAATGTGCTCGCTAATTCGGTTATGAATGGCATGTTCAGCTACTTTTCCGAGGCATGACGTGAACGATATCGGCCGCAAATTCTCTGCTTGAAGGGGCTTTCCCGGTTTGGGTATGAATACGACCTTGGCTGTTCTCCACTCCTCGGGGACATGGCCATCGGACCACACTTGGTTGATTTTTTTCTGTAATGACTTCTATCGCTGCGTTGTCTAGATTTTTAAGGAGCTTGTTGGTAATTCCGTCTGGGCCGGGCGCCGACCGTCCGTTTAGGTCCCGCAAGGTATGAACAATCTCCACAACCTCGAAAGGTCTATCCAAGGCTGACTGCAGGGATCCTTGGTATTCGGGCCTTGAGTTATTCCACGGAATGGACTTGCCCTCAAGCGGGATTTAAATATCCGCTAATTTGTCAGCGAAGGTCTGCGGATCGCCGCCGTCTTTGGTGTTCATGTACACAAGCCTTTCAATTTCAAACCGGGCGCTGCTTTTGGATGGTTTGTTGCCGTCAGTAAGCAGATGCTTGAGTAGGCTCCACTTGCTGCCTTTGCGCATTTTCCCATCTGCCTCGTTGCATACCTCATCCCATTGCTGCGCGGCGAGCTTCTTGGCATGCGTTTCGATTTCCTTGTTGAGTTCGGATATCTTGGTTCTGAGCCTCCTGTTCATCTTTTGTCTCTTCCACCTCTCTCTGAGGGCAATTTTGGCCTCCAGGAGATGGGCTAGTCTAGAGTCCATTGCAGGCACCGCTAGTTCCAGTTCCGTGGAGATCTCTTTGGTGGCCTTGTGGACCGCCTCCTTGAGATTACTAATGAGGTCTTCGAATGTTTCCCGGGGCCTCTCTTCTTTGTCCCGGATGTCGCGGAACACATCCCAGTCAATGTACCTGTAAATTCTAGGTGGGGGTTGTGTAATGCTTACGTTGATTTCCGTAATGAAGTGGTCACTACCCAGGTCCTCCTGTAGGTTGTCCCATGACCCTTCTACGTTGCGCAGGAAGGCCAAATCTGGGGTGGTATCCCTCTGTGCCGAATTGCCCTTGCGTGTCGGAAATCTCGGGTCCGTGGTGAGGTTCAGGCCAAGGATTTCCGCACACTCGGCAAGTTTGTTCCCTTTTCCATCATTTTTGGAATAACCCCACGCTTTAATGTGCGCGTTGAAGTCCCCAGCGATGATTAGCGGTTTATCCTTGGCTTGCTTTGTAGCTACCAGAAACAGGTTGTTAAAATTTCGAAGCCTGTCCCTCGGAGGACTGTAAACGTTCAGAAGAAAGATGTTGGATTTGGTAGCACGACCGGGGATGATTTCGACCAGCTGCGATTCCAGGCCTTGCTTGTATGCGGGGGTGGTCCTCTCCACAAAGCTGACGTCTTTGCGGACAAGAGTGGCTATACCCCTAGCTTGTTTAAAGTCGGGGCACAGGGTCGGCCTGGTTACCCTGTACACCGGAAAAGTTAGACTCCGTAGGGATTCATTGTACCCGCATTCTTGTAAAGGAATGACATGTGGCTTTTGTTTGCATGATCTGAGAAGTTGTGCTAGACTATTCTTCTTCTTAGTGAATGAATTACAGTTCCACTGCAGGATTTTGAAAACTTGCGGCGAACTATCCATGATGTGGCTGTGCTAGTGTGATGACCCTACTGGCACAATCCTTATCGGCCCTGTGCTGGTCAGGGGGTTCATGCGGCGGGATTACTGCTCTCGGACCGGGTATAAGGGCTCCTGCTGCTGAAGCTGGTGCTTGTTTTGCGGGTTTCGGTTGTGCAACTGGTCGCTTTAGGCGATCGAGTCTGGAGCTAATCTGTGCGATTGAATCTTGTAGTTTTGTTAACACGGCGCTGATGGTGTTAAACGTGGTATTCCGTCTCTTGTCGCGTCGACTCGTACAGGTGCCTCCTACAGCTGAGACGTTGGAGGGGGCCTCGCTGACGTCAGAGATACCATCACTAAGGTCATCCTCTCCTTCGTCCGACACGGCGGCAACTGCCCTGCGCTTGTGCGCGTTTCTTTGCGTGCTTACGATCGCGGGTGGTTGTGGATACGGCGCGGGGGTTTTTACAGTGCTGTTTTGTGGTTCACTAACTTTGATGGCCATAAGGGCCATTAGTTCTTCTAGTTTATTCTTTAATTCTCTGTTTTCCCGCTCTATGGCAAGGATGCGTTTTTCGTATTCGTTTTGCTCTGACTGTGCCTTACCTCTAATCGGGGTCGAGGGCCTGGGACTGGGTCCTGCTTCGCCAATTGGCGAGAAGCAGCGTTGACCACTAGAGAAGCGTATACCACAGCTTGAGAACACGAGATATGAAATCTGAATAAAAATAAGACTTCGAAGACGTTTAAGCTTCACCTTCTCAATAGTCTTTTCGGGCGTCATCCACATCGCTCTCTCATTCGTTTGTCATGAGTCACTTGTCGGTGGACACCTGAACCGTGCCGTCAAGAACTGAATGTCTCTGCGCGTGACATTAGGCGTTGTAAACTCTCTTACTGCGCCTGCTAAATTTGCACAGTTTCGATGAACTCGCCACGCCGTAATTCACGTTATTTAAATAGCGAAGTATCAACTACGTCTCTGTAAGGCAACAAGCACATCTACGTAGCTGCACACTTTTTGCAGCTACGTAGATGCATTATGACGTATTATCGCTTAGCCCTTCTTAATGGGTTGGCAGCTTTCAACTACCTATTCGTTGCGCAATTCGCACAGTGTGATGTCTTCTGCGATTCTGAGCTGCTTCCATGCTGCGTTTGTATAGATGATAACGTGACTCATCGCCCGATGCGACGCCTCTAGTGGGTATTTTTCCGGAGCAGTCTCAGGCACGCAGGCGCTCTGTGGCAGAATACTTCCGGATGTGACTGTTCTTTTTTCTTTCTTTTATAAGCGAGTGCAGGGACATCGGCGGCGGCGGACAACATCGCCACCAAAATCAACTGTTTGTGTGATCTCATGAATGCTTACGCGGCAGGAGCTCAAAACATGCAATAGATAATAATCTATTGCCTTCAACTTCGGCCTTCTGATGCATTGCCGCTGTATACCTTTGAGGCAATAACGAATTTGTTCTGTCAACCAATCTCGCGTACATTTTATTGAAATATGTTTGCTCTTCTTCCAATATTAAGTAAAACACTTTTATCGTATAATTTGAGAAACGTCGGGCTGGAGGCCGCGCAGGTCCTCACATTGATGTTGGAGCTTCGCCTGTTAAGTGTCATGGCATGGGACATGCCACTTCCTGCGTGGCATGTTACTTAGTGCATTCATTGAGAAGGAAATTACAGCTGTGGAAAAGGAACTAAATATATTTAGGTTCTTTTGAGCTGACAGTAGGGCAAAGTGTCATGAACTGGCAGGTGAAGTGTGTCTAGGTGTGGAGAATTTACGTGAACAAGGATACTAGTGTTCCTGGCTCAGTGCTAAACCAAAAGAACGAAGCTTAGCAAAACGTTTGTTAGCCTCTGCCAGACTGAGCACTTAGAACGTTTGTTTTTCAGTGAGTATTAGTGAGCTCTTTTGAATTTACCAACATAATTGTTGTTCCCTAACATGCTGTGCTTGAATCAGGGCTGTTTTGATCTATAGTAATCGATTAATTTACACAACAGAACGTTCTAACCTATTGTTTAAGCATCCCAGCTGCTATGACACGCATACGAATTGTGTGAACACACGTTTTTGGCATCGTTACATCTTTTGTCGAGGTGTTCTTTTTAGCGACTTTGAAACCATTCCTTAAGAGTGAAATGCGCTATCTTTCCGACGCATTTCCTTCAGAATAGATAAGTGGAAGAATGACTATCTTTTCACCGACGAGAGTTCCTGTGGTTTCCTCTGTAGCAATGGCTGCTTTCTGCGCAGTAATGTTTATTGTGCTTATGGTTTCTCTCAGTTTAATGTAAGTATCTATGCAAACCGTCTTCCACATAATTGAAGCTGTGATAATGTAGTGTAACAACACCCTAATGGTATAAACCATGCTCGACACACTGCTAAATATTCGTAATATTCTTGCACTAACCACCGCTTCATTAATCGATGTCTTCCTTTAGATATAAGAACGTGAAACGTGACTGCCTACACTGGCCTCTGCAGTTAATAACTTTTTTTTTTAAATTGTGGCAGCTTTGCCCTAGTGGTGCCAAGCCTGAAGGAAGAGCGGAACTTCTTCCTTGTTTCTCTTTGATTTCATTTCTTCTCTTTCTTTGTCTTTGTCTCTGTTTGTTGCATCTCTTTTTCTTATCTCTTTCTATTTCTTTCTTTCTCTATCTATTTCTTTCTCTTTATAGCTATTTCTATCTAACTTTCTCTTTCTCCCCTTTCTTTCTCTCTCTCTCTATTTATTGCTTCCTATTTGTTTCTTTCTCTTTCTGTCTTGCCCTTTGTTTTTTATCTCTTTCTGTCTCTTTCTATCTTTTTTGTGTTTATTCCCTTTATTTCTCTCTCTTTTTCTATTTCTCTTTCTTTCTATCACTTTCTTTCTCTCTCCCTCTCTTTCTTTTTCTCTCTCTATTTTCCCTTTCTTTTCCGTTCTATCTCTTTCTTCCTCTCTCTCATTCATGAGTTTCACGTGCTCCACTTCACCGAGCAGAGTTTTCGTTTAACGCTCTCACCTATTGTACTCGGTAGTGGGGCTTGCCCGATTCCAGTAGCGCATACCCACCTGAGGAGTTTTGAACGACGGAACACAGGTTACCAGTAGCTTGAACAGCTTTTTTTATTTGCGCATATTGCAGCGCTAACTGAGCTATGGCTGGAGTGAGTGTACAAAGATACGCGGACTTTTAACAAACAGCAATGAAAATTATGTAAACAGGTAAAAGAATACAGGTGTGTGATTATACTAACATGATACGAACATGAATGAAAACTAAACAACGAAACAACGCAACTCAAGAGCTAACAATAATGGCAAATAGCCAAGGGTATATAACAGACGCATGTCACGCATGTCGGCTACAAAATTGGGCGATGGGCGTGAGCGAATAGAACCAGGTAACGAATTCCAGTCTTCAATAGGACTTCAATAGAGCTTCACCGTAAAGAGAATGAAGAGAGCGCGTGTCGGTTCATGATCATATATATATTTTTTTACGACTGAGCACAAGTTACCGGCACTCTAAACAGCCTCGCTGTAAAAAATTGTTCTTTTAAGTTATTATTATCTTCAGCAAACAGTGCAGAGCGGACAACGGTCAAGGAGCGGGAACTAAGACAAGCGGCAGCGCCTTTGCTCCCTCCCTTGACCGTTGTACACGCTGCGCTGTTTGTCGAAGATGGATTACCAACTAGCCCAATCTCAAACGTTACTTCAGAATTAATATCATTCAATATAACTTTGAGAAGCAAGCGCACTCTTATTAGCTGTGTTAAGAATGACATCGTTGTAAAGCTGCTAGTTTGTGCGCTAACTGGAATGAAAAGTCATTCCAAGCAAAGCCAGACAAAAAGAAAAGGTAGGCGCTAAGATGCACAAGAAAAACCAGCTGATTTACATATTTGACTGTCTATAGAATGTAGGGCTGTATACAGCTCACATGGCGATTGTTGAGATGTTCGAAGCGCAACTAACGCTGCTGAAGCGTGTATGCTTCTGGAATAGACTTCCCTGTGTCAACATCCTTCGATTTCTGTCATTGCGTCGGCAAGAAAGGGATAATATTGTCATGGGGTCGTGACGTGGATGAAGACAGCAGTCGGCTTGTTCAAGACTAAACGTTTTGTGTGGGCAAACCTGTGCCCGGTAAACGAGAAGTCAGACTACTTGCGATACATGCTTACTCTGATAGCGGCGAACAGAGCATCGGCCGTCGATAATCTGATCTGCGGTAAGGCGCGTCGGCATTTATAAATGCGACATAGAACATGCGAGCCTCATCGCTGGTGGGCGCGTGAGTTCCAGAATAAGCTCAACAGTTTGTGTTTGCACGCTCAAGCCTATCAGAAGATTCCAAAATAATCTTGAAGGTTCCCAGACATTAGGGCGCAACCTGCCTAAGGCAGCGGCTACGCGTGGAACGGACTAGTTAAGCAAAAAAAAAAACAAAAGAAACGCGCGTGGCAATATGTTGCCATATATAGTAAAATCTGGGCAAAAGCAGGTTTTAAGTGCGAATGCACTTTATAAGCGACCCTGAATCCGCCGTCCCATAGCAACGGCGCGAGGAGCGGAGAGGAGCGTCTGTAGCAACGGCGCAGCGACGTCACGCCCCACGTGACTGCGCGCGCTCCGCCCTCCGCTCCGTGGCTGCGCCGGCTGCGCGCGCCCCGCGCATTGCCTGTGGTGATGAAGGCCGGCGGCGAGACGCCGAACGAAAGCGTGCGAAGCGAGCCGAGCACCCCGAAGCCGATCTGGCGCGGGGACGCGCGATGCGTGAGCGAGCGCGGGCCCTCGAATTCGATCGGCCGGACGCGCGCTTCAAGCGAGACTTCCTGGACCGCAGCTTCGGATATAGCTGCGCGGTGTGCGATCGACTGTGGTTCGACAACAATCTGAGCCCCATCTCGGGCGTGCGCAACGCCGCCAACAAGTTGAACGCGTTGCGGGTTCTTTGGAACGAGTTCGGAAGACAGATCATCATCATCATCAGTAAAAGTGCTTTGCACTTAAAAACGGCCAGACCTCCGTGGGTCGGCTGGCGCGTGCTCTCTCGCTGCCGTCTCCTTCGCTCGGCTCTGCAGTTTAGTCGCGCACGCCCCCTCATAACATCACCCCGTGCTTCGCACTTCCTCATACTCCCCTTCGGGGAAATGCGGGTTTTTTTCTTCAATAACGGCTTTCTCGTTTGTGCAGTATATGAACCGTTTGTGCAATACATGTGCGTGTGCAACGTGTTATGAATTACGTGCTACAAGTTGTTACGAATGAATATTGGGCTTCTAAAAACAAACTCTGTAAACACAGATAAAAATATCGAGAAAGCGATGAAGTATCATAGTGTTTACACCTACGAAACAACTATAACAACATCGAAAATGGAAAGATATTCGATAATTGTGACCATTGTATACAAGTTCAGGTAAAATTGGCTGATAATTCTAAGAATTTTAAAGAGGTCTTGACGCTAAGAACACGAATCGAAATTCTAACCGACGTGACTCGGAGCTAGATGCTCAGCAACCTAAAAACCTTTATTGCGGCAAAAGCATTGATTGCCTCATGAAACGCGAAACTTGTCCGTCGGCGCAGGCACCGTCTTCGAGATTTGGCGAGACCTGATGATACATCGCGAGAGCGGCGTCGGCGTCAAGACGAATGATGCAAAAAAAATCACAGCATATCCACGGAGTGAATGATGATGAGTGGGCGAAGCTGCGGAGGTTCATCGGTAAACCGTGAATCTTCCGTGAATTCTGCCCAGTACATCATCACCGACGTGAGATCGGGCGCGTTTATACTAAAGGTTCGATGAGTTATGACGACTTGCAGCTCACTTTAATTTTACATGTACGCTGTGAATTTTCATTGTTTAGAAAACCATTGCTTTAGAAAAATCTGGCGTCTTTCGTTAAGCAGCTGGCGTCTTTTCGTTTTGCTTTAAAAACATCTGGCGTTCTTTCGTTTTGCTTTTACAAAACATCTGGCGTCTTTCGTTGGTTTATTTCATCAATCAACGGCGTTTTGAACAAAATTTTTATTGTTTAATCACGCACAGGAGAAATCTCACCAGGCACTACCTTGGAGGTAAACAATGGCTGCTAATGGGAATGAGAGACAGAAGAAGTCGGCTTTTAGCTAACGCGCACGCTGCGAATTTTTTATTGTTCAACAACGCACAGGAAAAATCTCCCACCGGCACCACCTTGGAGGTCAAAGCGTAAGACTTGTTACGGACTACGACTACTACTACTGCTATTACTACGACGACGACGACGACTACGAGGGACGAACGGGTGCCGCCTTAAGGAGCTTCGCCCCTAAAAAACTAAGTAATAAAGAGCGGTCAAAAGGCACGCGATACTCAAGTGAATGTGTGTGTGCAGTCGGCATACCAAGAGTCACATCACCTCAATATAACATGGCACCATCATGACGCCACATATCACCAGAATGTGTAACGTCATTATGAATTCACAACATGACGTCACGTGTTGACGTCATCGCCGGACATTGTCGCTTGGTGAAAGTCGGGCCGATCACGGAGGCTGTGCAGAACCATGTTAGGTGCAGAGAGCTTTAGCACGGGGCTGAGAGGGTGAAGAAGGATCAACACATCCACTAGGAAGAAACACAAGTAGATTGATTTAAAAAATGTGAAATTATGTTCTACTGCCGTCTTTGTACTATGAGTGTTTTGTTTTGCTGCGCCTAAGTTGACCAAATAAAAATTAATTCTTTACAGGCTTGACTGCCCCAACCTTCGTCATCCCAAATACGTGGAAATATTGTCTAATTCACTGCGACGCGAGATTACCCTACATGCAAGTAGAAAAAAAAATTCATGATTTTTCATCTCCTTGGCAAAGCACTTATCCGGACCTTCGCTTTGCAGTCGTGAGAAAACGTGCTCGCCTGAAGACAGTGATGGGTACAGAAGGCTGAGAAAGTGTAATCAAACGGTAAATCACATTACATAACGGCAACGACCTCTTATCTCGTCGTCACAGAATGTACCATTGCAAGATTTGAATCTGTCGCTCTAACTGCAAGTACAAGCTACGACAGTCACTTGGATTAATGGCGCACACAAGAAGATAGGTAATATAGGCAGATGGGCAAGTAGCTTCTTCTAGAGTACAATCAACCGCGTATTGATGGCGTCAACTTCAACAAAAAAAAAAACCAAGATAGAAACAAGACACGACGCTATTTCTTGTAAACTGGCGTACAGCGCGGACAAACACGAAAGGATAGGAAGAACGAAAAATACGAGCTGACTGCCTAGTGCACATAGGTATTTACGCGTGTTCCTTCGAAATAATATACCATTTGTAAGCAGCGCTTGCCTTTGAAGTTCATTTTGTCCTTTCCACTTTGTCTGTGCTGTACGCAAGTTTACAATGAAATACGAACACTCACATCCTGCTACAGGCTATTTCTGGTTTTCTAGTTTCTTTGCTAATGTAGCTAAGAGGAGAGTAGACGTAACGACAGCTGGTTCCGCTGTCAATACTTTGTAAGCAAAAGCACCAACTTGCGTAGTGTTTCGCGTAGAATTATTAAACGGTACTTGCTGTAATGTTACCTAAGAGATCATATGCGCGGGATACACGCGGAGAATGCAGCGCAGAAAGGACACCTTCACGGCAAGGGCAAAATTTCAATATTATACGTGATATATTTTGGATCTTCAGATGCACGCGCAGAAGAACATACCTATAAGACGTTCCTGCAGAGTTTGCCACAGTGCATGCTCCGGCTGCATGGCCTAGGTCTCGACTACAGCCTTTTGAAAAACTCACAGGGACCCTGATGCACTCACCTGAGACGACTGGAAGGCGCAAGCCATCTTCTTTTTCTTCTCAGTCGATGTATTAAATCTTCCTCGCCCCCTTCCGAAAGCTTTTTGCATCTAACATTGTTTTCCACCGCCTCCAGCATTGGAGACACTTCACCTGGTTCTTCACTGCATCCGTGATGCGCGCACTGTTGATCAAGCTACGACGTCGTGTGATGACGTCATCATATGATGTCGCGTCCTGTGACGTCACTTTGACTTCACGATGACGTCATGGTGACTTCACAAATTTTTGCTTTCTGTGACGTCATGATCATCTTATCGCGTGATGATTTTTTGCATCCTTCGCATTGACGCCGGCGGCGCCGGACGGTGGTCAATCCGCCACTTTCATTTTCCTGTGCAGCCCTCTGGCGTTTTGGTATGGTTTTGGTAGGAACAAAAGCCTCCGAGATGAAGGGGCATTATGCGACAATTCCACTAGGGGAAGGCAGCATGCGCGGTGGCATGGTGAAAGAGGCAGATTTTCGCTTTCGATGAGGCATCTGAGGCTTTCGCTATGGAGGAAGGAATACGAAGGGGGGGGGGGCGTTACGTCACATTTTATGAAGCCGGAAGAGGGGGGACGGGGAGGGCTCCTCCTCGCCAGGTTGGTCACGCTTCAGCTCGCTTGCACATGCGCAACTGGCGCCGCCGAGAGGGAGGCGCGCGCTTGAGCAGGCGACCTCGGGCGCGCCGAGCTGCCGGGCCGCCGCCGACTGATAGACAAGTTTGAAAAGCGAAACTTTTGTGCCGATCAAGAGCAAACGTTCGCTTGTAACGTGCCTGGGCGCCACTCGCAGCCTCATTACGGCCCATATTGTGCATATACAATAAACATGCATCTTTACACTTCATGTCTAATAAGCTGAATGCAAAAGAGCAATGATGCGAATCAGCCGGATAATCGCCACGGACAGGCCGGTTTTTTCTGCAGATACGTTAAGTTCGTGGCACGCAACATAATGTAACAGCGAAACCTGAATTCGTCTTGCTCTTCGGCAAGACGATGCGCCTCCGAATTATCCTTTGCCCGTGTGTGAAACGATACGTTCGCATAAATATAGTTCGTGGCACTCGAGCTAAGCTGCAGCAGCACGGGTCGGTTTTTCTCCGACCATATCGAAGAAAACTTGGCAGCAGATAAATTTACCGCGCGCAAAACGTGAACAGGACGCGGATAATACAAACGGCTTCGTAAATCGTCTTACTGTGTCAACCGCTAATCGGTCAGGCACGTCTTTAATTCTTGACGCAGGAAGCTTCAGTGCGCACACCGGGCTACTGTTCTCTAAAGTTTAATTGTGACCGTTGTACACGGGAACGGGTCGCCGCCGCCTCTCGCGTTAAGCGCCGTCGGCGCTATCATTCTCGTCTTGGAATTCTAGCCTTCCAGCGTTGAGGGATGAAGTAGCACAGTGACGAAGGAGAGCAGCGAAGCTGCGGCGCCAACCATTTTCGGAGAACCTGCCGCTTGGCTTCGAAAACCACCGCTTTCGACCGCATGAAAAGTGAACTAAACACGCAGCCGTGAAGATCAACGCTTACTGTAGGCTTCCAGCACTTTGCATCATCTATAAAGTGCAACGGGTGCATAAAAATGCGCATTCGCAATTCCAGCCGGCTCTGTCAACAACGTGGTCATTTGGGCGGTGATGCAGACGACGCGAGACGACGGCGTGACCAAGGAATCCCAGTAGCCAGTTCGAAAACTCGTGACTTCCGCCACACTTCTCGCTGTGCAGCTCGGATAGCGAGGGCCTCCCTTTAACTTTCCTTCCTCCATGGGCTTTCGCCTTAAAACATTCGTTCTTGTTATTGCAATGAAGTATCATGTTCTTGAAGACGCTACAATACGATGTAAGGCAAGCAGCTAACTCCTTTAGCACCCGACCTGTCGTAACTCGACATAGCGATGCCTGAAGGAAAGGCGGCCAATGCAGCGTTCTCCGTGATGCCTATCGCTTCCAGGCGTGTTGAACAGTGAGAACACATCCCCTTTGAAGATGTGGGCCGTCTGCTAATTACTGTCAAGATAGGATGCGTGCGACCACGCCCAACGGCCTAAAGTATGTAGTTACGCCGTAGCCATGCAGTCCCACCATCATACGGAACCCCCTTCGGCCTTTCGCGTGACGGAAGACGGCGGGCGCGTTTCCTCCCTAATGGAGCAGCGATCGTTGGCTGCCCTTGCACGCTTTTACTCGCACATAGAGTATACAACGCTCTAGACGATGTTATCGCCTTTGAACATTTTGCTAATACTCACGGCCACAAGGTTGAAGCAGTGAATGCGATAGCAACTGATTCGAATGCTACGCTAAGTAAGGCTCCAAGCTAACTCCTTTATCAGCCAACCCGACTTAAGTAAACAAAACGTAGATGTAAGGAAGTGAGGCCGCTGCAGTGAGCGACGTGACCTTCGCGCTGTCTTGTGTTTTGTGTGTGGTGTTATACCGAGTGGTGATAACAGCAGACAGAAAAGGTATGAGCCTTTTATCTCACGGTAATGAAAAAATTGGTCGAGCAAAGTGCAGGCCCTGCCGAAGCCACGCAGCCACCCCTTTCTTTTTAAGGTGAACGCCTTAGGTGCCTCAACAAACGCGAATATTGACCGGTGTCCATCGTCGGCATCTCCCGTCGGCAGCGTCAACGCGATTAATGGAATGAATCATCATCATACGATGACGTCACCATATGGCGTAATCATGACGTCACATATAG
This sequence comes from Rhipicephalus sanguineus, assembly GCF_013339695.2. Classification (NCBI taxonomy): domain Eukaryota; kingdom Metazoa; phylum Arthropoda; class Arachnida; order Ixodida; family Ixodidae; genus Rhipicephalus; species Rhipicephalus sanguineus. The sequence goes on from NC_051183.1 coordinate 144,168,156, forward strand.
TTAAAATTTGTGACGTCATCGTGGCGTCACACTGACGTTACGTGACGTAAAATCACATGATGACGTCATCACAGGAAATCGTAGCTTCGTCAAAGGTGGGCCACCGATTACGAAGACAATGCAAAACAGGTGACGTCGCTCCAATCCTGGAGGCAGTGGAAAACCACGTTAGGTGCAGAAAGCTTTCAGAGGATGGAGCGGCAGGATCAATACATCGACTGAGAAGAAAACGAAGATATCCTTGAATTTTTTCTCGCTGTGCATGATAGCGGCTGCGTACACAGGCGGCGGACAACCACGCCACCAAAATCTACTGTTGTTGCAATCTTATAACAGCTTTCGCTGTAAAAAAAAAAATAACGTAGCTTGTACTGCAGGCGCAATGCTAAGGAGACTGCGGAGCTGATGGCCACCTATATGGTCCTGCCTTTTGCTGTTTTGCAACATTTCTTTTTATTAATAAGAAAGTATTTTATGCCGGGGTTAACAAAGACTTCACTGACGTATTTCCGTCACGTTTATGACGTTTAAGATATACACTAACAGATGACAAAAAAAAACTAGATGAAAAGTCTCCATCGCCGTTAATTGAACAAACGACCCCTCGACTCCGCAGCGCGTGGCACGAAACGACTCGGCCACAAAGCCTAGGTTCCTCAGCATACTAAGGGCCAGCTATTTCTATACACCATTTAGTGTTGGCGGTACGTAGAGCTCGGAGGCAATTGTTTTCGTTATCAGCAGCGAAATTGCGCGAAGGCCGCGCTTTAAAGGTCGTCGCCCCACTGGTTGCGATGCGATCGCGCCCCCCACCTGTACTTTGCCCTACAGGGCATGGTCGCCCGTGCGCGCGCACTTATCTCGTGATGGGGGCTGTTTGTACGTCTTGTGCTTTCACCACAAGTTTACGTTGAAGTTACATAGTGCACCAAGGTCACTTCGCTCGCTGCAGCGGCCGCGTTTGCTTAAGCAGCGCGCTGCTCAACCACAAAAAAGTAACAAGTGTGACAGGGCGCCTGCGCCCGCTAGGGCTAAGTACAAGTGGTCGCGGAGCGCGCGCATCGCAACGAGCGGGGCGACAACCTCTAAAGCGCGCCTTTTGTGGCATCTCGCTGGTAATGCAGAGAACATGCTGAAATTCCCCCAGCTCTGCGTACCGCCAGCGGTAAATGATGTAATAAATGGAGAGTCTGAGAATTGGGGACCCAAGAAATTCACGAGCCGCCAGGGCGCAAGCACAGAACCCAAGCCACTCTTGGGCTCTTGCGCTCGCGTACACCCAACACGCAAAAATCAAAAACTAGCGTGGGTCCCGAAGGCGTCTTGGGTCGCCCGGGTCTTGCATAATTTTAACTTCGCCACGTGTGGCACGGAACGCCGCATGCGTTTGACCCAATTCTCAAGCTATGCTTATCCACCGAACACAACAGCAGCCTACCAAACGTAGCTTGGGGACCCAGTGTCTTGGGTCCCCTATTCTTAAGCTCTCTAATAGCTCGCCCCCTTAGTATGCTGAGGGACGTACGCTCCATGGACGAGTCGCGCGTTGCGGAGCGAGGGGTCGCCCGTTCGAATCCGCGCTTCAGAAAGATTTTTCTTTCTGTCTTATATATATATATATATATATATATATATATATATATATATATATATATATATATATATATATATATATATATATACTCCGGATATGACGGCGACGCCGACGGCAAGAAATAGCCCAGGGTGTTCATATTTTTGCCATCGCAATAAAAATAAATAACAATGAAATAAATAGGATTTTAATGACTTACAAAATTGCCCAGTTTCGCTGCAAGGGCGAAGCAATGAAAGCGATAGCAAAAACAGGAATGTCACACGTAGAACGACAAGCAGCTCGAAATTTGCTGTGCGGCGCTCAAGCGCAAAGGACGCACGAGAAGTACATGCACTGGACGAGTACGAACTAACAACTGCCACAGGTGGACACTTGCAGCGCGCTGCTCAAACACAAAGGACGCTCGAAAAGAATGCACAGGTATACACAGAATAAGCGCGAACTAACAACCGTCACAGTTTTTACTTCTTTGTGTTTGAGCAGAGCGCTGCGAGCGTGGACTATGCACAACCGAACTACAGTTCACTCAAACCGAACGCTCTTGGATATTTATTGGTTTTTTAACACGAAAATATTTTATGCCGGTGTCCACCAACTTTCATGACTTATTTCCGTCACGGAAATACGTCAGCAAAATGTACGCCATTGATGGCAAAGAAAAACGTTCCGTTTTCAGGAATCGAACCCACAATCTCTCGGCCCGCCACGATGGCTGCGGGAGTTTAGCCCACTGTGCCACCGCCAAACACATGAAGGAGGCTACACGAACGCGCCTTTTAACTCTCACACCAGCGCTTCCTCTATTTTTTTCAATGCCAGTGCAAATGCTCGCTTCTCTATGGGAGCCGTTGGTCCGCGTTTAGTTCAGGTAGTAATCGTAGTGCGACGCCACCTAAATGGTACGATTGCTCGCGTCACGCTTGCGCCTCAGCGCGTTGCCATGGAGATGCGATAGACGCGCTGTCCCTCTCCAATATCACGAGTCTGTCAGATTTGTTCGTGCTCCTTCCTTTGTGGCTGGAAGCAATGCCGCCGCGTCCTTACAGCGCTCGTATGGCACATCTTAAAGGCAGCGCATGAAATAGCGTCGCAGTGACGCGTGCCCGTTGGTAGCCCGCATAGTGGCACAAATGGAGAAGTGCCATCTCAAAACACCGCGTGAGAGCCAGCGTGACAGCCAGCATAATGTTCATGAGGGATGCAAGACGCCGCCCCACGGATCTGAACACAATTGCACAAAATATTACCTCTTCTAACTTCCGTCGTGAGGCACCACATAAAGGGTACTCTCCCGCATGAACGCAAAGCAGACGCGAAGGCTAGCCGACGGGAGAGAGTAGAAAAGGGCTGGATCGGGCGCATCTGGCTGGCATCGATAAAACAGAGGAGGTGTTGCTAAAACTTTTGTCTCGCAGAACTCTTGGTTCGCGTTGTGGTGCCGCCGTCTGGACGCCATAGAGTAACGTAACGCGTGGCCTCCGCGATTACCTCCTGCAACGCGCCGTTGTTACGACCATCCCATTCGGCGCATTTTGCATAGGAGAAGTATCAAAGGAGAAGTTGCACCACGTTCCCCACTCGCCCTGTGGAAATTAACGGCCAGGCTAGAAGGAAGACATCACGCGCGTCGCGTGTCTTCACGTTTCACGACCCTTTGAAGGAGCGCCTGTCGAGTATCAGTGTTTATTGTGTGTGCTTGTGTGCTTGCAAGGGCAGTTTTCAAATTGAAAGAAAACGTAGCGTTACTTTAAAGCGTGCCCTTCGCGCGATCTCGCGGGTGATAGGACACGCTGAAGCACCTCCTGGCCTGCTGCGAGAATACTGCTGTGTTGTGTTAAGTCGAGGTAAATCTTTCAGAACCATGAAGTCACCCGGCTTCTGGAACAATTTTTCGATCTGCTTACCACCAGCGGTAAATGGTATATATGAATAGCTATATAAATACAAATACAAAAAAATTGGCGAAGCTTATACTAAGCCGTGCAAGGTTCGAAACAGCGAAACTGGACGATTCTGAAGACTAATCTGACTGCTTCCAGGTTGTTCCTAGGTCTTAGCTAGGTGATGCAGGTTGTTTTTAGGTTGCTCATACACTCTAAGCCAAAAGAGAGCAACGGGGGTATAGGGGTTCCTCCTTTGAGGGAGCAAGTGCTTTGCCACTCCCATTACTCTCCTAAAAGGAGCAACGGCAAGGGGAGGAACCGTTGCTCTCCTTGAAGACCAACTGTTACTCCTTCCTGATGCTCCTCAAGGGAGCAACGGATGCTCCTTCCCGTTACTCCTTAGTTTCTTCTTGGGCCGAAAAAAAAAATTCGTTTTTGATTGACTTCTAGAGCACATTGAGGTTTATACACATATTTGTTTGGATGTACAAATGATACACAGACATCTCGTTCAGAAAGAAATTTCAGAAAATTTGCAACAAACACACAGGATTCGAACTCGCGACCACCTAATCACCATGCGCGCACGCTAACCACTGCGCCACCAAACGCTACGGCGCCGTCTGAAAGGAAACGGGGTTATGTAGGTACCGACGGGTCGTTGCGCGTTCTGACGTGTTAGTGAAATGAGTATAGGCGTGCAGAACCACTGGTGATGTTCGAAAGAGAATAGAAGGTAACAATGCATACATCTGAAAACGTCAAGGCAATGAGTCTCTCGCGAAAACACAGGCTTTGCCGTGCTCCCTTTGCGCTAGCTAAAAGGCCAGTTTTTTCTTTTTTTCTTTTTTGCCCGGAGGTGTGTTTTCTTCTTCTTTATTATCATTGTTATTATTAATATCAATATTAATAATATTATTTTTTTGCGGAAGAGTCGCCTCCCCTTTGAAAAGACAACACCGCCCGAGCTGATAACGTCCGTTTGCTCTGAGATTAAACACAAACTACCGGACCCGATTGCGATAACTGTCCTCCCGCCAAAATCAGCCAGTGACAAGGTAGAGATGAGGGGGTAGGGGAGGCAGCGGCGTTAGCTCGCTGTCAGTCTCGTTGTCAGCATAAAACCGCAAATGTAAAGTCTATCAATTGTGTACTTCTCTCAACCGCTTGTTTGTCGCGAAGTATACACGGAGTCTCGCGAAGCTTCGCATTTTATTGCCACACTCTCAGGTTATATATTTATGCCAAATGTTATACGCAAACACGCCATTTGACTTGCGACGACAACAGCTTCAGGTGCTGGCGTTCTAGTGCAACCATGCCTTTTAATGGGCGATTTTAGCTTGTATTGTGGGCTTTTAGCTTTACGTTACCGTGTTACGAGTTGCCGGAACGAATTTGCGCATACGCGGGCCTTTACGGAACGTGAACTACTCTCCGGATTGGCTTTACGTTTACGGCCCTATCTCGAAAATCCACATTCGTTCGCGGCTACTCGCGATACCCGCTTTGCCGAGGCTCCAGCGGCCGAGTGAAAAAAAAAGCCGAAGTGCGAGCGGTAATTGCGATCACTTTGTTTCAGCGGCTAGAGTCACTAGAGTGACCTAGAATTAGAATTCCGAAGCGGTAAAAACGTGAGAAGCCTTGATATAAATACCCCGACAGGCTGGATAGGTGACGCCATCTAGCGGGAACAAGATGAAGCAAGCAAGCAAAAAATTGTTATTTCAGAAACATCGTGCGTTCTACTTCTGGTGTAAATGCCTTGCCACGGCATTATTACGAATGAGTTACCTTTTCAATAATTTTTTTCCTCTAAAACACTAGGCGAAAACAAACGTGTCCACGACTATGGTTGCACGAAGCGTCACAAGATGGCGACACCATCGTCGGATAACCCGGTATTCTACGCTAAAAACCCCTCGAGATATTTCTGCAGTGGTTATACAATCTTATATAAATTAAATATAATTTAAATGCCGTTATCATCAACATTTCATGATTTATTCAAACGTAAAGGTATCCGTTTACGTACGGGGAGGTAAAACCTTTCTAAAACATGTGTTCCGGTAACACGGGAGCATTAAAAAGTTTACGTACAAGCCAAATGTCCCTATTAGCGTGTGTATCTCTCTGTTCACTTTACAAAAACTAGTTTCCTTATGCCAGCCCGCAAGAAAATGTGGCCCCTGGCCCATGCATCGACCGATACAGGGTGCGTCCTGCAGGAGAGGAGCGGTTGCGCGCCGAGAGAAACTGTTGCCGTTCGTCCTTCTGTTGCTCCCTTCCAACCTAACCCTAAACGCTTACTCCCCCAACTTGAGCCATGTCAGCCATCTTGTTCCAGTTGGTCTTTTTGGGGAGTAACAGTTGGTCTTTAGGACTAAAACCGGCAGTTACTCTCGTTTTTTCCATTTTTGGCTTAGAGTGTAGGTCGTTTCAAGGCTTCAGCTAGGTGATGCTTGGTTGTTTCTACGTTGATTCTCAGCGCGTAGAGGTTCGAGTTAAACCACAGGCAGTCACAGACAGGACACGGATGTGCAAACTCCAGAGACAGAAATTCGCGCTGTAACCAAGTGATCGCACCTGTCATAGATCTACGGGCACGTCGTCGTTGGCGTAGGTTTTCTATCGCCTCGGGGTCTTCTCGCAGCCGCCGTTTTCTTTCCCGTCACCTAGTACTCTCTCGTTATACGTACTCGGGGTGTTCGGCTCGCCGCCGTAGCTTCGCAGCCATTTCTCTTCGGTTAACTGTTGCCTTCTTGATTTTAGCGGACGAGTGGTGAGTAGATTTACCCAATTTCTGTGGCACATGCCCGTTTATGCTGATGATAGGTTTTCGGTTCGTCGGACAAGGAACGATTTCCTATAACAGCTTCGCAGTTAATATAGCACGGCGAAGGCAAAACCCCGCCGAGAGTGTCCATCTAATTCCTATCGCAAAAAAAGAAGAGATTCCTTGTCTTGTCTTGTCGCCTAGATCTTGGCTCATACCCACAAGGGGGATTGACACGCTAGGCTGGTTATAGACAGCTTCTTCATCTTCAGTGGACCCGCGGTGACTAATGGCGCTTGACCACTTTCTGTGTCACACAACCGTTAGGAGCTGCATAGGGATTTTCCATTAACCTCAGCATTAGACAGCAACATGTTAAAAGGATACGTGCCACGCGTTGAGCGCAAGTCGACGGTAACCGCGTTAAGACCACATGATCCGCCCGACTCTTGGCCGATCCCGAAGAGTGGGTAGGTGCCAATCATCGCAGGATCATCATCATCATCATTATACCGACCAGATCAAGCACTTGGCTTGGTGGGTCGCTGAGTCAGTGGTTAGATAGGTGGGCTCTAAGGGGTGTGGTCCGCAAAGACGACGCTTAACCGTGACCATCTATTTGATTTCCGCCCTTCAGCATTCCTAAATCCTTCATGTGCGCCGCCATGGAAGCCGTGGAGAACGTCTTGCACCCCGCAGGCAACGATTTAGCTGGAAAGGCGGACAATCTAGACATCATTACAATTTGGTCAGAGGCGGCGATTATCTTCAAGGACAGTGGCAAACGGAATGACTTCGCACCGGGAGCAGCGGCCAGGTGCATGCCTGGACTGAGGGAACAGAGGAGAAACAGCCAGTTTTGTGACATCGCCTTCCGGGCACTCGACGGTTCCGAGATCTGGGCGCATCGGTTCGTGATGGCTGCCAGGTAAGCGACAATGTTCTCGCGTATATCCTGCGTTCTTCGTCTTGGCAATAGGCTCAGAAAGCAACGTAAAGAAATAACGGGTTTGATATGGGTAAAAAGGTCGTAATCGGCTACAAAATCAATAGAGAGAGAGAGGTTTATTTATAGAAAGGCAGAGAGGTCGGCCTGAGCGATATTATGCTCTAGCCTGCTACTCTACACCGGGGGTGGGGAAAGGGGTGAAAAAAGAATGATGGATGACGATGGTAAGTAAGAGAGGTGAGCATGCCCGTCCCAATTATAAGGGAATGTCACGAGGAAGTAGAGATATGCTGGCCCCCGGTTTCTTCGTACTGGATAACAGATGGGCGAGGTCCTTTTTCCTTAAATCCCTTCCCTTCCGCGCTGGTGGGAAACTTCCACAACCTCTTGTGCCAATCGAGTTAATTCTAGACATGAAGCTCAGGCCGACACAAAGTTGAGCTAGTCGGTAGGGATCTATCATCAGTGATGGGTTCAGAAAGGGCTCTGTGCACGAGTCTGATATTTTAATGATAATTTAGACATGATATATACTGCTGGAATGATCACTGTGTCATTAAACTGAAAAGCTCCATCACAATTATTTCGTTTTGTACGCCTTCCTCGGTGCACAGCTACTTCGGCTTTTGGGTATTCTCAACACCACTGCTCTCCCGCCTCCACGCGCCAGCATCTGCCTCCCCTCCTTGGGAACGGTGTGGTGGTCGTGTGCTCACCGGGAGTCGTGGTTTCAGGATATAAACGTTTATTTCAGCAACGCATGACCACGGTGCAGCATCGTTGGGTTCGGGAAAAATGAGAGTGAGAGAAGAGCGATTGAAGGAGAGGTCACCTCTTCTAATTACCTGCCTACCCATAGGGAAAAAAGCGCTGGATAGCCGCTCCCACTGGCAATCGAACCCAGTGCCTCACGCAGTGGGGGCGGATGCTCTGACCACTAGACCACCACTACGGTAGTCAACCAGGAGACGGTCGCAGCTTTAGCTCCGCCATCTTTCCTCTTCCACTTTAACGAGAACAGCCTATTAGCACGCGAGCACACCCCACGAGAGGGTGGAAAAACTACGCATGTAGTCGCACCCGAATATGTTTTGCGTATATGCTCCGCATCAAATTACCTTTCTTTGTTTCCATCTCGTTAAGCGCAGTGGCGTGTTTGCGAGTGTGGTTTGGCCATATATGAGCGTTCTGGGGTACCTTCTCAGAGACCATGGCATTAGCTTAAGACAATATTTGAAGACCAACAATTAACATATCTATCTCGGTATTCGTAGTTTTTACGTTAGCAGAGGAAAGAATACCTAAGCCTCGAAGAGATTTCCAACTGGTACGGTTTTCTCACTAACTTGAAGGACAGAAGTTCGATTCTATGGGTTGGGTTTTAAATTTTTCTTAGTTTGTAACGATCCACATGCTTGCTTATAACGCAAGAATTCAGTTCAATGTTTACCGAAAAATCTGTGGTTAGCCTGTCCTTTGCCTTTTTAAAAAAAACCGTGCTTGTATTTTTCTCATGCCAGCATAAAACACAAGGTCTATTGGTAAACAAGTGTTCAACGTTTTAGCAATAAAAGTAACTTTGGCTCAAAAGTGAGATCGGATTCTTCTGTAAAATTTGTGAGGGCTTCTAATGTTTTATTTTCAAAGCAGAGACACGAATGTATGCATCTCTGCTGTAACATCATGTCTTAAGCACGCAGGAGAGCTGGCGTCAGAAAAATGAGCAAGCTTACTCGTTAGACGTGCTGCATAGCCAAGTTTCCGCTCAGCACAGGCGGACCCTTTTTGCGGAGTGACATTGTCACCGACTAGCATATAGCAACTGCTGTAAGACTAGTCGGTGCATGTTGATACTAATATATTAATAGCTCAAAACACGATCAAGGAGAGGGGAAGGCATGAACAGGCGATACAAGAGAAAAACAAGATCTTTCTAGGTTTCTTTGTTGCGCTGCAGATGACAAGACGAGGACGATAGGGCGATACAGGGACACAAGACAGGTGGTCCTGTCTGTCACCCTATCGTCCTCGCCCTATCCTGTATCACCCTATCGTCCTCGCCCTATCCTGTATCACCCTATCGTCCTCGCCCTATCCTTTATCACCCTATCGTCCTCGCCCTATCCTGTACCGCCCTATCGTACTCGTCTCGTCATCTGCAGCGCAACAAACAAACCATGAACTACCACCAAGTAGCCCAATTCATCGCTCTGCTAATCTTTCTAGTAGAGATTGTTGTTTCTCACTCTATTTATATTAAAGTGAACATTTTATGTTAGTGCGCCTCCGTTCCTGATGTTCGTGGTATCCAAAAACTCGTAAACAAGAATACAAAGCTGTATCAGATTCATTCCAATGTTACTTAACAAGTTTGCATGCACATAAATACCCGATAAAGTGGACAAGAAGACGACCGCCGCCGTATCTCAATCGGCAGAGCACCGGGCGCGTTATCCGAAGGTTGCAGGTTCGTTCCCTGCCGGCGGCAAGTTGTCTTTTCGTCCACTTTACTTTCTTCACATTTATAACTACAATACACTAAAAACAGTACAGTTAACGTCCCCTACAACTTTCTTGGTTTCATTATCTGCTGGTTCTCATTAAAACTAGCATGAAACTTCTATGTGTCCTGCGTTTGCACACGCCCGGTTTACATTCACTCCTAGCTTCTACTTCCGTAACATCATTCTTATACTTACGTCTCTCTGTTCCATATTTTCCTCCGGTTACATCACGGGCAGCTTAAGTAGGAAAGCTTTATTTCTAACCAACAACTTTTCTTGTGATGCTAGGGATTGCCACTATAGTCCCTAGCTAGGCAGAAATCTTGCTCCTGTAAATATTTTTTCATAGCCATTCTTTTACGCAAAACGTATAAATTCGCTTTGGGGGTACCCATTCAGACCTCCACTGACATACTTATGCGTACCGGAACCTTTAATACCCTTGCTGAACTCACAGCAGCCCATATTGCATCGCAGTACAACAGACTTTCTTACACCGTGAGAGGCCCGCGTACTACAAACACTTTCTATCACTCCGGCACCCATCAACAAGGCTAAGTACACCTTTCCATACCACATACACGAGAACCTCTACATTCCCCTGCTTTCCAAAAACATGCACCCTGTGCACCACAAAGAGTGGAGAAGGCAGCGCGCAAATGCTCTAAAAAAACAATTCTCCTTTTCGCATGATGCCGTCATGTTCCCCTCCATGTTGACGCCGTCGATTACGGGAACAGGCATCATTATGCAGTATCAATCATCAACTCTCACGGCCAGGTAGCTGCGGCCGCCTCCATCCCTGTCTCTTCGGAGGAGGCAGAAGAGGCGGCCATAGCCCTGGCCCTCACGATCAGTAATTCATCTGTTGTCGTAAGTTTGAGTTTGAGCTTGAGTTTATTCAACCACGTGAAAAGTACATGAAAATACACTGTATATGTGGCTTGGTGCAAAGGTGAAAAAGCTACATTTCACAGCATGACTGGCCCCTTCACCCAGAAAAAAAGTCACAGTTTCGCCGCAACGGCGAAGCAATGAATGCGATAGCAACAAATTGGAATGTAACGCGAAGAACGGAAACCAGCTCAAAATTTCCAGTGCGTCGCTCAAGCGCAAAGGACGCACGAAAAGAACGCACACAGAACGAGCGCGAACTATCATGCGTCACAGCTCGACACTTGAAGCGCAGTGCTCACACACTAAGCAGCATGCACGAAACGAGCGAACAGGTGCACACAGGACGAGCGAGAACTAACTGTCGCAGTTGTTACTTATGTACTGGAAATAATGGGTAGTGGGGATATGGCTAAAGAGGGAAAAAAGACGACGACGGAGTATTCATCTACGTTTCGGTGTTGTCCCGAGTGTCATCTCTCGCTGCTCGGCTCTACCGCCTGAGGACTTGGTCACCCAGAACACCTTGTGACATTTGGTGGAGGTGCTGGGTACTTCCAGACCTGGAACTCCGAAACCGGACGATCCCTCCCGTGCCAACCGTGCCTGACGATGCTGGGCAGAGCAATATTCCTCAGGCGTCACCTGCAGTCGTCTGTTCAGGTACGCCACGCCAACGAGATCCTCCCATCTTCAGTGGAGCTGAAGGTCAAGACGTGGACAATTGGTTGTCATTGTACGACAAAGTCAGCGTCTCTAATAAATGGAATGACGCGGATAAGCTCAGCTTCGTCAGCTTCTACCTCTCCGGTGTCGCCAACGTTTGGTTCCATAATCATGAATCAGAGTTTCCGACCTGGACGGCATTCAAGGCAAGACTTCAATAAGTATTCGGTCGCCCCGCCGTCCGCAAGCTTCGGGCTGAGCAACAGCTGCGCAGTCGTGCTCAACAAAAAGGTGAAAACTTCACCAGCTACATAGAAGATGTAGTTGACATTTGCCGGCGCATGAACCCGTCCATGACCGAAGACGAGAAAATAAGGAACATCATGAAAGGCATAGAGGACGACGCCTTACAAATGCTCTTGGCGAAAAACCCTCAGACAGTCAACGAAGGGATTACTCTTTGCCAGAGCTACGAAGAACTGCGCAAACAACGGCTTTCCACACGACCAGCTCTGATACCAGACGGCACGCTTTCGGCTTTAACCAACAGTTCATGTCCTGTTGCTTCCAACTCGTCGTTCCTCGACCAGGTCAAGCAATTTGTTCGGGAAGAAGTCGCGCGCCAGCTGTCACTTCTGCCAGCCGCCCAAGCGTCTGAATCGCTCCTGACTCCCGAGATCCGCCAGGTCATACACGAACAAGTCGCAGGCATCGTGCCACTTGCTCACCGGCCGGCTCCATTAACAGTTCCGCTTACGTACGCTGCCGCCGCCGCCAAGCCGAGGCCGCCGTCTGCGGCTGTACAATAGGCGCCTATGCCAACCTTCTCGTCACCTGTACCCGCGACTGCAAACTATTCGCCGACACGAAACTATGACCCGCCATCGCAGCCCCTTCGCCCAGCTCGGCAATACCTCGCTGAATCTGCGGCCCCTGTTTTCAATCCGTGGCGCACCCAAGACAACCGGCCCATCTGTTTCTCATGCGGATGTGCTGGCCATGTAGCACGATTCTGCCGCCGCCGTGCTTGGTATTCCGACTCTGCACGGCCACACTTCACCAATGGTCCGGACTACACCTACCGTTCGGCTCCTGCCGGTCAACACTTTGACGCCGCGCCTTCTTCTTCCCGAGGCTACAGTACCCGTCGGTCTCCATCCCCTCGTCGACGTTCTCTGTCTCCCCTCATCTGCCGACCTGAAGCTGTCCACGAGGAAAACTGAATGACGCAGTTCCAGAGGCAAGAACTGCGATATCAGCGAACTGCTCAAGACCTCATTTATTCCCTACCAATGTAATTGTAGTTTATGCAGAACGTATTGCCGTTCATGCGCTTGTCGATACGGGAGCAGCGGTGTCAGTGATTTCTGACCAGCTTCGTCTTAAGCTACGAAAATTCACGACGCCGTTTTCCGCGACCTCGCTACGTACAGCAAGCGCTGAGCCCATTGAAACATTAGGAGCGTGCACCGTCCGGGTTTGTATAGACGACGCCCTGTACCACATTGAGTTTGTCGTAATGCCTCGCTGCTCTCATGCCATGATTTTAGGATGGAACTTCCTGTCATCTCATGATGCCGTAATCGATTGCGCCCGCGCTGAACTTTCGCTGCCTCCATTCGGCGACAACATTTTCGAAGGTTCTTCTGGCGCCTCTGGTCGAGTGTTAGTCGCCACCGACACCGACGTTCCTCCTTTCTCTTCCACCCTTGTACCCGTATCCTGCGCTGCATTTTCGGACTCAACCGTTCTTTTCACACCGTCGAAGCTTGCTACTCACCGTCATCCTTTCTTGCTTCCTTTTGCCCTTCTTACCGTTCGACAGGGTGTCAGCACACTTTATATTGTTAACATGTTTTCTTGTCCTGCTACCTTGCACCACGATGAGTGTCTCGGTTATGCTGACGAACTTGACCCAAGCTTTGTTTATACTGTGCCTGACAACCCGGCTCCTGTAGAGGTTGATGCCGTCGATGTTGAGGCTCCTCCTGCGGAGCCGTCTCGTGAAGTGACGTTTTCTCGATGCAGTGACCCCAACCTCACTTCGAGTCAGCATGCCGAGATCGTCGACCTCCTTCACCGCTTCCGGATATCATTCGACCTACACTACAACAAGCTCGTTTAGGCCGTACTTCCACAGTTGTCCACCACATCGACACCGGCGACCACGCGCCATTGCGCCAACGGCCGTATCGTGTGTCGGCAACGGAGCGCCGAGTCATCGACGAGCAAGTAGGAGACATGCTCAAACGCGGCGTCATACAACCTTCGCACAGTCCCTGGGCCTCTCCTGTAGTGCTGGTAAAGAAGAAGGATGGCACCATTCGATTTTGTGTAGACTACCGTCGACTCAACAATATAACCCGTAAGGACGTTTATCCTCTCCCACGTATTGACGACGCGCTAGACTGCCTCCAAGGCGCCGAATTCTTCTCGTCCATCGACTTACGGTCCGGATACTGGCAGGTCCCTATGGCTGAGACAGACCGCCCGAAGACTGCGTTCGTCACCCCTGACGGTCTATATGAGTTTACCGTCATGCCCTTCGGCCTGTGTAATGCGCCTGCAACATTTGAAAGAATGATGGATAACATCCTACGCGGACTCAAGTGGCAGGTCTGCCTCTGTTATCTCGACGACGTTGTCATATTTTCACCGGACTTTCCATCCCACCTACTTCGCCTTGAACGCGTCCTGACATGCATCGCCAACGCGGGCCTCCAGCTCAATTTAAAGAAGTGTCGCTTTACCGCTCGGCAGCTAGTCATCCTCGGCCATGTCGTGTCAAAGGATGGGGTGCTCCCTGATCCGTCGAAACTTCAAGCTGTAGCTGAGTTCCCACGACCAAAGACCTTGAAAGAACTTCGCAGCTTCATCGGGTTAAGCTCGTACTTTCGCCTGTTCATCCGCAACTTCGCGACCATCATAGATCCTTTGACAAAGCTTCCTCGTGCTGACCAGTACCTTTCAACGTGGTCACCAAGTTGCGAGGCCGCGTTTACAACGCACCGTCGTCTCCTGACCTCTCCTCCGATTCTACGGCATTTCGACCCCAGTGCTCCGACAGAAGTTTACACGGACGCCAGCGGTGTCGGCCTTGGCGCCGTTCTTGCCCAACTAAAGGCTGGCTTCGATGAGTACGTCGTTGCTTTCGCCAGTCGCGCACTCACGAAGGCTGAAACCAACTATTCTGTCACAGGAAAGGAATGCTTGGCTATAATTTGGGCCATAACTAAATTTCGACTTTATCTCTACGGCCGCCCATTTGACGTGATAACTGACCACCATTCCCTGTGCTGGCTTTCTTCTTTAAAGGAACCTTCCGGTCGTCTAGCTCGATGGGCGCTTCGACTCCAAGAGTACAACATTCGAGTACTCTACCGTTCCGGCAGAAAACACTCCGACGCAGACGCCTTGTCTCGCTCTCCACTACAAAGCGAGACTAGTTCCCCTAACGTGCCATTATCCGAGTCGTCCATCTCTGCCACGAACATGCTTTTGGAGCAGAAGAAGGACCCATGGATTGTTTCTCTGCTGAACTTCCTGCAACACCCATCGGCAGCCCCCGTCAGCCGTGCGTTACGTCGCCAAGCACACCACTTCTCCGTTCGCGATGGGCTGCTATACCGCCGTAACTACCTCCAGGACGGCCGCAAATGGTTACTTGTGGTCCCTCGGCATCTTTGTTCGGATCTCTGTGCGGCGTTTCACGATGATCCACAGTGCGCACATGCAGGGGTACTCAAAACTTACACACGTCTCCGCCTTCGTTATTATTGGCGCGGGATGTACCGATTCGTCCATCATTATGTACGCTCCTGCCTCGCGTGCCAACGCCGCAAAGATCCTCCTCGTCAATCAGCTGCCCCGCTGCAACCTCTGCCTTGCCCAGGACGTGCATTTGATCGCGTAGGCATCGATCTGTATGGCCCTCTACCAAGCACATCAGATGGCAACCACTGGGTGATTGTGGCCATCGACCATCGTACGCGTTATGCGGAAACTTCACCTTTGCCCAGCGCTTGTGCGCGTGATGTTGCCTCGTTTCTTCTGCGCCACATCATACTTCGCCATGGAGCCCCAAGAGAATTACTCAGTGATAGAGGCCGTGTATTTCTCTCCGACGTTATAGAAGCTCTTCTCAAAGAATGTGGTACAAATGCATATCACCCGCAGAATAATGGGTTGATTGAGCGGTTCAATCGCACTCTTGGTGACATGATGGCCAAGCACGTCGCATCTGACCATACCAATTGGGACCATGTTCTCCCATTTGTCACATATGCTTATAATACCGCCACGCAGGCCACCACAGGATTTTCCCCCTTCTTCCTACTTTATGGGCACGAACCATCCTCCACCATGGATACAATTCTTCCGTATCGCCCTGATGCCTCGGAATCTACTACCCTGTCCCAGGCTGCTGCACACGCAGAAGAGTGTCGAAAGCTCTCCCATATGCTGACGTCAGAGGACCAGCAGCGCCAGAAGCACCACCGTGACCCTGCCGTCGCGCCTCCATCCTATGCTCCTGGCTCGCTTGTGTGGCTTCGGGTGCCTGCCTCGACCCCTGGGTTGTCCACGAAACTAATGTCAAAGTACCAGGGTCCCTACCGTGTAGTGAACCAAACATCTCCCGTGAACTATATCGTGGAGCTCTTGAACCACCTTCGGATAAGCGCCGTCGCAACCGAGAAATTGTGCATGTCGAACGTTTAAAGCGATACTAGGATCTCCCTGTGCTATCGTACCCCTAGGTAGCCGGGATGGCTTCTTTCACCCGGGGGAGATAACTGTACTGGAAATAATGGGTAGTGGGGATATGGCTAAAGAGGAAAAAAAGACGACGACGGAGTATTCATCTACGTTTCGGTGTTGTCCTGAGCGTCATCTCGCGCTGCTCGGCTCTACCGCCTGAGGACTTGGTCACCCAGAACACCTCGTGACACTTATTTCTGTTTGAACAGCGTGCTCCTTTCACAAACGCGGCCGCTGCAGCGAGCGAAGTGACCTTCGTACGCTCTGTGACTTCAGCGCGGACATCGCGGGGAAAGCACAAGACAAGACAAACAACCCCCGCTCCAACCCCCCCCCCCCCCCGCGCGCCCCCTTCTTTCCTCAGATAAGCGCACGAATGCGACCACGCCATGTAGGGCGAAGAGAAACGGGGTTCGCAGGAGCGGGGCGAGCTGGCCGACGCCTTTAGGTGCGCCCGTTGCGCTCTTAGCACCATCTCGCTGTTAATGAAGAAACGCTTATAAGCGCCTGCCGTCTCGGAGTACTGCGGTAAAGGGTGTGTATATAACGCTCGCCGTTAGCCACCTGTACGATCTGCGCTTTGTGGCATAGCGGTTTGAGCGACACGCTGCGTATCGAGAAGGCGCTGGTTCGATTCCGCGCTTCGGAAGCTTTTTTCGGAATTATTTTTCTTTGGGACTTTTATATATAAATACATACTTATACATATACGCAGCATGACGACGGTGACGGCAACGGCAAAACCTAGCCGAGACTATCCATATAATCGCTATCGCAATAAAAACCAAAATTACATACTTACAAAAATTACAAAACATTACAGGCAGTGGAAAGCGAATCCAAATTTGGAAGCGGAAAGCGAAGTGAATCAAATACAGCTAAATATAATTTCCGGGAGTGCACGGTTTCTAAGTTCCCTTTCTCTGCTTTTGGCCAATCCCCCCCTATTGAAAAATTCCATATGTGGTCTTGCGGAAAACACACGGACTCCGTATATTTGCCATAAGGAATTTATGGATTTCTTACGGATGTATACGGAAGCTTATGGAAATTGTAAGGAAGATGAGGAGACCGGCGTATGGTGCACAAGGAATGCCGTATGGGCTTACGGATTTAGTTATAAGGAACGAACGGAGTCCGTACCTCTTATATGGAAAGACCCATACGGCTATAAGGAATATGTGGAAAGCATGACGTGTGCGGACAGGTCTGTCCGCACATCCGTATCACACATACGGATTCCGTTTGTTCGAACGAACGGAATCCGTATGTGTGATACAGATGTACCGAAAACATTCATACGTCACACGTGAACATTTCTTGATCGCACAAGCAGATCTGTAGACATGTAAAGTAGCAACAATGTCGTCATGCAGGCACGTAGGCAAAAGGGGGGGGGGGGCCCCGAAATTCGTGCAGCCTTCCATATTCCCGGGCAACTTTTTTTGTTTTGCCATGGAAAAACTTGCTTTCGAACAATTAGGCCTTGCCTCCCTCCCCCCCCCCCGAAAAAGAATCCTGGCTACGTGCATGTCGCCAGGTAATAATTAAGTGCGTATTTGGATCACGTTTCTATCTATTACACTTGTATATAGCGTTGTATTTCGAATTATTTATTTAGAAATTGAAGTATAAAATTGAAGCACTAATCTGTAGTCCTGGATTCCCGCGCACGCCAGCCTTGCCGGAAATGAGGCGGCGCATGCCGGTGCCCGAGGATTTAGAGTCTGGGCACAAGCATCCGATGCGTCGCAACTCGTTACGAAGGAGGCGCCATTTACAGCGCGGGATCGGCTTATTATTGCGGTAGCAATTATATGGACACTCTTGACGGGCTTTCGCCGTCAAGTCCCGTACAAAGTCCAGATTTATAACATCCCGCCGCGCATGGTATGTTCTACCGCGGGTAAAAGCGCGCACGTGCGGGCGACGAACGCGGCTGAAGCAGAGATCGAACGAGCCGGCCGGACTCCGTCGCTCGCAGGGCGCATGCGATAACACCACTCCGCTCGGGAGGCCTGCCGTTGAAGTGGAGAGGAAACACCCTGCGCGTTTTGAACGAGCATGAAAAGACGCGAAGGGGGGGGGGGGGGGGGGGGGGGGGAGGCTGTCACCCGAGCAGCAACTTTAAACTTTGATTATAAGGGCGCGGTCGTGATCTCTGGGGCGCTTGCTATCTTTTTTTTATTGGCGCCAGTGTGCCCTACGGCATAAGTTAAATAAAACGAAAGAGTTCAGTTTCGCTTGCTATCTCGGCAGCCATCAGCGGGCGGCTCGTATACCCTCAATGCTCTCAATGCGAAGACACTGTGCAGAAAGCATCTTTCCCTGGAGCGGCCGTATTCTCTTACACCAACGTTTTCGAGAGTTACGCGAGATCGGATACTAAAGAGTTTGCTGCCAGCCTCATTTCGTATAACATTTGAATTTGTTGCTATCACATTCGTTGCTTCGTCCTTGCGGTGAAACTGACTTTTTTGGATTCGACGACAGTTGCACACACTACCGACATCCGCCACTCATGCGCAAATCCCCGCACAGGTGTGAAATTCTGTGGCGACAGCTGCAGACTCGCACCTTTCCTTCCCCTTACCTCCCTTCCTCATTCATCCTTCCAGTTACCCTTCCCCTTTTGTGAATTCTGCGCCTCTTCCTCAACAGATTTAAACCACATCATGTGAGGTTGACCTAAGCACCCTCTTCCCCCTTTCCTGAAACGCTTAATTTCTAGTGAGCAGCAGCGGGAGGCTGCCTTGCCTAGCCCGAGGCCCGAAATTCAGACGACCATCCTGCAGTGGGCTGAGAGTGTAGAAGAGGCCTACTTCCCTCCCCCTCCCCCCCACCCTCTGTCCTATTGCCCCCTTCCCTTTAAACAGCGACAAATAAATTTCTTCATTCATTCGTTCATTCCATAGATAGAACAACAAAAAGAACGACAAAATAAGTCACATATTTATCCAATCAATAATTATCCTCTTCAGTCTTGTATGCTACCGTTCATTTTGATAAATCATCGAGTTTATGCTCAGTGCCCTCTAATGGTCATGGGTCATGAATATTGTTACAAGAATGTTTCACACTGCTGAAGCAAGGAAGGCACCAAAGAAGACGACGTGATGTTGCTGTGTGCGGCACGCTCTCCGCCATCTTGTCTAACGCTTAAGCGTTGTGTAAATACATTGTAAATACGCACTGCTTCCCTGTGTGCCTTCACGTAATATTTTGGTGGAAGTGCGGGGTAGCAACGCACAACGGAGCTCCGCAGCGGCCGCCAAGTCGCCACTTCAAGCATGTCTACCGGCAGGGATCCTGCGTCAACAGCCGCGCCCACCGTATCAACGGCGCCCACCTCGCCTGTGGTCATTGTGGCCGCTCCACCCCGTGATCCTGGCAACTTTTCGGGCACTGACGGCGAGGACGTAGATGAGTGGCTTCAACTCTACGAGCTCGTGAGCGAAAATCACAGGTGGGACCCAACCTTGATGCTGGCAAACCTTATATTTTACTTGAAAGGAACGGCCAAGGCATGGTTCAACAACAACGTTGAAGGATCCCACTGGGCGTCTTGGTCGCTGGGCACTCCGACTCCAAGAATATAACTACTCCGTGTGTTACAAATCTGGCCGCTTACACCATGACGCTGACTGCTTGTCCCGCAATCCAGTGGACCCTCCTGAGGATTTGGATGAAGTGCCACCATGTGTACTCTCCATATCCGCTTTACGCAACATCCGTGATGAACAGCGTCTAGATCCCGTCTTATGTGACATAATTGAGAAGCTGAATTCTCCGACACCCGATCCGTCTACCCGACTGTTTGTGCTTAAGGACGGCACATTGTACCGTCACAACGTTCACACCAATGGACGCGAACTGCTCCTTGTCGTACCTTCTCATCTACGTGCGAGCGTTATCGGCCAGCTACATGACGCCCCCACTGCCGGTCACCTGGGTGTTTCTCGGACGTACGATCGTGTACAACGTCGATTTTACTGGCCCTGCCTTCATCGTTCCGTCCGCCGCTACGTCGCCGCATGCGACCAGTGCCAACGCCGGAAGAAACCTCCTATGAGTCCCGCCGGACTCCTCAGCCACTTGATGTTCCCTCTGACCCGTTCTTCCGAGTTGGCCTGGACCTCCTAGGTTCTTTTCCTGCATCTATTTCCGGAAACAAGTGGATAGCTGTCGCGACGGATTACACAACCCGGTACGCCATTACACGAGCTCTACCAACCAGCTGTGCCACGGATATCGCCGATTTCCTCCTGCACGACGTCATCCTTCATCATGGTGCCCCACGCCAACTCCTCACAGATCGTGGACGCTATTTTCTTTCCAGAGTTATTGATGACCTGCTTCGCTCCTGCGAGACGAAACATAAGTTTACGACGGCCTACCACCCACAAACTAATGGACTGACTGAACGATTCAACCGGACTTTAACTGATATGCTCTCTATGTACGTCTCCTCCGACCACCATGACTGGGACGTTGCATTGCCCTTTGTTACATTTGCATATAATTCCTCACGCCACGATACCGCTGGTTTTTCACCTTTCTATCTTTTGTTTGGCCGCGACCCAACTTTACCTTTTGACACCATCTTTCCGGCAGCCGTCGATGCGCCGACTGAATACGCCCGTGACGCTATCACCAGAGCTCGCGAAGCACGAGAAGTCGCTCGTCAGCGCATTTTAGCTTCGCAAGACCACCAGAGGCAGCGTTACGACGCCCATCATCGCGACGTTTCTTTTACCCCGGCTTCACTTGTGCTGTTGTGGACCCCGACTCGGCGTGTTGGACTTTCTGAAAAACTGCTTTCCCGATACTCGGGCCCATATCGTGTATTGCGCCAGGTGACCGATGTCACTTACGAGATAGGCCCACTCGAGTATACATCTGCCTCCGTTTCGCTGCCTACAGACACTGTTCATGTGTCCCGCCTTAAGCTCTACCGCTCAGCAACACCATAGAAAGCACCGAGACGGTGCTTCACCACCCGGGGGTCATGTTACAAGAATGTTTCACACTGCTGAAGCAAGGAAGGCACCAAAGAAGACGACGTGATGTTGCTGTGTGCCGCACGCTCTCCGCCATCTTGTCTAACGCTTAAGCGTTGTGTAAATACATTGTAAATACGCACTGCTTCCCTGTGTGCCTTCACGTAATAATATGAATGGAAATGAACTGACTTTATCCAACCAGCAAGCCAGCGAACCATGCGAGCTTATTGATAGTTATAGCTGAATTAACTATATTTATCTTCTCACTTTCTCGTTCCTTCCCAAGCTCCAATTTTATGCCAGACAAATACCCAAACATCTTGTAAAATCGCTCGTTCGTTGGCTGTTGCCACGTTCCTTGGCTCTTCCCACTATGAGCGATAAGCACAAGAGCAAGTATGCATGACGCGTACACAAAACAATAAGTCCCTCTGGTACTTCCAATAGCGTACACCTTATCCACATTGAAGAAGGTACGAATGGAGATACCGGGATGGCATGAATCTTTCGGCGAACATTTGTGTTCTACCATCTAAAGAGCTTGCAACTTATTTTCGCCGACGAAAGTTTACGGGCTGTTGCTGCCGTGCGTGAAGTTCCCCGATCTCCTCACTGTTGATTACGAAGTACAGCGGCTCGTCTGTCAGCGTTGCTCTGACGCGCCCAATGTCTCGCAAACGAGCCAAGCGTTCCCGTGTTCACGCTTTCTTCCCGAGAGATGAGCGACGCAACAGCTAACGCCTGTTTCCGTACACTCAAGAGCGTAATGACGATACATCCGCTTGTCGGATCATGCGGGAGAGTCTACAACTATATGGAGGAAGGAAAAACTAGGATTTAGCGTCACGTGACAGTCTTGAAATGTGGTCATAAAAAATGTAAGGCGCAAATATGCTCTGGTGGTGTGGCAGAGTCGCACAACTATTGGTCGGCTCTCTTTAGTTACGTCTGCTCCGGGCGCTGCGGTGGCCAATGCTATAGGCAGGAGGCACCGCGCACTGGCCGGGAGGGGCGGCGCCAGAGGAAGTAGCAAAGCTAACGCAACCGCGTGACGCTCTCTCCTAGTGTTTTTTCCTTCCTTCATGTCTATAACAGCTTGGGGTCACCTCACCTGTGCAGAAACCTCCTTTTATGTCGGTGGCATGATGTCACGCCACCGCCTTAAATTTGAATGAAAGGGAAGGTTATGCCTGGCATTGCATAAAATTCGCTATTTTGCTAGTGTCAGTGGTTGGCCCGTGTCGCCCGGCCTATGCCGGGCCACTTTGCAGTCCTCACTATTCTGGCACCATCACTACTGCCAGAACCAGAGTCTACAGCGCCGGCCCGCTCTACCAGTGACGTTACAGTGACGTTTCTGCTCAGGTCACATGGCCCAGACCTTTTGTAGACACTCGCGCATGTGGCAGCGACCGAAGGTTCCGCTATTGCGCTCTTTAGGAACAAGGATGCGGAAATAGACACAGGCTTCGCCTGCCACTGCTGCTAAACAAACTGCCCGAGCTGACGCTCCCCACCGCCAACGCCAGAATTCCGCCGCGCCCTAATTCTGCTTGAAAGGGTACCATAATCGTCAGTATGCGTTCTTATTTTTTTCTGTATTTGAGGAGTCCGTAAACATCTTTCCTTTTGCGAAATAGCAACTTACAGGGACCGTAACCGAAAATGGACTGGATTGTATCCTCAAGTGGTAACGCAGAGCTCAGCTCGAGAAATGGAGCCGTCGCTGCTTCGAAGAAGGGTGTTTTATTTCATCGTTGTACGAACTATCGAAAGCGGATTGACCGTGAATAAGCTGACATATCGGCATGTTATCGGCAATAACATTCATTCCACAGGAAGACACTGAGGTTTAAGAAAGCGACATGTGTTACTACCGGCGTCGGGTAACCTGATATTACGCTAACATGTTCCGACAACTGTGCAAATATTGTGTTCTCTAATAACGGCGATTTCGCCGCAGGTATTCGGGCTGCCACGCGCTGTTCGCTCTCGCAAAAGAAGGCATGAGCCCCGAAGAGAAGTGGCTGCCGCCCATGCAGCTGGTAGTTGAAGACCTGGGCAGCGACTTCATTCAGCTGCTGGTGGACATTGCCTACCACGTTCCTCTCCACGACCTTGTAGGCCCGCACAACGTCGCTGGTGTGCTCGACCTCGCCGAGAAGCTAGAAGTGAGTCTTTAACAGAGGCCTCGTTTCTGAGTCTCCGTATTGATAAGGCCGTACGCAGAGAAATCTTTGTCGACACGACTGAGTACCGCAACAGTCAATGACACTATAAATGAAGCGCAATGTATGCAGCCATTTTATTTTGCCAGTTCTGCCATATGGGAAAAAACTCGAGATGTTTGGAACCCACAGCGCGTGATGGAACAAAAAATAACACTTTCGCTTAAGGGCAAAGCAATGAATGCGATGGTAAAAAAGTTGCTATGTTAGACGAAGTAAAGCTAGCAGCTGACTTTTTTGGATCCGATCTCGCGTAACTCAACAAAACACTGGTTTAAGAGAATGGAGCCGCTACAGGAAATGAAGTGGTTTTCAGTCGAATCAGCGTGCGACAGCCGCCCACGTGCTGAGTGTCACCTTTCTTTTTTCCTCCGAACTCTTTCCTACATATTTTTCCTCCATGCAAAACGACCGATTATGCATGGAGAGGCTGTATCGATTCACGTCCGGATACCCGGGCGCTTCGCTTGGCTTGGCTACGGAAAAAGCATACCGTTTGCCAAAGAGGAGTTTAGAGGACCGCAAATCGCCTCTCCTTTTTTTCTAAACGACTATGAACAGCCAGCGACAATTCAGCTGAAATACCTGTTTACTTCTGTCTCCTGAATCTGAACCCAAGTTGCTCTGAAGCGCGGCACGCTACTGGGACAGAACCGCTGCGGGGTGCCCATAAAAGGAAATGCCAAAAGTTTTTTAGCGTCGTGCGCGTACCAAATAACACAGTAGCGTATGAGCTTCGGCCCATTAACAAAAATGTGGAAGCACTGTACAGCAGGTTTTCACTTTCTAATTGTACTTTCAATATGCGCATCGCTACAGGTCGCAGTGAGGACGCCACAATGAGGTTTCGGCCGTGCTGCATTTCCGACGTTATTAATTGCTGGGTCTTACGTACCGAAACCACGAAATGATTATGAGGCACGCTTAATGGAGGGCTCCGGACATTTGGACCACCTGTGGTTCTTTAACATGCACCAAAATCTGAGTGAACGGGCCTCTAGCATTTTCGCCTCCATCGAAAATACGGCCGCCGTGGCCGTAATTCAACCCGCGGCCTTGGGGTCAGCCATTTGGAACGTTAGTTTGCGAAATCACACGCGAGGATGGCCTCGTTCTTGCTTCCTAGTGTATGTAGTACCTAGAGGACAGAACAAGAGCGGCCGCTTTTGGGGCGGCACCGGCTGGAGCCGAAATCAACATGAAAAATATGAAACGTAGCCTCCATGATCTTCGGCGTGCCGGCGGTCGATCGCGGCAGAGGATGTTGGCGCTGACCACTAGGCGAGTAATCTGACGATAAAAGGCTCTGTTTGATAGGAGGACATCTTGTTAGCTGTTGTAGCTCCCTTGATAGAAGGTGCTTCCTCTGAATTCCGGTGGAGAAAGTTTAGTACTTTCACGATACCTGGCTTGATCAGTCATGAAGGGCGGCCGACCTAGTGCAAAAGCACATTAGTGATTTCGAAGAATTCACTTGGCTCGTCTCGGCAGAAAAACGCCCATGGAGGTCAGCCATCGATGATGTAGGCACGTGCTATAGGGTGAAAACCTGGTACATATCTAACAAAAGCCTGTACAACAACGCAAACTTCTTCTTTCAGCGTTATATTTTCAGATTGGCTGAAATGGTTAAAATGAACGTTATTATGCATACTTTCGCACACTCGTGTGAAAGCAAAACGTCGAGTGGCTTGAACACTGCGAGCAGGACTAGCGGCATCGTTATCAGTTCTCAGCGTTGCTGGAGGATGACTATACCTTTCTTTGAGGCTTCTGTGATCAAAAGTTTCTTCTTACAAAAGGTCAACGCGCTTTTGGAAATTAATCACCTCATTAAACATTACCTCGGGTTAGCTTTCGGTACCACCATAAAGAAATGCGCCCGTAGAATTGAGTTATCGGTCCCTTTGATGTCAACGGGGATGCGGGCTACCCCTGGTGGTTGTGTGATCCACACTAATTAATGAGATGCTTTCCAACTTCAGTTCCATGACACGCTGCCGTGCTTCTTAACTTTCCCTACTATTTGTTATTCTCCAACGTTCTGCCCCATATGATAGTACTGGAAGTACACAATAGTTATACACTTCCAACTTGCACAGCGGTAAGCTGCCAGTCTCGACTTGGGAACGCCTGCTGCAAGCGCTCCAGCCCCTATTTATTCTCCGGTTAATTTCTATATCAGCAGTACTCTCACTTGTTAGTAATTTACATATTCTTGTAGATATTCTGGTATCCTGTTGGTGATCGCAAACTCTCATCTATTCTCTGGGCCTGTTCAAGTTAGCTTTCTCTTAGGCATATAAATATTAGGTCCTACTTTAAACCACCAATACAATTTCAAACAGTCTCTGCGGGGACACGTTAGCTTCTGCTGGACGTCATGCGCGCTCTTTTAAATTAACGCCACCGGTTATTAAATTTAACGTAAGTGCGCTGAAGTTTGTATTTCAGCTCCTTGCTCTTATCATACACTCCGAGAGCATCGCCTGGTTCGAATTATTCCCAAGCACGCCGCTTCAAATAGCTTCATCAGTGTTTTGAATTTCGTGAATGAGTTTGAAAAGACGTAAAGAGAGCGCATTTCAACCAGTATACATAGTTCAACTGCTTGAACGAAATTTGTCGTGTACTAGGATCGTGACGCCTGCTTTTGTGTAACAGGACACCCATTATAAACTCCATCCGCCTTGGCATTGTGTACTACATACGGCGTTCTCCTGCTAACTACGAATGCTTCCATTCCCGGCATCGGCAGCTCCAAATTCCTATGAGTTTGCCTCAGGGTCGGGGTCTATTTCCGGTCAACTACAAGTTGTACGTCAGGTCGTCGTAGGGACGAGATGGAGCCATATTGACGAGCCACATATTGTAATTGTCAACGCAAGTCATTGCTGAAACCGAGCCGCCCGCTCTGATTGCTTAGCGACTGTGGGGTCGGGCTGCTATGTGCGAGGGCGTGGGTTCGATTCGCTGTTAAGAGGGTCGCAATTCAATGGGACGGAATGCAAGAAGGCCTGGCTAGTAATAATAATAGCACTAATAATTTGTGCAGTATTACATCCTAAAACCACGTTAACATTATTAAAACGCCGTAGTGGAAATCTCCGGAAATCTTGACCACTTGGGGTTCTTTAAAAGGGTCCTGCAACACCTTTCCATGTAACCATCGAATGGCTTTATTATAAGGATACTGACACAAAACTTCGCGGCCTAGATAGCCTTCGGGGCCGATTCCCGTGAACGTGCGTATATCAGCTGCAAAATATCAACATCGAATATAGCTTGGAAATATTTTTAAATTAATTTTGAAGTTTGCGTGAGCGATTGATACCCTCGCGCTATTGACACCCTCAAAGGTGGTCCTCGGTGACCTCCGTACTTCGCTCACGTGACCACGCTGCAACATGTTATGATGACGTCATAGCCGTGATTTCTTTTTTTTTTTTTTGCCGTGTTCGCTCCAGCAGCCTACTTCTTGCCGGCTGCTCGCGGACCTCGCGGAAGTGTGTGTCACAGTTCTGTGGGCTGACGTGTCGAGCGCTGCACCCGCTAGGTGGTGGTAGCTGCACCAGGAAACTTGTCGCTTTACAGCAAAAGCTGTTATGAAATCATTTCAACGGCCGTTTTTGGCGCCGTAGTTGTCCGCCGCCGCCGCCGCCGCCGGTGTCCGTAACCACTATCGCACGAAAAAAGAACAAAAAGGAAATAAGAAAAAATTTCCAGGATGGAACGAGGTTTGAACCTGGGCCCTCTGCGTGGGAGCCCAGTGTTCTACCCCGGGGCCATGCCGGTGCTTGAAACTGCGCTGCAAAAAGACCCTATACAGGCTTCATGTCGGGAAGGAACCACATTAACATATGTAATGTAGTGTGGTAGAAGAGTAAAATAACAACCAGGCGTCACACAAACGCGAATTCTGTAACCGGGCGTCACACAATGCAAATTGCGCAACGAGTGGGTTGTTGAGTGCTTCCAACCCATTACAAAGGCCTCTACGATAATTCTTCATCATCATCAGCCGCCGCATCAATAAAGTGCACATAATGCCTTACAGGTGTTTAGCGAGTACCACGGTTCTCCGGAGAATGACGAAAAATTGCATATGGGCTGCTTCCCTACTTCACAAAAGTTATGATGATTAATAGCGTAGTGGGTTCCTGGCAAGTGCACTTCAAGTGGTTGCCAAGGAAGCCCATAAGGCCCCCATGATCCATTTCCTCAGGCTCTCAATAAAGTTAATTCCTTCTCTCTCTCGCTCTCTGTTTCTCCGGTTAACGTATGTTATAAAGCGTGGTGGGACAGTCAAATAACGACCGGGCGTCACACAATATGAATTACGTAACTAGTGGGTCGTTTAAAGCTTCCAACCCATTACAATGGACTCAGCCATAATTCTTCATCGTCATCAACCACCGCAATAACAATGTGGACATAATGCCTTACAGATGGCACCTCGTTTCTCCGCAGAATAACGAATAATGCCGTGGTGGGTGCTTCTCAACTTTCCAAAAATTGATTTGTGGCGTAGTGGGTACGTTGCTAATTTACTGGTATTAGTAGCCAGAAGAGAGTTTATAACGGGCTCTAGAAATGCCTCTCTTCCAGCTTTCGCTGTGACTGTGCTGCGCTTTCCGCGCAGGCATGGCGTTTTTTGAAACGGAAGCTGACACTGGTCGGTAATGAGGAGTCTGTAAATATCTGTCGCGCGCTGCAGCAAACGATGTGCCGTGTTATGACCAACAGGCCCCCAGCAACAAATTGCAGCAAAAAAAAAAAAAAAACGCGAGGCCAAAATTTTTGTGTCAGCACTTCTTTAAATGAGCTTTTGCCTCACGAATCGACCACCGCAAAGTTTCTTTTTAAAAACCTTCAAGTACGGGAGGAGTTAGAGATTTGTCGCACACCGTAATTGCTTTCTCTCTTCTCTCGCCCCCTACGAGCGCACTGGAAGCTAAGCAGGGAGGGATGGCGCGGGGAAAGATACGTCACGCACGCCTCGTGACCTTGAGCACTTATTCTTTTTTTCTTCAAACGCGCGCTCTTACTTGCAGTGTGACCGAGTGCACGCGCTCGGGCACGTGGCGGTCTTCCCGGTCTCGGTAACTATGCAACTCACCATGCTCAATTCAGCCAATGGCCATGAATATGAGTTTATGGCACGGTCGTTTATAGAAAGAAGAGAGAACGATTTCTAACTGAATTTGAAAATTAAATGTAAATTCTAGGCCGTTTGCTGCGCCATGATATTTGGCTCGCGTGTTCTCAGGAGCATCGACTGAACGATCGGCAGTGTTTTCTGACCATGATGAAAAATATTGCAGGGCCCCTTTAACGTGCGCCTAAAATAAGCACATGAGCCTAGAGCATTGTGCCGCTATGCAAATGCAGCCGCCGCAGCCGGGATTCTATCCCGCGATTTTTGGTTCTAACGAACGCCTGCCTACCCAACTTTACAGGAGCACGCTAAGGAAACCTGTGGCGAAAATCCGGCGTCTTTCACTGTACGGCGTGCCTCGTATTCTGATAATCATATCTTTGTATTAGAACGTGAAACGCTGGTATTTAGTCGCAACAGATTGAACAGTGTTCATTGAGTGCGATCTTCACGACGCAGCTAAGCCAGCTGCGAAATCACTGCGTGAAGGCTTTGGAGCGCAACCTCAAACCGGAGACCTGCATAGCAACTTATCACCTGGCCTCCAGCCGTGGGTACGACTGCCTCGCCAGGGAAGCCCTTCGCTACCTGGTTAGGAACTTCAATCAGGTACGTGTACAGTGAACTGACGAACTTTCAACAATTTCAAGTTTGATTAACGCAAGAATTTGTAAAGTACACAAGTTTTATTTTTGGGCATTATTACGAAAATTGCGGCAGATTTTCTGAAGTTGTAGTAATCGAAATAACACAATATTTCAAGGATAGATGGACGCTTGAAGTGACGAGAAATCGTTGAACAGGGTATGCCACTGGAGTCATAAGACTCCTTATAAAATTGGTGGTTTTCACGACATTCCTTGTTTTTTCTTTATTTCTAATCGATTCGTAGCGGTAGCGTACAAAATATCTAACGGATCGAGAAATAGGCATGGTAGTACATGGTCCTAAGAGCCGACAGCCAAATATATCCATCTGTAGCCATCATTATCCCGTGCTTATTTTATACCAGTTAATACACTAGGATTGGCACAAAGTTTACACTTCTTTTTTCTCCAAATAATTTATGATTTATTGCGTGTTCGCTTTGAATATAGATTTGTATGGTAGTTTATATGGCCTAGTATACATCACATCAGTTCCTTTTTTTTTTGGATATGAACATACGTGAAGTATTCCCTAATACCGACTAAAAAACAGCCTCCACAACCAAAGCAGTCTTTCTTCTTCCGTCCTTTAATTGCTCTGGCGAGTCGCTGCACGCTCGTTTCAGACAGGCGTTTTCTGGCTAATATTAAGAGCGGGTTCCGCATTGTTCAAATCCGAGTCGGAGCGCAGAGCTGCCTTGACGACCGTACCAAAATTATTCACCGCGCTGCAGTAACAATAATAAGCACCGAGTAGGGAGAAACGACACCTTTCGGCGTTACGACAAGCACATTGCCATGGACCTGCAACAGGAGCAAAATCCGCCATTTGCAGAAACCTTCGACAAGAGCGCAAATGTCGTCTCACATTCTGCTACGAGGGGTTCCGGGGTCAACGGCGGCGGAATCGGGTCCTTAACTAATCGGCGCAGAATCCATCGTGGTTCGATCAGTCGCAGCCGAACGGGGTTTCGTTCCGCTCTGAGTGTTGAGTGATTCTGTGTGGAATTACTTTGCTGCTCTTGAATCGCTGTACATCCTACATGCCGACGCTAAGACTGTTATATCTTGGTAGCGCAGGTTGAGGCAATCAGATTGTGTGTTTTGTTTTTTGTTTTTTGGACTCGAACGTAAAGTTTGGACGTATGCAGACCGTTTTGCAGGTCTAGCCAAGTGACTTGTATCGCCTTTCTGCTCAGAATGTGACAGTTGTGCATATAGGTATTGTCAGTTAGCTAAGGCGGAAAGTTGAGCTAGTTCGTACACAGCATAATGGGGCACGATTACTAGAGTAAAAATTGGGGAACGCTTAAACTTCGCTTTTAAAAGTTGAACGCGATAGCGATATCGTGCCCCCAGTGCGTACTTCGACCACTGCGTATGCGTAACGTGTGTAAGGGAATGCGCGCATTAAGGTGTGTGCCCTATGTAATGGGTAGCATGCTTTAAACCAGGAGAAGTTATGCGCGAGAAACTTTTTCGAAGTTGCGATGCACCAACTACGTGGTCTTAAGGGAATACAGGAAGTAATTCGTGTGCCTTTTGTAATGGGTAGCTGGCTTTAAACCACCAAGTTGTTATGATGTGACGCCCGATGGCAATGTACGCTTGCACCACGCAATTTTACTGCCATATTACAGCGAAAGCTGTTATGAGATCACAACAAGGGCCGTTTTTGGCAGCGTAGTTGTCCGCCGCTGCCGCCACCGCCGGTGTCCGTAACCACTATCGCTCTAAATAAGAAAAAAACGAAATAAGAAAAAAGTTCCAGGATGCAATGAGGTTCGATCCTGGGCCCTCTGCGTGGCAGCCCAGTGTTCTACCTCAGAGCCATGCCGGTGCTTGAAAGTGCTTTGCAAAAAGACCCCATACAGTCTTCATGTCGAGAAGGAACCACATTGACATATGTAACGTAGCGTGGTAGAAGAGTAAAATAACAACCAAGCGTCACACAACGGGAATTCTGTAACCAGGCGTCACACAATGCGAATTGCGCAACAAGTGGGTTGTTGAATGCTTCCAACCCATTACAAAGGGCTCTTGCATAATTCTTCATCGTCATCAGCCACAGCATCAACAAAGTGCACACAATGCCTTACACGTGTTTAGCAGGTACCATGGTTTTCCCCAGAATGACGGAAAATTGCATAGTGGCTGCTTCGCTACTTCACAAAAATTATGATGGTTTATAGCGTAGTGGGCTCCTCGCAGGTGCACTTCTATTGGTTGCCAAGGAGGCTCATAGGGCTCCCATGATCTATTTCTTCAGGGTCTCAATAAAGTTAATTCCCTCTCTCTATCTCTTTCTCACGTTAGCGTATGTTATAAAGCGTGGTGCAGAGTGAAATAACGACCGGGCGTCACACAATGCGAATTACGTAACTAGTGAGTCCTTTAAAGCTTCCAACCCATTACAAAAGGCTCAGTTATAATTCTTCATCTTCATCAGCCGTCGCATCAAGAAACTGCACATTTGGTACCTCGCTTCTCCGCAGAATGACGGATAATGTCGTGGTGGGTGCTTCCCAACTTCACAAAAGTTATGATTTGTGGCGTAGTGGGTACGTTGCTAGTGTACTTTGATTAGTAGCCACAAGAGAGTTTAGAACGGGCTCTAGAAATGCCGCTCTTCGAGCTTTCGCTGTGACTGTGCTGCGCTTTCCGCGTAGGCATGGCGTTCTTTTTTTTTTTTTTTCATCTCGTGCTGTGACACCTGTATACAGGACGCGTATGTTTGTTAAGCATCAAAGTTGCTTTCAGCGCAGTTCTAAGCACAGGTGTGGCTGTGTGGTAGAACATCTGCTTGCCACGCAGACGACCTGGGCTCGATTCTCACTCGGACCCAACATTTTAACACGAAAGTGTTTTATGCCGGGGTCCACGACGGCCCCATTGAGGTATTTCCGTCACGGATATGACGTTGTAAAATATAAATACTAACAGTAACACTGACACACCATTTGCTGGTGGCAATACTCAGAGATCCGTGTTACAGCGTGTTTTCGTTAGCGGTAGCGAGATGGCGCGAAGGGCTTGAAGAGCGCGCTTTAAAAGTCACCGCCGTTGCTACGAACGCCCGCCTCTACAGGGCGTGGTCGCTCGTGCGTGCGCTTATCTCTTGATCGCGCTGGTTCGTACGTCTTGCGTTGAGAGCACGACGGTCACTTGGCCCACTGCAGCGGCCGGTTTTGCGAAAGGAGCGCGGTGCTCACGCAGAAATAAGCTACAAATGTGACAGTTCACTCTCATTCTGTGTATGTTCGTTCCCTGCGTCCTTTCTGCTTGAGCAGCGCGCTGCAAGTTTCGTGCTGCTTGCTGTTCTTTGCGTGACAATACAATTTGTTGCTGTAGCATTCGTTCCTTTGCCCTTGGGCGAAAGAATGCACAACAAACGCTCAACTACGTCACTGAAGACACGTTTCACTTTTGTTATACCGATTCCTATGACAGAGGGATCAGCCTTGTTTTTTATTATTTATCTTATTTTTCTTGATTTTTCTGTCACAGACAAGATGATGATTTTTCGCTCACAACCAGCGACGCCGACACCGCAATTTCTGCGAAACGAGCTCTTTAACGCTGTCGCGTTCAAATGAGACGGGGAAGAGAAGAAGGCACATGGGTCACGCTAGCGTGGTCCCGTGTTCCTTCATCGAGTTCTTGTTTGCTTTGCTTCAGTAATGAAGTCCTTTTCGAAATTGTCAATACAATTCAAATCAAGTCAAGCTTGTTTTTTCGTTCCGTCATACAGAAAGACGGGACTGCGAAAAAAAACTGTGCATAAAACAGCTTGACTAGGTCACAGCGCCAGAAAACAAAACACTAAAAGAAAAAAGAAAAAGCCGGAGCGCTAACAGCACCACGGTAAAGGACATGACAATGTGACACTTGACGGGCAGTGCGCTACAACGGACATACACATCAAATTGCAATTATCCCATTCATAATTATATAAAATTCAAGACGAATTATTAGACTATGCAAAAAAACTCACACACATGATAGCCTGATTGTCATCCAGAAACAAAGATATGGGACGCAATACACTGCATACAAAAAAGACATTATTGAGGTTACCGCCTTAATATACCTCCACACAATTGAAAAAAAAAATGGTTAGATACAACAGTTCTGATATGACACTGAAAATAACTGTGTAATCGAAAGTAATTGCTATTGATTTGAAGACCAAGTATCACACCACTGCAAATAACCTACGGACATCCTGATATAAGCAGTGGAATAAGCCGAAATTGTTCAGATCATAGTGATTCAGAAGAGATGGGAGAGTTTAGGACAAGCGCTGTTTGCCGGAGTTTAACGTGTGACATCTGCCTCCCACTTTTCTTCATGACGAGTGGGGTGACTTAGACTCCTAGCTGGTAAGTTGGGCTCGTTCAACGCCTATTCAGTCGCCGCTAATGCTGTTTTACTGATGGTGGCGTCGTACAGTTAAAGCGGAAGCATTTTTTTTTACTTCGCAAACAAACGCCCATGTCGTCGTGTTCGTGTCTTTCTTGTGTGTGTTGTTTTCACTAGCGGCAGAATGTCCATACAGTAGACTATACATATCTGTACATTGACGCAGGTGTGGAAGAAGAACACCCTCTTTGGGGCACTTACACCCGGAGGAGATGCGCACCATCCTCGAAGACGACCGACTGCACGCACCGAACGAAGTAGAGGACACCTTCAGAGCTCTCCTCAAGTGGATCCACGCCGACGTCGCCGCGAGAAAGGGCTACCTCGCGAAGTTCCTGCCTCTACTGCGCCTTGCATGGTGCAGCGTCTCGTGAGTGCGCAACCCCGCGTCAATCTAGTACAGGAAAGCAGCGTCGACAAGCACTCAACCTCTGTCATTGCGAATCGAATATCGTCGAGATCACTGTTATTAGGTCGTCGTCGTAATGTCATACCATAGTGGCGCTAAAATCGTTTGTATCTGTTCAATGTCTGGTTTCTTTGCGCAATAAAAGACAGCGTCACTCTAAGCCGAAATGAACTAAAAATGTGATAATAATTTGTGCGGTTTTACGTACCAAAATGACGATAAGATGATGAGCCAAGTTGTAGTGGGAGGCTCTGGAAATTTAGACCAAGCGGTGTTCTTTAACGAGCGCTGACAGCGCTGAGTACACGGCTGAACTGAAGGCGTGCCTGCTCGTCGTCCTTCAGTGGACTGAATGGGATGCGACAGACTTCGAAACTTTTTTGAGACTATCTTTGAGACTAGCTCCACCTTTTTGTCGCCTGCACTTACCAACGTGTTTTAAGAGTTGATCCTCGTAGAACACTCCGGAGCGACGTACTGCTGAACCGGCTTCGACTCAGCAAAAAGAACAAAATAGTGCCTTGCGTGTTTAGTACTTCATTTTGATTTGTTCAGGTCACACACACAAACACTGTTAGCAGCCGCGCCGCAATGCTTGAGAAGCGTCGCTTTAGTTCAAGATCATTGTGTTAAAATTACGCGCAGGACGCGAATAGTCAAGCTTATTCCAGGGCTTACGCGACCACTAGCGATAAGGCTCGAATGTTTCATGCCTCATGTATAAATGCTGACGCACTTCACCGCAGATCAAATTATCGACGGCCGACGCTCTGTTCGCCGCTATCAGTGTACAGCTTGTATCGCTTGTAGTTTGGCTTCTCGTTTCCCGCGTACAGGTTTCGCCCAAATAAAAAGTTTCGTCTTAAACACGCCGACCACTGCCTTCTCCAACGTCACGACCATGTGACAATAGTGTACGCTTAGCGGTCGCTACTATGAGTCAGAGAACATCCAATGATGTCATCACTGAGGCACGAACTGTCGCATGTACACACACACACGCATGCACACAGTGTGCGCTCGTACGTGTACCGTCACAGACATTGCAAAGTAAAACGCAAATATAACGACCTTTCCCGCTACTGACAGCGATATATAGATTAACCGGTATCTAGGTTATCACATTTTCAACTGCCCTTTTGAGCCAGTGGCAAATTCCTGTTCAGCGTAAACTGAACCAAAATTCAGATGGTACGCGTATGTGTAGGGCGGCCTGATAGCAGTCTCTAAGACCCACAGATATGTGAATATAAATGCGCCTACACACTTAAACTATGCTACGTAGTACGGACATCGAAAATTGGAAGGGCCTTCATAGGGCCACCCTCCGCACTTCACGGGGGCTCCGTAGCACACTAACAGTAAGTTCCCCCGGTCCGTCAGAACCAAGTTTTCTTGCTCCGTTCCCGAGAATTTTAGTGTAATCAGCAAAATGGTCGTCTATTGAAACACCCAGAACGATGCAAGTAAAATGAACACATATCGAGTACGGAATACGTAGTTCAACCGAGCCTTTAGGCCCGTTGCTCTTTCTTTGCTGCCGCTGGGCATTTGTTATTTAAAGGCTTATAAACTCATTTAGTTGAACCAACTTTCAAAGGTCAGTGTCTGTTTTTGCGCTAGCAAACATGCATTTGAATTGCAGTGGGCCACGTCTACATGTTGCTAAATTGATTCAAGACCGAGTTGGCTGTTTCGTTGTCCGAACGTAACCGTACAGCGCTTAAAGACCATACGAAGTTAAGGCTGTAGCTGGCGCATTGTCTATCGTCTCGATTCCGTCCTATGTCAAGCTAAGTTCGATTTATTTATAACGTGCGCGTCATTAAGTGCGTCGGCCAAAGTCATGTGTGTCTTGTTGCAGAGACTTTGAGAAAATCATCACCAACCCGGATGTCCAGAGTGACGAAAACTGCGTGAAGGTGTTGAGCGTGATCCACCAGGTCAGATATTTTTATCTCCACAGCGGGCTCTTCCTTTGTCATGGTGATTAACAAGCTTTCATTTACGGCTTGACTGAGCAAGATGGCGGTCACGCGTACACTGCGTCATGTGCAATCAGAAGAAACTGAATCGCGATTAACTCTCACAACTGATGGGTAATATTGAGCGCAAAAACAAGACAATTCACCAGAACGAGAGAGACAGGCCAGACGCTAATTTCATCTAACTTTATTTGCGGCTTCGCCAGCAATTATATGCAGAAAACACACATACGCAGAAAATCAAATGCATTGTCACAAACACGTTTTCACTTCAGTAAAAAATTATCAAGATATTCAGTTTCTGCCTTCCAAAGTTTCACCGATGTGTCACTGACACACCTACCCCATCTATTCCTGATATGAAACGCTTCCAGTAACTCCCGTGCCATCTTATCCCTACCCCTACCCAGAATCTTTATCTCATTTAGTTTCGCTCACATGCCTCGCAACTCGCGCAATGCTCAGTCAAATTAGTACCCCCACTCTTAATAGCCCGTGAATGCTTCCCCGCCCGGTCATTAATACACCGACCCGTCTGGCCTATATACGCCTTGCCGCCGGTCAAAGGGATTTCGTATATAACCCCCGTACAACAGTTGACAAACTTTCTACGGTGTTTTTTCTGGCAACCACTTTTCTTCCCATCACGAGAAACACGCGAGCACAACTGAGCGAGCTTCTTCGGAGCGGAGAACACTAATGGCGCCTTATGGCCGTTCACCACCTTTTTCACATGGTGCGCAACCTTATGTACGTACGGCACCACAACAGGCTTGGCCTTGCTCTTTTCTGGGTTGCTTACATTTCCGAACATAGATTGCTTGGCTTTTTGCAACCGGGCCTCAGCCACAGACAAAATTCCTGCACATGAGTAGCCAGCCCCTCCTGTCTGTCTCGTTCTGGTGAATTGTCTTGTTTTTGCGCTCACAATTTCCCATCAGCCATGCGCCATCTCGCCGAAATTCATGTTTTCTTAAACTCTCATAATCTTTCCCCGCGTACTAGCTTTTATATTTCGTTATCAGTGGGCTACAGTGCTTCAAGGTGATCTCCGGAGAGTGCATCCACGACGCTAACAGTTGGGCACGTTGTGGATCTTACGCGAGTACCAGCGATAAGGCTGAAGTGTACAATGACGCATTCATTAAAGCCGGGGCTCTTCCCCCTAGGGTCACCGAAGATCAGATTATCGTCGACCGACGACCGTGATAGCTGCTATCATTGCATTATGAGCATTTCGGGTCGCTCGGCTCAGGTTCGCCTAATAGAGGCTTTGGCTTTACTGCCTATTACTTACTGCTTGGTTTTTACGTGCCAAAACCACGATATGATTATGAAGCACGCTGTATCGGAGTGCCCCGGCAGTTTCATCCAACTGTGGTTTTCCAACGAGCACATATATGAAGTACACGACCATCTGCGGCTTGACTGTTGCGCTCTTCAGAGTCACAACTATACGTGACACTACAATAAATGTGTTGTACATTTTCGTGTTTCACTGCATTTGTTGAACAACTGTGCCATGGAAGCTCAGAAACCTGCCACCGAACACTTACATGTAACACTTGTAATAATGTGTAACAGGCGTTCTGGCAAGTGTATACTTAAACAATTGCGGTATGTAAGCTTCCTGCGAATGCAAGTAATATTAAAGCGATATTAGAGATATATTCGAAGCGCTGTTAGCATTTTTTTACGAATTGTTCGTGTGAGGTAAACACATAAAGATAAATCCGTTTTGCTTGACGTAACTGCTTTTAACACAAAAACAAAACAAAATTATAATATAATAATAATAATAATAATAATAATAATAATAATAATAATAATAATAATAATAATAATAATAATAATAATATCTGGGGTTTTACATGCTACAACCACGATATGATCATGAGGCAAGCTGTAGTGCAGGGCTTTTGAAGTTTCACCGTCTGGTATCGCACAGTACAAGGGCCTCTAGCATATCGCCTCGATCGAAATGCGGTCGCCGCGGCCGGGATCGTACCTGCCATTATCGGGTTAGCAGCGGAGCACCGTAACCACTGTGCTGCCGAGGAAGACTCAAAACGACATCAAAGCAGGCCGTGAAATAGATTTTCCAACTAGTTAAGAGGATATCAGTGCTTCGCTATCCTTACCGGGTCCCTATGTATCGCGCTTCCAACCTTCCTCGTGTTCTGAGCCTGCTACGTAGATGCGAGCATCAGTGCTGCGTTGGTAGTGCGACGATTAGATAATCGAGAGTCCACCAAATCATAAGCGAATGAAAGTGCATGCGGTATGTACTACGCATGTGCCGGTTTAAAGGCACCGGCCTCGGCGCAACGGCAGTTCTTGAATAACTTTCGTTCCCTATACAAATGTTATGCCAAGTTTTATTTATTTATTTTTTTTGCGAAGGTTAGCGCGCAAACGCAAAGCCCCATGACAGAAATGCTCGTACACATTCAGTAAAACACACATGTTCCCCTATAAAAATGAAGATGTAAATTTTGTCTGCCACGGTGGTGTAGCGGTTACGGGGCTCAGCTGCTGACCGGAAGGTCACGGCTCCGATCCCGGCCGCGGCGGTCACATTTCGAT
Source organism: Rhipicephalus sanguineus (assembly GCF_013339695.2). NCBI lineage: Eukaryota > Metazoa > Arthropoda > Arachnida > Ixodida > Ixodidae > Rhipicephalus > Rhipicephalus sanguineus. The sequence goes on from NC_051183.1 coordinate 144,206,621, forward strand.
GCAGGCGAAATGGTAGAGATCGGTGCACTGTGCGATGTCAGTGCACCTTAAAGAACACCAGATGGTCAAAATTTCCGGAACCTTCCAGTACGGCGTCCCTCATAATCACATCGTGGTTTAGAGACGTAAAACAACAGATATCATTATCATAGATGCAAATTTGCACAATTCTAACATCTTTAACTCGCATCCTCATTGTAGTGTGTATGCAAGAGCGAACAGTGTGGCTCATATTTATTCTGAGCCATTGGCCTCAAGTGTGCAAGTATCCAGTGTTACACAATAATTTTTTTCGTGGCGCATATCTGTTTGAACACAGTGGGCAATGTTTTCTCTTAGACAGCTGACAGCATCCAAAGAGCTGAAGGGTGAGGCAGCGCAAGGACCGCGAGAAATGTCTCTGACGCTTTCAGGTTAATAAGACCACGTCAGGGTGTCGCTTCATGCTGCCGACAACGTCGTTTGGGTATTCGGCTTATACCAGCACGTCTACGAAAATATGTTCATTGAAGGCTGTATGTCTTTATCTTGCGGCCGTTCATTAACGGGAGAAACTAGCCGCTGCTTGAACGATAGCCTTAAGGCCCGAACACACGTACGCGTTGCAGCGCGTCAACGCGTGACTTTTTGACGCGGCGTCGCGCCCTCTCCCTATGGGGAGAGAGGGCGCGCGGCTACGCGAAGCTGCGCGCCCTCCCTCTCCACAGGGAGAGGGCGCGACGCCGCGTCAAAAAGTCACGCGTTGACGCGCTGCAACGCGTACGTGTGTTCGGGCCTTTAGGGGAGTATACTTTTGAAATCACATCGTCGACAAGCAGCACCTTGCAAGCACACTGCTCTTCCTATGAATCCACTCCACCCTTCGATGACGGCGTGGTCCTCACGGGATATCCCATTCGGACATAGCGGGGAATATACGAAGCGGTCACCGTCAACAGGAAAGGAAACGCCAACGACAGTGAGCTTTCAACTGCTCTCCTTGAAAAGGACATTGCCTACTTATCTTGCTGAATCGTCTTATCTTGACACGCGGTGGAAAATATGGTTACTTGCTGCCTAATCGTGTTCTTATCATACCCATAACATGTGACACAGCGTTTGTGCTTTGTTCTTCTTGCCGTGTGCCCCGCCTTCGCGCAGTTTCCATTGAAGTAACATGTAGCAACTGGCCCTTCAAGATGAACCTTCTGCAATATAATAATGTCGGTAGCGGAACCTTTCAATAGCTTTGTCAAAGCAAATGATGTTACTGTGAAGAAGGAGATGCGAATATATATGCGTTATACAGGTATTATATCTCATAAAACCATGTTGACTCGGCTGTCAATTAGTTGCACAACAGCTCTGTAAAATGTAAATAGCCACTGTGTCATTACAGGTTAAACGACTAGCATTGCTCTGTTACCTGGTATGTGATGGCACCCGAAGACGACTGTCTATGCCTCCATAACGCCTTTATTTTTCGTGAAGAATAACACTTATGTAAATAATCTGATGCCATATATATTCATCCCTTGTCGGCGGCTTTCTGTCGAAACGTGCACGTCTCCTCCTAATCGGACACCTGTTTATAAACATGCTTTCTCCACGCAGACGACGACCCGGAATTTCATGGCGGTTGGCGAAGTTGCCGGGATAGATCTGTCCCACAGGATGTGGATGACGCCTCGAATTCCAAAGGACATCATCATCGTCTTCGGCGGATGGGCAGGATACGCCCTCAGCAACATGCTCACGTACAACTGTCGCACGCAAAAGTGGCGCGACATTGGTAACCAGTGCCCCTTGCGCAGGTAATCGTCCGGACCACTTGTGTGTTCACGGCGTCAATATACAATAATCGCTGGGCTTTAACGCCCCAGAATTATGATATCAATATGAGGGACGTCGTAGAGGAGGACTCCTGAAATTTCAACCACCTTGGGTTCTTTAATGTGCTCCTAAATCTAAGCACACGGGCCTCTTGCATTTTCGCCTCCATCGAAAATGCGGCCGCCGCATCACGGCGTCAAGGCGCTGCGCTGCAGGTAGTTGTAGCGTAGCGACGACCACGTTTCCATTGTAGTGGGCATCGGACATACGATAGCGCTGTAGTGGACAGTGTGCTTCGGTCCGCAGAAAAAGACGAAAAGACAGGCCAATCCCCCAGTGTGGGTATGAGCAATGTGTAGAGGCACATCATCATCATCAGCTCGGACATCATGGATGCGACATCAGCTTAGTTACCCCGCAAATAGATGTCCGCTTGCTTCGAGCCTTTTTTTCCTAAACCATATTGGGTCACTAGGGGACTCCTGAACAGTTTGCAGAGTAACAGGACTCTCTATGCTCGCAAACAATGACTTATATCCACAACAACGCCACACACTGCAGAATCGTTTGTGGTCACTAAGAAGTGCTTTCGCATCTAACATAACTTGTAGGGCCTGCGCAGAACTGCGTTTTTAGGCGTTATTAATAAAACTGCGCGAAAAGACGTGGATGCAAGTAAGCAAAATACGCGAGTGCAGACAGCCAGCTGTTTATGTCTAGCAAGCAAGGATCATATATTTAAATTAGGATCCTGAACACGTGACGAACCTGTAACTCTGGCATGTGCCGATAAATATAAGGACACTCCTGAATAAGAGTTCAATCCAGGATAGCGTTCAAACGAACACTGCAAGCCGGGGGACTAATCTCACTGAGCTTTGCGCATGTGAAGCAACTGAAAAAGCCTGATATCACTTAATAAACTACCAGATTAAAGGTGAAAGGATGAGGGCGTAACATCGCTTGAGTAAAACATAAAGAATTATTCGATGAACAAATCTAAAGATGATTCTGTCATAAAGCCACATGACAACTAAATATATGGCGTAATGAAATAACAACTGAAGTAAAGGCGAAGGTGGCGGAAATAAAAGTGACTAAGGAAACAGTAAGAGTCCCTGTGAAAGGCCTATGGTTGGCCGCAGTTTTAGCATAAAAAATGGCATCTTCGCAACACAATCTGTGTAATGTGTTTGCTGCCTTGTTGAGCGCTGGGGCGTACTATTACTGCCTCCTCTAGCCATAGGGCACACTGTACTGAGTTTACAGGGAGCCGACAAGGTGACCCTTGACCCCTTAGCGGCTCGCCACTTTTTTGCTGCGTGCGAAAATTGATGAATGTAAAGCATAACCTGCAGTTTATCGTTCTGAAAATTCTCTTTTTGTTGCCTTTACCTTTCAGTTTTTGTAAGAGGCTTTCACAAGCACCTGTAATTAAGCTATGCGAGCAACCAGCCGAAAGGAAGCACCTAACTCGCTGATTGAAGCTCTTTTCTACACTATGCAGACGGGACTTATCAAGCGCCGACTTGCAGGCTATGGTCACATCGGCCCTCTTAACATGTCTTTAATGCACACTTTCGAACGAAATCGGGGCTTTTTTGTCCTCGGGTTGTAACGCAAACAAGTATGTCGTGATAATGGAGTCTGAGGTCCATGAACTGAAGGCAATTATCCCTAGCTAATTCGTGGGTGTATAGGTGAGCCCTCCCTAAACTGATTGAAACACATTCACTACGCGATCCGCTGCGTCATCGAGCTTAACGTGTGCAGACACCTGGACTATAAGTAGATAGTCCTCAGCATAACGGCAATTGCTCACAATATTTTTATTGTTATTTTATTTATGAGTACCTTACAGCGCCCTCGTGGGGCATTGTGTAAGGGGGGCAATACAGCATGTACAAAAAAGATATAAATATACATAGGTGAAATACTGATTATTACAGATGTAACTGAACACACGAACATAGAAATGCAAAATATACTAAAACAGCAAAATGTAGTGTCTAAAGGCGTTACACAAAAGATAATATAAAGTAACTATTTAAACACGAACAGTTTAAAAAGATATGATAACTGCCGAAAGAGTTTTTCGCAAATAACTGAATACAGAGGATAAAATAAAAACAGGGGGAAAAAAGAAAAAGAAAACGTACCGGTTACAGCATTGCAACGCCATACATCAAATTTCGATGCATAAATATTTTTTGAGGTTCTTTAAAAACTTTGCGTGATCTCGCTGTGATGCGAGATCATCTGGTAGGTCATTCCACAATTGAATCGCTCGTGGAAGAGCCGAAAGGTTGAACGCGTCAATTTCACCACATGTTGCTCATAGATGAGTTGTTCAGCCCGCTGATAATACACCGACTGACATATCGTAAAGTACGGGTGCAAAATACGAACCTATACAGATTCCGGCCTTCACAACATAAGATTTTTCATTAGACTCAATTGGCGCAGAATCCAAGTAAAACATTACCAGTTAACGAAAGGATCTTTGCTCACCCCTGCCACATTCTGAAAGGCTAATTCTCCAGACTCTTTTACGTTCTCCTCACGCGATATCGCACCGTGATCCGTTCACCTTTGCTGAGGTTATTTCTTGATTGATATCAGGCTTTTGCGGTTCCTTCACACGCGCAAAGCTAAAGCTCAGTGGGACTCGTCCAACTACTTGCGGTGTTCGGTCGTTTTACCGCTCTCCTGGATTGCACTCTTGTTCAGCAGTGTTGTTATATTTATCTGCGCATGCGAGATTTGCAGGTTGGTCACGTGGCCAGGATCCTGATTGAACTATATGTTCCTTTTTTAGCGGAAATAAACAGTTTGCAGTCTTCGCTCGCGATGTATGTTTCCTACTTGCGTCATCGTGTTTTCGCGCCGTTTAATGACATCTAAAAGCTGTGAACTAACCGGCCTGCAAGAACATCTTACGAAAACTACGTGCTCGCATTAAAAAGGCCCTCTCCACCGCAGAGCATACCACGGCATGGCGGTGATCAACCAGTGCATTTACATCGTGGGTGGCTCCGACGGCGTCCATGCCTTCCGTGCCCTCGACACTGTCGTGTGCTTCGACGTGGCCCTTGGAAGATGGAGCTCCAAGGCTAACATGGAAGAGGCACGCTGCTACGTCAGCGTAGCCGTTCTTAAGGCAAGCACCACGAGCAGAGGCACATGACGGAAAGGAGGGGCAAGGGGGGTGACCGCCCCTCTAGTAATCTAAGGAGGCGCGAATTCAACCTTTAGTTAGTCAGACCTGCCCCAGCATTATGTAAAGCGCAGGGTTATGGCCGCGCAGGTTCTTGACAATAATGGCTGCCGAGCGCCCCTGATGCTGTATACTCTCCAAATTAGACAGCGCGAAAGCAAACACATCTGTGAAATCTGTGTTTCTTCATAGTCCTGTTCGATTTCGCGCTATCAAATTTTGAACATACAAAACACCATTCAATTCCCACCTTTACCCGCGGAAAGCCGGGGACGGAAGACGGGCCGTTGTGAGAAGCACATCATCGGTTCCCTATAATTTTTCCATCCGTTGCGAAGATTGTTTTCCTTCGGACTCGCCCAATGGGCATGGGGGGGGGGGGGGGTGAGCTGAGAGGGGAGGGCGCGAACATCGGCCTCCTAAAGGGGAACTCTGTGAGCTCTCATTGCCAGTAGACAAAATCCAGCAGCTTCACCACATCGTCAATCTATGAACTTGTACTCCTAATAAAGTAATAATAATAATAATAATAATAATAATAATAATAATAATAATAATAATAATAATAATAATGATAATAATAATAATAATAATAATAATAATCAATCAACCAAACGTTTATTGAACGTGCCCAGGAACAACCATAAGGTCTTTGTACTGGCGCACGAAAAAAATAAACACAACAAACAAAGGCCAACATTCATAATAAAGTATGAATAAAGTAATAATAATAATAATAATAATAATAATAATAATAATAATAATAATAATAATAATAATATGTGCGGTTTTACGTCCCAAAACCACGCTATGGTTATGAGGGACGCCGTAGCGCAGGGCTCCGGAAATTTATGCGCGTATATATATATATATATATATATATATATATATATATATATATATATATATATATATATATATGAGAGGTGGCACTTCAAGAAAATTTCATTTATTACGTCGACGTTTCTGTCAGAGCCTGACCTTTCTCAAGACGAAATGTTCGTGCACATTTCCGTGTTTATATGGACATCAAATGAGAGGGGAAGGAGGTGACAGAGAGAGAGAAGGAGCGGGAGGGTGAAAAGTTTGCTTAGGGCCCATCAGGAGCGAGGAGTAACACGCCGCCGCCGACAGCGGAGTGCTTCGCGACAGGGCTTATACGTATGCGTCGGCTATTACTCATTGTTAAAAGTCGTCGCTCTATTCTGTCCCGGAGGGCTGGACGCAGAGCCGGCTAAAGTTAAAAACAGCCGGTGTGCGATTCAAACCGGCTGACTGGAAAAAAAAACGGGGGGAGGGGGTTAAGTGGGTGTCGGTGAGCACTGTTGACGCGGCGTATTGTACTTTTGGGCCATGCCGAAAGTGTCTTGTCTGCCGTCTAACTTGCCGAGCCTGCTCGTTTGTCTGATAAACGACGCCCGCTTCCAAAGCGAGAACGAACACGTGAGTGAAATTAGCGACTTCCGGTCAAGGACGCACTAAAGAAAAAAAAGAAGAGGTAGGGGCAAGAAGGAAGGAAGAGGGAGGGCGGGGCTTCCGCTTAGATTGATCGCTTGCTGCTTTCTCCAAGAGCTGCACAATACAAAGCAGGGGAAGGTAAAAGACGGCACACATGAAAGGGTGAAAAACACTGCAGGTACGATCACCGAAGGCATTGGCTTACACATGCATCTTTGCTGCGTATTTTGTTGGGTTGATATTAGTTTCATTTACAGTACTATTTGCGCTTTAAAGGGACCCTGAAACGGTTTTGACGATTATGTACGAACACATTGAGCCGGTAGAACAAGTCCTAAGGATCATTTACAGACCGATTTAAGCTCTGTGCGAAAACTGTAATTTATTACAAGGCTTTAAACCTGCGAATCGCCACCGATCACAGCGGCTCAGCCAAACGCGTTTTCAAACCGCCCACTTCGCGTCGTATTGGAAGCGCGACGTCACGCAGGCGGCTGACCTGATTGGATATGTCCAGTACACGTCACTGAACCTCCTGTGGGCAGCGAGCGTCATCTGCCTGTGTTGCAACGTACTCCGTGTTGACGTGAGCTGAGCAAGAGTATTTATCTTGAGGTTTCTTTTCTTGGACATAATTACTTGCCCCAGCCTTGTTGTGTACCACGTATCTAGCAATTTCTAGCAATTGGTGACTTGTAAAGCTGCGACATCGTGCAATGTTCGTGAGGCATCTGGCGAGCGGAATCCCTTCAGCTCGTCGCTGCAATGAGCGTCGCGCTCTCGCTATCCGTTCAACGCCACGATCCACGTTTTTGTGACTGTAACTTCACTCCTGAAGACCCAACCACATTGCCCGAGTTTACGCTTATCGGTGATCGTTCTCGAATTATTTTTCTTTGTCCGCATGCTCTTGCAGACATAGAGTTGGTTGCAGATTGTCGCCGTACAGGAGAATAAAATAAGATCTGCTGGTAGTGTGGCGGCACCTGTCGGAGCAGATATCAACCACTCCGCGAGCTTCGTCTTTGTTGTGCTTCCGAGATTACGCGCAAACCGTCGCGAAGCTCAAACCGTCGAGTGCGCTCATGAGAGCGCTGCGATCGCCGGCGATGTCAGGGTGTCTCTGAGTTGAGGGTGCAAGGCAGTGGTGAGGAGGAGGGTATACATATAAATTCCGTAGCGGCCTTGGTACACAGTGCGTCGCTTAATTTCTGGTGCGAATGATTTGGGGATGCTCCTGCCTAAACGCTGACAAAACTTTAAAAAACCATTTCAGGGTCCCTTTAAGGCACGTAAGACAGGAAGAGCACCCGGATGTTCATTTATTCCATGTTCAACGGTGTTGAATTTGTGTACTAAGTACGATTCACGCTGTTCACGTTCTCTCTGAGAGCGGTAAGTTCCTTGGAGTAGTGTTACTTTAATGGAATCGAAACTGTGACCTTCTGACTTAATGTGTTTGGAAAGGGGAAGGTTCGGTAGTGTGTTCACATGCGAGCGGTGGTTGTTCACATAGTGTTACTTTAATGGAATCGAAACTGTGACCTTCTGACTTAATGTGTTTGGAAAGGGGAAGGGGAAGGTTGTTGAAGATTCCACAACCACCGCTCGCATGTGAACACACTACCGAACCTTCCCCTTTCCAAACACATTAAGTCAGAAGGTCACAGTTTCGATTCCATTAAAGTAACACTACTCCAAGGAACTTTCTGCTCTCAGAGAGAACGTGAACAGCCGTGAAGCATACTTAATACACAAATTCAACACCGTTGAACATTGAATAAATGAACATCCGGGTGCTCTTCCTGTCTTACGTGCCTTAAAGCGCAAACAGTACTGTAAATGAAACTAATATCAACCCAACAAAATACGCAGCAAAGATGCATGTGTAAGCCAATGCCTTCGGTGATCGTACCTGCAGTGTTTTTCACCCTTTCATGTGTGCCGTCTTTTACCTTCCCCTGCTTTGTATTGTGCAGCTCTTGGAGAAAGCAGCAAGCGATCAATCTAAGCGGAAGCCCCGCCCTCCCTCTTCCTTCCTTCTTGCCCCTACCTCTTCTTTTTTTTCTTTAGTGCGTCCTTGACCGGAAGTCGCTAATGTCACTCACGTGTTCGTTCTCGCTTTGGAAGCGGGCGACGTTTATCAGACAAACGAGCAGGCTCGGCAAGTTAGACGGCAGCCAAGACACTTTCGGCATGGCCCAAAAGTACAATACGCCGCGTCAACAGTGCTCAGCGACACCCACTTAACCCCCCCCCCCCGTTTTTTTTTTCCAGTCAGCCGGTTTGAATCGCACACCGCCTGTTTTTAACTTTAGCCGGCTCTGCGTCCAGCCCTCCGGGACAGAATAGAGCGACGACTTTTAACAATGAGTAATAGCCGACGCATACGTATAAGCCCTGTCGCGAAGCACTCCGCTGTCGGCGGCGGCGTGTTACTCCTCGCTCCTGATGGGCCCTAAGCAAACTTTTCACCCTCCCGCTCCTTCTCTCTCTCTGTCACCTCCTTCCCCTCTCATTTGATGTCCATATAAACACGGAAATGTGCACGAATATTTCGTCTTGAGAAAGGTCAGGCTCTGACAGAAACGTCGACGTAATAAATGAAATTTTCTTGAAGTGCCACCTCTCATACTTACACGGCAACCAAAGGCAACCACTCCGTCAACTTTATATATATATATATATAATATATATATATATATATATATATATATACGCGTCCGATGCTCTACCACTCAGCTACGTCATACCCCCGTCCACTTTATGGGGTATATATGTGCATTTAAACCTGGGAGTGTTAGTCAGCGCCGATCGCAGCTATGGCGGCAAGTGTGGAACACTCTTTTTTGTGCCTGTCGGCGTCTCGTAGCACGTGATCTGTTTACGAGCTGGCAGCTGACCATGATCCCTCGCATAACCAGGGCTTAAAGTCAGGGAGGGCACGCCCCCCCCCCCCCCTCGGCAGTCCGACGGTGGCAATACGGCACCCATTTCACAAGTGCTGGAGTTGAATTGTTTGGCAGTAGGGCTTTGCGCGGGGACATTATACACTGCAATTTTCCGAATAATGATTTAATCGCGAATGCTTGGTTGACGGCGTGTCAGCAGAACAGAAGAAAACAGGCATCATCGCACGACTGAATGCAATTCACTGAGACATTGAACACCACGGGCAACGCCTCCTGAAACCACGGGTCACCACCCTGTTCGACAGAGCATCTTGGCACAGCATACCGTTTCACGAGGCACCTTAGTGTGAAGCTACCTGCTCGTGAATCAATAATGGTTCACCCTGGTCTGTTTAGCTTGCCACTCAATTTTCATTCTTTTAGTTCTGCATCACAAGCCTTCTGTAATTGCAAAGACGCATTTATTTCACCTACTTTATTAGGCAAGTGTTAGTGAAAATAAAATGTAGCAATGTCGTGTCTGAGGTTCTGAATCCAGTGAGTCAGCTAATGTTAGTTATATAAAGCTCACATATCTTTAAGCCTTTACATCCCGATTTGTTTTTGAGAAATCGTTCCCAAAATAATTTCATTGAATGCTTGATTGGATTGACACGTTGAAAGAATGCGCGAAATACATTCGGAATAATATATGTATTTGTACATCATTCATAAGCATTTGTTCAGTTCTAGAGACAGTTGGCTTCACTGCACTGTGATCATCGCAAACACCACTCTTCACGCTTAATCTATAACACTATATATATATATATATATAATATATATATATATATATAATATATATATATATATATATATATATATATAATATATATATATAGATATATATAGATATATATATATATAAACAATGAAGTGCTAACAAAGGACCCGGAAGTAAAAGTTAAAAAAAATCAAGCACGTAGGAAAAATTGTTCAGTAAAGGACTGACGTTTCGGCCGCGGGACCGGCCGTCGTCGGAGTAGCTCACTCCGACGAAGGCCGGTCCCGCGGCCGAAACGTCAGTCCTTTACTGAACAATTTTTCCTACGCGCTTGATTTTTTTTAACTATATATATATATATATATATATATATATATATATATATATATATTATATATATATATATATATATATATACAGTGAAATCTCGTCGATACGATTCTGCATAATGTGTTTTTGTTTTAATTCCCGGCCAACATACCTTGGAAATAATGCATTTTCATGCGTTCAATACGATCACATTTTTGCCTAAAATTTGATAATACGACCGCGAAAGTGGATCTTGACCGATACACTGTATTTATTCGAATCTAATCCGTTGTTTTTTTTTTTTCGAAAAAACATGTGCGAAAGTGGGGGGGACGGCCTAGATTCCAGTACAATGATTAGGTTTTTTAACGCGATTGCGTTAGAGAGCTCGTGTCGCAGAAATTCCGGTGTCGGTGACGGCGTCGCTACCGACGCTTGTGAGCGAAAAATCGTCTGTGACCGAAAAATTGAGAAATACGTAAATAAAGTAAACAATAAAATCTTCGGTCCTATTGAAGATCGAACCCAGGCCGTTTGCGTGGCATGCAGATGTCGTACCACAAAACCACGATGTTACTTGCAAATGCTTCAGAAAAAAACACTACATAAATGCCATGTAGTGGGAGGAGTCTCCTTAACGCATTTTGTTCGGTAGGTGTCAGGACGAAAATGAGCCCATTCGGCGATTTGTAGGCACGTTGGCGACGCCATCAAACTACGTTTTTTGTGCGACCCCATGCTTCGAAAAAAGCCGGGATAGTGCAGCCGTCGCCGCTAAAAACACACACGAACTTTCAAACAGCTCCAAAAATGGACAACTATGTGCGTCTAGCGGAAAACATATCAAGTCAGGCGTTGATCAAGCAAACAGCAAACGTTAGGTAATGTGCTGCCATCTGTGAGGCATTGTGAAAAATGTCTCGACTCTTGAACAGGGAAGTGCTTTAGATCGAAAACCTGTACCATTACTATAGATACATCGCGCGCGCGCGTGTGTCTGTGTGTGTGTAACAATACACATTAATAAGTATGCACTTAGTGGTTGAAGTGCGCACTAGGGGCCGGATTTCACTATCGCGTTCAACTCTTAAAGGCGAAGCTAATGGGACCCCCAATTTTTTTTGTTTTCTGGCCTTGCGAATTTCAGGGGTCGGCTTAGAATCGGGGCCGGCCTAGATTAAATACGGTATCTAGAAATCCTGCGTTTACTCTTCGGTATGCCAGCTCGCACCCCGTATCAACAACACACGATCTGGGCGTAGCGGAGCCGCTGAGGCCACAGCAGCATCGGTTGTGCGGCGAAAAGATCGCTGCTCGGCGATCTTTTCTTTGAGATTATATGTGTGTGTGTGTGTGTGTGAGTGTGTGTTTTGTGTGTGCGTGTGTGTTTGTGTGTGTGTGCGTGTGTATGCGTTTGTGTGTGTGTGTGTTTGTGTGTGTGCGTGTGTGTATGTGTGTTTGTGTGTGTGTGTCTGTGTGTGTGTCTGTGTGTGTGTCTGTGTGTGTGTGTTTGTGTGTGTGTTTGTTTGTGTGTGTGTGTGTTTGTGTGTGTGTGTGTTTGTGTGTGTGTTTGTGTGCGTGTTTGTGTGTGTGTGCGTATATGTGTGTGTGTGTTTGTGTGTTTGTGTCTGTGTGTGTGCGTGTGTGTGTGAGAGAGAGAGAGACGCTAGATGTAGTAGACGTGCCGTGGCTCATACGCCATACTTTTATTCTATAGCACTTCTTCCTCATCGGCTTCTACCAGCCATTCCTTCCTTCTTGCGTCATATATATATATATATATATATATATATATATATATATATATATATAAACCCCTATCTTTAATGAAGGAATTCATTTATCACCTTTATTTCGTTCGCCTAGTTCCCATTCAGAAGCGGCCAGGTGTGTGGCCGCCGCCGGGCGATAGCGCCACGTACACCTGTGCCCAAGTCCCGGTAATGTTCGCACCGGTCATCTAACTGGACGGCGTCGTGTTGTCGCAGGGCTACATCTACGCCATGGGCGGCTACGGCGGTATCGAGCGGTCCAGAACTGTGGAGCGGTATTGCGTGAAGAATAATCAGTGGACCAACGTTGCCGCTATGAACTCCCCACGCAGCGACGCCAGCGCCGCAGCGGCTTGCGGGCGCATATACATGTGAGCGGTGGAGCCTTCCATTTACTGTTGAGCCCCGTCGCTCCATGCAATATTTGTACAGCGGAGCTTCTTAAAGAAGCTATGCCAACGCGTATCTCCACTCGGCCCGTGGCTCTATATGGCTAGGTTCTGGCCGATAGCGTCAGCGGACAAAACACGCATAGACCAATAATTTCCTGCAAGCCGAATGAGTCCACTATCTAGCGTTTTGTTTCCTGCTTCGTTTTTTAACACGAAAGTGTTTTATGCCGGGGTCCACCAAGTACATCCGTCACGGATATGACGTTCATATAATAGACGCCAACGGGTGAGAAAGAAAAAAACCAAGAAAAAGATACCCCGCTGGGAATCAAACCCACGACGTTGCGGCCGCGACCGCAAGCGCCCGACGCTCTACCGACTAAGCTATTTCAGGAGATGATAGACAAGGCGCGAACGCGCCTTATATCTTTCACACGTTCTCTTTCGCGGCGGGCGAAGCGGGGAGGTGCCGCCGTCTGTGAGATGTGAAAAGAAGTAATGCTTCACGATCGACACTTACTAGCGCTTACTCCAAGATTGCGCGCGATATTGGAGGCCATGGCTAAAGCGTCTCGATACCAGTGAGGTAGACTGGCCGCGCTGGCGTCGCCGAGGCACCCTTGACGCAGTTACGTTCTTTGCCTTTGGCTTCGTGTTAGCCTGCGTCGGCTCATCGTAGTAGTGGAGCTTCCGCGTGCACCAACGGGATTTCTCCGCCGCCGACTGCTTCAATTGCGAGAGCACCGACTAACAAAACCGCTGCAATATGCGTTGCAGAAAGCACGCGATTTCGACGGGCGAATGTCGTGCCTTGGTGGAGCGAGAGCAGCGCCTGCGAGACAGAGGCCAGCGGGACGCACGCGCTTGCGGCTCAGGCTACGAACCTCTACCTCCCCTGTTGCTGAAGCGCAGTGTGTGTTATGTATGCACGAGCACAGGCGTCGGCTACCCATTACTAGAAAGCGCACACCGTGCCGTTTCTCTCCTTAATTGACGACGCTTTGAAGAAGTGCATACCGGGTACCAGTGTTGATTATGAGCTTGTTGATATCATCCTTACGCGGGATTCACGATTCGCTGTGTCCAAATATATGTTCACACCGTCAGCTACCACAACAGTTTAATCATGATCATAGGCGTTAGTCGTCGCGATAGAGACATGCTGTCAACATGGGTGCATCCACGTCAAAACGGTGCTATAGCTGCCAAACACGAATAGACATTGTACCAGCTCTCATATATCACTACACAATAAGCACTACTTCTGTGAAGACACGTTTCACTTTCGTGTTATACCGATTCCTATGACGGAGGGATCAGCCATGTTTTTTTTCTTTTTTTCGTCGAAAAAATCGGCATGGCGTAAAACTAAGCCTAATAGCGTATCAAGTTGCTGATATCGCAGAATGACGCAAACAGATTTGTCTCAGAACACGAACGCTTGCAGAAGAAGCGAACGTCATGCGATTTGTGCACTTTCGGAACAACGGCGTTTCGTACGTACTGCAGGATTTCATTTTGTGACTGCCGTTGGCCGCCGTTGATGAGATAATATACGTAATGCGCCAGAGAAACACCGGAATCTTTAAGCGTATTCTCTTTATTCGCTCAAAATAAGCAATAATGATAACATATAAATTCACTGTAGCTATATTGGCTGTAACAGCCGCAGCATAGTCACGGCTTCGCTGGCTTCCGTATGCACAGCAGTGGAAGGGTTCTGAATTTCTTCTATCTTGATCCTGTGCTCGTCGCAGCCGCTTCACTCCTACGGAATAGGAAAAATTTCAGTGTTCTTGAAACGTTTAACCTTCATTTCGTGCATCCAGTTATAGATTTAAAACAGTCGCGTAAGAGAGAAAACAACGATATTCAATTACTCATATACCGAGCCAAGAGCGCAACTCTTTTGCGACAAGGCGGTTTTTAAGCAGACACCGCTGTGGTACAGTGGTGACGGTGCTCGGCTGCTGACACCAAAGTCGTGTGTTCGATCCCGGTAGCGGCGATCGCATTTAGATGCAAGCGAAATGCTAGAGGCCCACGTACTTAGATTTAGGTGAACATTTAAAGCTGCCCTGAAGCACTTTTTGAACTAGGCCAGAAAACGGTGCCAATCGGTAGCCGAGATGCCTGCGAACATGTGGGCAACCGTTGTAGCGTAGCACACGGTAGAGAATTTACAATTAGGTTTTAAAGTCAGCTAGAAATCCCCCGCTTTTCTGTCGGCAAATAATGCCATAGACACAATTTGAACTGCATCATAAGCTCGCAGACACGGCCAGTGGCGGATTGGGGCATCGTGAGCGGTTGCCGCGGCTGCCACGTGGTGCCATCACGCACCAGCGACGCGCTCTACTATTCTAAAATTACACACTATAGAATTTACACTAGTGCCCTCATCATCACGCTAATAGGGAGCGGCGCGTTAAAACAACACGAAAGAAGTGCTCAAGGCCATGACGCGCGCCGACGTACGGACACACTTCTTGGGCACTTGTCCCTCCACCTCACCACTTAGGTAGATTTCAGCGCGCTCGCTGAGACGAATAGAGAGAGAAAACACTTCAAAGCGTGCGACGCATCCCTGTATCTCCGCTCGTATTCATCACGGATTCAAAACTTCTTGCGGCAGTGGATTCGTGAGGCAATACGCTCTGATAACGAGGTCATTGAGTGTTAATTTCGAAAGATGTACAGGGCCCATTTAAGGAACCCTTCGTGGTCGAAAATTTCCGCACCTCTCCACCGCGGCGTCCGTCATAATCATACGTTGGTTTGGCTCTGAAATCCTTCCAAAATAATATTCTATTTTTTCTGAGCGAGAACGCGCAGAAATAAAATACAGGGAGTGACGACACCTTGAGCATCCGGCACCACGACGTGATAGATTTGGCCAGAATCTGCTACCCTCTGGGGTTCCCTCACAAGCACCTTGTTCTAAGTGTTATAAGCGAAACAGGTGTTTTCGCAGTTAGCCAGCTTCGCAACAAGGCTTTCGTTGCCGGGATTCGAATCCACGTACCAGCGGTGTAGAAAGGGGGGGGGGGTGTCTTGGTGTGCTCAAACCCCCAGAAAATTTTGACTTTTGCTTGCGTATATATACACATACAAACGCACACACGAACATACATAATGTATGGTTGAAACCGCCGCGAAAAAATTTCTGGCTACGCCCCTGCCACGTACTCAGCAAAGTGACCTAGGCAACACCATCCCTTAGCTGTTAAGATACCACGACGGGTCCTCGATCTCCATACGCAGTAGGGCAGAATTAATATTGACTAGTGCGGGAAGCTGGGCAGGTTGGTATAGATGCATACCTTTGAATAGGTAGCGCATAAGACACGGACGCAAACGATGGAGGCGTAGACGGTAAAAGTGCTATACTTCAAAACACTCATTCTAAAAAGACAGGGCGTGCAAACACGGACACAAGAACGAAGTCAGGACACCACAAACGCCGACTAGCAACTGAAGAGATGCACAACGGCTGAAAAGAAAGAAGGCACGAAAACTTATCTGCGCATGCCCATCCAACAGGCGAACCTATCAATCCGGCACGCGTGGCGGTCTACGTGGAAGATAACTGTTAAGGCATTTGATTTCCTCTTTATGCAAGTTTATCGACGGTTGGCTCACGCATGCTCTACCACTATTCTCGATATGCCATGCTTCAATCATCAGGCGCGTTTCTTCATTTCTATGACGGTACAACACTGCGCATTCATCGAATTTTGGCGTGCACTTACATTCTCGACAATGTAAAGATAGATTAGAAGGTGAGCCTCCTGTTAGCGATCTCTTATGTTCCAACAATCTCTGGTTAATGCATCGGCCCGTTTGTCCTACGTAGAAGCGGCCGCAGCTGAAAGGGACCTTATACACCACACTCGTACGGCAATCAGTGAATTTGTTGGTGTGTTTTACGAAACAAATATCGGTCCGCTTCTTGTCTTTTACTCGCTCATTCTTCCTCTGCACAGCGGCACAAATCTTACCTAGCTCATTGGCAGCCGTGAAAACAACATTAACGCCGTATCTACTTCCTACTTTCTTTAACCTGTGAGATACGCAATGAATGTACGGTATACCTACGACACGTTTATTCCTATCGCTTTCTGCAACCATGCTCGGACTTAACACAACAGACTTCTTTAAACGTTCAGCGACCGTGGCCACTGCATCACGAGGATACCCTACATCTAAAAGACGCGTAACCTGTGCGTTAAAGCTATCACTCATTTTGTGCTCACACGACTTGGTGAGGGCTGATTTAAGGCAAGACATGGCGATGCCGTTTTTCACAACCTTCGAGTGCTTTGACGAAAAATTTAACAGCGGTTTCGAAGATCTAGGAGAATACTGCCAGCACACATGGTTCTTCTGGAACGTTAAGGAAATGTCTAGAAATTGTATTCCATTATTCTGAGGCACCTCTTTAGTAAAGCTCAGCCCACCTCCATTGTGCGCTTGTCCGTGTTACTTCTACGTCCTCGTTCTTGGTTTGCGCCAATGATCTTCTAACCAGCTATGCACCAACTAGCCCGACAGCATACGTTATTGAACCACCTCCATTTAATTCAAAAGTTTCGCTCACGGATGTTACCACCTTTTCAAAGTCCTCACCACTACAAAAGATCAAGTAATCGTCCACATAACGAAAAAGCTCAATAACCGAATTACCTAAGGCGCCTTCCAAAAGATTGTCAATCTTGCTAAGGTATAAATCACTAAGAATCGGAGCAACCTTAGAACCAATACATATCCCTGATTTCTGCACATAAATGCCTTCCTTCCAAGCTACAAGCGTCGACTTTAAATACATTGAAAGGATTTCTAGAAATGCCCCAGTAGAAACACCACATTTATCGGTGAAAACCGTCTGGTGCGCTTGTTCGGTAATGCATTCATTAACACAATTTAACAAGTCCTCACGCGGCAAAAAATAATACAGGTCTTCAATATCCATACTAAAAGCTTTACAACAGCCGGGGTTCTCCTCTGAGAGGAACTGAACTAGCGCCTGATAATTACGCATACGAAAAAGGTCTGAAAAACTCAAAGAGGTTGAACAGTTCTGCAAATAAGTAGATACAGCGACTTGCCAGGTGCCTTGCTCTGAAACGATTGCTCGAAATGGGATCTCGTTCTTATGTGTTTTGGCTGAAAAAAACAATTCGAAAGTGAGTGATTTAGCCTTCTTGAATTACAAGCTATTCTCTCAAGATTATGTCTTAACAAAAGGTCGACAGCACGTTGCCTGACTACCGATGGCTTAAGTTTAACCGTCCTAAAATTCTTTTCTATGGCTGTTAATGCTTTTTCTGAGAACAAACTGTCCGGCATAATTACGAGATACCCTTCCTTATCTGAAATTACTGGCCTGAATTTCTTCTCGACACAGTAATTAACCAAAGGCCGGATAGGATCAGAACACTTGAGATGCATATTAGAACCCTTGATGCTAGCAACGCAGTCTGAAATGCAGTGGGAACGCTCTTCTTCAGGAACAAGTCTAGTGATTGTACACGGCAAACTTAAAACGTCTATTGGTTTCAGCTTCGGCTTAAAACAGTGTTTAGGACCTAAGGCTAGGGTTTTGCAGTGACTATCATCTAAGGCAGCTCCTCCAAGGACTAGCAAGTTATTTTGCGGTGAAACAGTAGAAATAATCTTCCTCTTACATGGTTGAAGTTCTCGAAGTTTTACCCTCCATATGAATCCCGCATGCTGGTTAGCTACCCTCATCCAGTCGCCGTACATCTGCTTCTGGCGGCGATCGTCACGCGAAGTCGAGCAACGGACCTTGAGGCATTCCTGGTAAAATCTCACTTGACGCCATGATTCCGCGGTCAATATGGCACATATCCTCCTGGCATGTCCGGTAGATGGTCGCAGAAAGCCGCACAAAAGTTGAACTTCAACTGGGCAAACTCTATTCTTAGAAAACCATGAAAAAATTCTAGCACGGACCAAGCAAATAGCAATTAAAGAGGCCAAAGAGGCAGGATTGTTCAGATAAGTAGGAGAACACGGAAAAGGGCTCAGAGTACTAGAAATGAAGCTTAGAATAACAGAGAGCTGAGCTAGTTGGTAAGTATTCATTATAAAAAGACAGGACGTGCAAACACGGACGCAAGAAAGAAGTCAGGACACCACAAATGCCGACTAACAACTGAAGAGACGCACAACGGCTGAAAAGAAAGAAGGCACGAAAACTTATTTGCGCATGCCCATGCAACAGGCGAACCTATCAATCCGGCACGAAAGGCGGTCTACGTGGAAGATAACTGTTAAGGCATTTGATTTCATCTTTATGCAAGTTAATCGACGGTTGGCTCACGCATGCGCTACCACTATTCTCGATATGCCATGCTTAAATCATCAGGCGCGTTTCTTCATTTATATGACGGTACAACACTGCGCATTCATCGAATTTTGCCGTGCACTTACAATCTCGACAATGTAAAGATAGATTAGAAGGTGAGCCTCCTGTTAGCGATCTCTTATGTTCCAACAATCTCTGGTTAATGCATCGGCCCGTTTGTCGTACGTAGAAGCGGCCGCAGCTGAAAGGGACCTTATACACCACACTCGTACGGCAAGCAGAGGAAGAATGAGCGAGTAAAAGACAAGAAGCGGATCGATATTTGTTTCGTAAAACACACCAACAAATTCACTGATTCCATACGAGTGTGGTGTATAAGGTCCCTTTCAGCTGCGGCCGCTTCTACGTAGGACAAACGGGCCGATGCATTAACCAGAGATTGTTGGAACATAAGAGATCGCTAACAGGAGGCTCACCTTCTAATCTATCTTTACATTGTCGAGATTGTAAGTGCACGCCAAAATTCGATGAATGCGCAGTGTTCTACCGTCATAGAAATGAAGAAACGCGCCTGATGATTGAAGCATGGCATATCGAGAATAGTGGTAGCGCATGCGTGAGCCAACCGTCGATTAACTTGCATATAGATGAAATCATATGCCTTAACAGTTATCTTCCACGTAGACCGCCACGCGTGCCGGTTGATAGGTTCGCCTGTTGCATGGGCATGCGCAGATAAGTTTTCGTGCCTTCTTTCTTTTCAGCCGTTGTGCGTCTCTTAAGTTGTTAGCCGGCGTTTGTGGTGTCCTGACTTCTTTCTTGTGTCCGTGTTTGCACGCCCTGTCCTTTTAGAATGAATACTTACCAACTAGCTCAGCTTTCTGTTATTCTAAACTTCAAACCACGTTTATTTCGGAACACTCAAGAATATATACTATGACAAATTACAACGATCTCACGCATCACGCTCATAAAATGTGTCACTGTTTTTCTTGATAGTTTAAAGGATACTTAGTACTGTCCTTATATGAGCGTGATGCGTGAGATCGTTGTGATTTGCGATAGTATATATTCTTCAGTGCTCCGAAATAAACGTGGTTTGAAGTATAGCGCTTGTGCTATCTACGCCTCCATCGTTCGCATCCTTGTTTTATGCGCCACCCATTCGAAGTTAAGAATTAATACACCAGTGACACTGTCCCCATCGCATACGCAATTTTGATGTGATGCTGATGATAATTACAATGACATGCTCTCTCGCAGCGCGGGTGGCTACACAGGGTCAAGAGCGCTTGGACACTGTGGAGTGTTACGACCCATCCACCAACGTCTGGACCGTAGTAAAGCCAATGCCTTGGTGGAGCACTGGCCACAAGATGCTCGCCCACAACGACGTGATCTACATTGTTGGCGGATTCAACGGCACCTCCCGCGTTGCCTACAGTACGCCTCCCTCTCGCTTGTTACTCACTGCAAACACGCGTCTCCTAAGCCGGAGTAAATGATATTTAACAATTTGAATTAGGCAAAAGGTGCCTAATTAGGTTTCGCGTTACCTCTCAAACACAAGACTCGCACTAGTACGTATATTCGATTTCACATTACGACAAGCTAAATGGTAATAATTATCAGTCACGTGTAACACAGCGTAGTTTAAACTACGCTAAACAGCCAGTCTGATTACTTAGCTAAGGCTCCTAAATCGTACGCAACTAATGAAAAAAAAAGCGAAGCACAATGACTTCCGAGTAATAGTGAGCGACATTTTCTGGTGGCGATGAGGGGCGAGGTAGATCATGTGGTCTGCGCAGCATAGCAAACACCCGAGCTCCTTGAGTAGTTATTACCCTTGTGCACGCATACGTATGCCACACGTCATCGCCAAGCATGTCAACTTAGTTCACTACAATGATGATTCAGCCGCTTACCTGTGTATTTCTCGTTAATATACTGCAATATAAGTGTCGGGGTTCAACATCCCAAAACCACGTTATGATTATGAGGGACGCCGTTGTGCACTCTAAAAACAAACTCCTGCAGTGAGAGTTAAAAGCTTTGTTACTCCCGCAGATCTCATTATACTCTCTCTCAGAGAGGCACTTTACTCTCTTTTGCAAGGAGGAGTGAAAAGGCCTATCACTCCTCCTGGCGAAAGAGAGTAAAGTGCCTGTTTCACTCCCGCATCCCACTAGAGAGTAAAATGTTGTCTTACTCTTGCCATATAAGAGCTTGTTTCAGAGCTTGTTTTAGCCTTGCAACTCTCCAAATATATGGAGCTGTAAAGAAAAGTTCGTGCTGTCTAATATCATTGGCAGTAGCTCAATCGATGAAGTGACGGCGATACATTCATCGTCAGCTTATCGCGACAAAAACCGCTGACATGCACAAAGAATCTGCGATCATAAATGCACGCGATTATACTCACACGTACGCACACTCAGAGCTGAGTCAGGTCCTAGTTATAAACTGACTAGAGGCGGCACGCCGCAGCGTACGCAATGAAATGCTGTGGACAGAAAGCCCGAGAAAAAAAAAAAGAAAAAAGGGGGGGAGGGGGCACTTAAGTTTCGCCTTTAAAACGCGACAGCGATATTCGTACACACGCATGCGCACACACACAGACACACACACACACACGCGCGCGCGCGCGCGCATACATAAACACTATCGCCTTCTCAATCGCTAGCTTGCCTTCGCTTCTCGATGGAGACGTATACACAGTGCCGCAAGGAAAGCCAAAGTGCAAACGCCCTCTCTCTCTTTGCATCTACCTCGAATTTTCGCTCACCGCCAAAACGCTGCTCTTTCGCTCAGAACCAATGACGCCGAAGCCGCCGACACCGGAATTTCTGCGAAACGAGCTCTTTGACGCTGTCGCGTCAAAAAAAAAAGATATATATAAACGCGACTTCCTGCAAGCGGCCGCTAAACGGGAGGGCTGTACATGCGCCGCCGACAAACACGATAACTCAACCTTACCACGCATGCGCGAGCGAGGAAAGATAAAATAAAAAAATTTGGCCGCGTATCTGCGTGCTCCGCTGCAAATGCCATGTAAAGACGATAGGGGAGGCGCTGCGTGAGATATGGACGCCATCTGGCAATACGTTGGGAAACATGAGCTTGTGCAGATCTTTCCTTCCTCCGTGGCAGAGGGCGTTCGTCGGCACGCATAGCATTTCATTTTCAGCGCAGCCGCATTTTCAGCGCAGCTTAAGAAACTAGGGTCTTTAGAATTACGTATCTATGTATTTTCTATTAAAGGAACACACCACCTAATACTAACGTAGTGATGCTGCGCCTCAGATATGCGTAATGTTTGCTTTTTGATCGACAATGTACACAAGTATGAACCTAGTCAGCCGTTCAAGAAGGCTAGCCCTTGGGCAAATGGTTCAACTTTGGCCGAGTGGCTGAATCAGGTGACAGACAGACAAACAGACAGACAGACCAAAATTTCTGCGTTTAAGTTCCGCAAGAAAGACTATCGTCTTTAAAAGGTACACACACACGCACACCAGAAGAGGAGAAGCGGTGCCTGCTGAGGTCGAGGTCTTGCCGTCACCAGTCGCTGTCTTCGCCATTTTCTTCCGTTGCACGCTCATCGAAGTTTCCGAATTGCTCAGCTGTGTCGGCTGTGCGTGCCCGTGTCCTATCTGTGCACGACTGGGATCTCAACGCTGGACGTGAACGCAATTTAGCGATGGCAGTGCAACATCTCGCACTGTGCGCGTGTTCGTGTTGGTTTCATGATGGTCTGGAGACTCAAGCGAGCTTCCACCTTCGTGTATTCGTGTTCGGCCAGCACCTGGTTAGGCACAGTGGGAAATGCGAACGGTAAGTGGTGCTTCTGTGTGCTCAGGTTCGCGTCGCTCACGTGTGTAGTGCTGCACAGTGTGTCGCGTGGAAAGTACAATAAAAAGCAGAATGGAAAAGCATTACGCGCACATACGTGTGATGCCTGATGCGCGTTTAAAAAACTTTTGTGAAGGCACACGCTTCGCACGGCCAGTCCATCGAAGAGCGACTACGCCTCAATGAAGACAATTTGTGCTATACAATTTCCTGGCTTGCCATAAAGCGTGAATGTGGCAGCGTGCTTTCAGAAAATATAAACAAGCGAAAGGCCGCGGTTATCACTCCGGCATGTGTGCATTAAGGCTAACTTTTCTTTTCATTTCATTCAGTTGTAGTTGTTAGCCTCGGTTGTACGATGGTGGCGGTGCTCGGCTGCCGACCCGAAAGTCGCGGCTTCGATCTCGGCAGCGGCGGTAGCATTTCGGTGGAGGCGAAATGCTAAATGCCTGTGTACTCTGCGATGTCAGTGCACGTTAAAGAAAAACAGATGGGCGAAACTTCCGGAGCCCTTCATTGCGCCCTTCACTTTTTTATAAAAACGCCTATTTTCAAAATTCATTTTCGATAAAACACCCCCCTCCATCAGAATTTCGCTCCCCCCCTTCCCTTGTGGCTACGGGCCTGGCGTACGCTATTCCAAAACTCCCTAATATTAGTAAGTGGGAATACTTTTCAATAACAACTTTCCATTGCGCACTTCGTTCGTCTCTAAGACAAAAAGAAACAGCATACCATAGGGTAATTACGTCATTAGGTTGCACTAGAGCGAAAAAATTATGCTGCAGAGATATGATTATGGCCATATTATGTGAAAGTTGTCTGCTAAGTGACAGCGTTTATGGTGAAGCACGTGCATTTTACGATATGATCACTTATTTAGTGACAATATTGTGACATAATTAGTGACATCTTGAACTTTCCTGGATTTCCTGTGAATATTCTCATCCAGTTGCAGATGTGTGAGCTGTGCCAGGCTTATTCAGTCACATCAGTGCATGTCAGCTCAATGCAATACTGATGGCAGAGGGACAG
The DNA here is from genome assembly GCF_013339695.2 of Rhipicephalus sanguineus. Taxonomy (NCBI): domain Eukaryota; kingdom Metazoa; phylum Arthropoda; class Arachnida; order Ixodida; family Ixodidae; genus Rhipicephalus; species Rhipicephalus sanguineus. The sequence continues at coordinate 144,230,477 of NC_051183.1, forward strand.
TCATTCAAAAAATGTGACTCTCATAAGACTATTATGAAGCTTTGAAGCAAGGCTAAGCAGCCATTAAACAATATCACAGCTAAAAAAAACTAATGTCCAACAAGAACAGAACACCTTTCGTCATTTCTTATGGTTTACTTCTTTAAGTCATCTGTAAGCTTCCTACCTTCATGCTTCTTGATGATTGTAAATATTGTGTTTAGTGCAGCACCGGAAGCAGTAGACAACGGCACGCAGATCACCAGATGATTTTATCGCAAATTCTCAAATGATGTGCTGTTGTGCACCTACTCTGCACTGTGTCATGCTTTGTTTTGAGCTCTTTCATTAGCATGATACACGGCAAACAACTTAATTTATCACAAACTCAAATGCTGTGTCTTTGACGAAATGGTAGGTGTGGAGTGAACTTAAAACCGCAAGTATTTGCTTTCTGGTCTCGCACAGGCAGCGAAATTTGTGGTTGGTGTAGTTGTAGGTTATGTTGGCTGTAGGTTGGCTGTAGGTTATGAATCTTTGTGCAGTTGGCAACACTACACTACTGAACTTGATGTGTATATTTGTAAGTGCTGCAAGACTTAAAATGAAGGAAGGAAAGAAAGAAATAGACGGGAAGACAGGCAGGTTAGCCAGTTTTTAAACTGGCTGGCCATGCTGTGCAAAAGAAGAGGGTACGAGGAATAAAGGATAATACAAAAGAAACTTTACAGAAAAAGAACACAACAGGAAAGAAGAGTAATATGCCTCGTAAAGTCTGTCTCTAAGCTCACTTTTGCGTAAGAAGCACAGCAGCACTTTCAATGCTAACATCAAACGGGAGCAGCAATGAAACAGCTCTGGAATCTGTTTTCCCTGAGATAAACGCTTTTATCTACACTGCCAGTTTTGTATTATGTACTGAATTAGTTCTTGGTGTTCGAGTGCATTAGGATGAGAAATTTAGAGTTAAAAGATTGTTTTGTGCATGGACGTCTAACTGAATTTATGCCGGTTATCTGAATTAGGTATTCGTGTGCTTTACAGTTGTTTAGTGCAGCATGAAATAGTGAGCCACTGCAAGAAATCTGTACAACTTTTTTTCTTTCCAGATGCCGCTCAAGGTGGCACATGCAACGCTATCCAGCTGTGAACAACAGCAGCTTTATAAGAACTCTTGAAGCTCATCTGGATGCTTCAGAGGACCTGGGTTGGTAGCAGAAATCTCGTTAGGAGAGTGTGATAAAAAATTACACCATTTCCCGCTAAAGGGGACCATGAGGCGATGCGAAGCCGGTGCACTTGCACGATCGCGTTCCGTTGGCGTTCTTTGGGCATGCTACCGACCTCGCGTCGTGGAACGCGAAGAGGAACGCTACGCGCGTCTTGTCTTCCCTCTAGCCTGGCCGTTAATTCTCACAGGGCGAGCGGGGAACGCAGTCGGCAGGCATGCGAGAGGGGGCAGCGTAGGAGAGGAGAGAGATGGGGAGGGGACGCGCATGCACTGGAGCTCATCGCGGCGTTGCGCAGGAGAGAATTTCGGCATGTCTAGCCCGCATTTCAGAGGAAGAGTGGAAAGGGGAAGGGGAGAGGGAAAGTGGAGAGAGAGAAAGGGAAGAGGGATAGGGGATGTGGAAGTGGAGAGGGTATGCGCATGCGCAGTAAGGGTGGTCACGCCGCACACCACCACCACCACCACCACCGGATTGAACTCCGCCATAAGATACTTCGCATCTAATAGAATCCATTTCTGAATTGTGCAATACATACCAGTGTGTAATGAAGCAAGTCATTGATACATTGGAAACATTGAGATTATCATGTTTTGAGTCCCATTTCATGGAAGCTCTTATCTCAGTCATCCGATACAGTATGCAAGGATCTGCACCTGCACTCTGTCACACATATAACACTATATTGAATTTACAGTGGAGTGCCTCGATAATAGACACCTGTAGCATGATATTGACTGTACTGTGAGGGGTTCATAGTGTTCCTGGCGAAATGGTCAGTACTTGTATAACGGCAGTGCTAAGAAGACAAGGACAAGAAAGTGCACATCACGAGCGCTTACTCACAACTGAAAACTATATTGCTTCAGCAGAAAATATATACCTAAACTTGAACATCGCCTCTTACCCGCCAACTAGCTCGCCTTCCCGTTTTGCTTCAAATGGTCAGTATCGTGGTGCATTACCTTAACAATGAAGTTGCATATACATCGATATATATTGAAGCTCACCAGTGCATTGTTATCATGTTGTTTAACTTTATTTTTGTGTTCAGTAGTTGCAAAACCGTTCACAAATTTGCGACACAAATGTTAGTCCTGTTGTGACCATAGGTCGGCAAAAAACGTGGAGCTCACTCAGACTCACTCACCAAACATATCTTGCACTTAGGACTCACTCGGACTCAGACTCGCCAAACTTTTCCTCATCCGGATTCACTCGAACTCAGACTCACATAATTTTTCTCAACCGGACTCACTCGGACCAGACTCGCCAAAATGTAATTCACTTGCACTCACTCAGATTCACGGCTCAATTTGAGTCTGAGTGAGTCGACTCATGAGTCCGCTAGCCTATAAATAACTTTTTCTACCATAGTGTCAGTGCTCTTTAACACCAATATCTCGCATAATCGGTGCTCTGCTTAGCACCTTTTGATCTCGTACCTTCAAACACGCGTTATCAGAGTTTGCAATTCAAAAGGACCTTTTTATTGAAAAAGATGACTCACACGAGATATTTTTATAAGTAACCTCCTGCGAGAAGGTCTGCGGCGGGGGGGGGGGGGAGGTCAGGACATCTCCTCCCCCCCTCTACCTCCGCAAATCACGCCTCTGATCAATAAATATAAAGCTGACGCTGACGTTGGTGGGAGTATACATGAGTATAAACGTGAGCGATATTAATGCTGAAGTTGACTATATAGGACCATAGGTCGGCAAAAATGTGGAGCTCACTCCAACTCACTCACGCAATATATTTTGCCCTAAGGGTTCACCCGGACTCAGATTCGCCAAAATTTTGCTCAATCGGACTCACTCAGGCTCAGACTCGCCATAATTTTCTCAACCGAACTCACCCGGACTCAGACTCACAAACACTTTACTCAGCAAGGCTCACTCAGGCTTGCGTCTTGATATGAGTGAGTGTGTCGACTCATGAGTGAGTTTGCCGACCTATGGTTGTGCCTGTTTGAAATGGGGCTTTAGCCCTCAACTATGAAATTTAGGTGTAAGTTTTAATTCACAGTGGCAGATATTTTTCGCTATCGCGCTTATTCAAAACCTTGTCCTAAGAAAGTCAATTTGAAAGGTAATACACTCCCTCCATGCTCTGATTTCTGTATTGACATCACAAGGTTGAACCACCCTGTTGCAAGTTTCTTAGACTTTCCCAATAAGTGAATGTGCTGAACAGAGGTGAACAGTACATAGGATGGGCTGCATGCGCCTTGTGATTTAGGTTATCACTGTTAGGAAAATTTTCACATTCATTTCCACTTGATAGTTGTATTAATTGCTTGTCTAGTTTGAGTTGGCTAGGGAAGATTTAAGGTAATAGCAAGCAGTAAGCAGCATAGAAAATTTTCAGTGTGCACGCATTTCATAGTTGGCAGAAGCAGGATGGTGCAGTGCTTACATGCAGGTGCTATGTGCACCGCTAGTTTAGTCCGAAGTGCTGTGAGAAAGACAACGTCTAGATACTGCTTTGGCATAAGCAGAGTTTTATATTTAAACGTAAATTTAAAAAATCCAGGCTGTCCAATGTGACATTCCTTATAAGTACGATATATCTATAGTTTCTCCCGTCTAGCCTAGGATTTTAAATAATTTATTTGGTAGAACTTGCAGCAAGTTTTGAAGATAAATGAATTATTTTTGTAATAGGAGTTGCCTCCACAAAACAACAAGCAACACTGCACACTAGCTATTGTACCTTGTTCGTTTGCTACGTGTGTAAAACATGGAAGAAAAACTATGGACAAGCAAATGAGCCTCGTCTTTCTGTATTATAATGCTGCGTCTTTCTAGATATTACAAGAATGAAAGTGCGCTGCACACTCATTGCATATCTCACAGGAAAATACTTGGCAGCTTCTTAATTTTGCATTTTTGTGGGGTTTTTTTTCGGAAAAGTCTGCACTAAGAGAAGTCAAGTTGGTATTTTATATGGATGCAGAAAGCTTAATGGACTTCTTAGCTTGATATCTTTTTCAGGAAGACTGAACACTTTTGGCAAAGCAGCAACAGTTCTGGCCCACCTATTTGTCTACAAGACGGTCTCTTCTGTGAACATTCCTGTGCCTTACAGTATACTATACTGATGAACTTGTACATGTCTCAGTATTTAGGATTGTCAGCACTTGGACTGCTGCACTGTGTTATGCACGGTGCTGAGTCCAAACTTTCCAATAACAGTGTGCATTTGAAAGTTTTACATGGCTTGAAAAGATGCTGCTTGTGAACTCATTTAATTTACTAAGCATGGTTCTTGACTGTTTTATAGCCTGTTATTTATTCCCTGTTCAATTTTTATTCAACCTCATGGCATGTCCAGTCCTTGGCTCTAATGTGTCAAGCTACCACCAGTATTGACGGGCAATTTTTAATTCAAAGCACGTTATTGCCTAACTCTGACGTAACTTTCCTGTCACGGTATTCGGATTCATTTTCAATGTGGTGCTTCTGCATGAGCCATAAATTAGCTATTGAAGGTGACGAGGAACCAATTTGCCGGTCGCATTTGATGGCACTAGCTGGCATGTAAATATTGTAACCATTGGTCTACTGCTTATGCACAATAATACGGGTGAATAGGGTTGTGAAATAATGCCATGTTGTCAAGATTAACTTTATAAATTTACATTATTTCTTAAAAATATGTGAACAAAGGCGACTGTGTTTACAAACCTTGGCAGGTGGATCTATGGTCGACCCCACAGGTCTTTATACAAAAAATTTAACTGCACAATCATGTGTAACATGTTTTCATGCTTGAGGGCAAACTAATGCAACATATAAGAAAAATGGTACACCAACATGCCTAAGTGTTGCAAGCCTTTATTACTTATCAGTTGCGTTCATGTGTAAGCAGAAACCAAGTTCTCTGTGCATCAGGGGCATAGGCAGAAATTTTTTTCGGGGGGGGGGGGAGCATCTCCTTGATTTGAAGTGGGAGCCGGGCAGGCAGATGTGGTCATTTGTCATTTTGGGCTCTGTATGCCATAGCAAAAAATAAATTTCGAGGGGGGCGAGGGGGCCCGGTGTGCCACTGCTGTGCATGCCATCTCTTTGGATTGTACTTGCATACTGGCATTGCGAAGTGTATGTGTCGTGCTTTGTGATGAATTTTTGAACTATACTTTCATAATATTTTACTGCTGTGAATTAGTGCTCAAGTTGCATTGTGTATGTTGTTTCATCTGTTCAATAATGAGCATAGGTTCTGTGGTAGATGAAGATGTATAATTTACATTCACATTGTGGATATTATTG